>NC_061514.1:216597153-216693940 GCF_022539505.1 Lolium rigidum
CCCTTTGTGATACTTGGTTAAAGCATATGTATTGCGGTGATAATCCAGGTAGTCCAAGCTAATTAGGACAAGGTGCGGGCACTATTAGTACACTATGCATGAGGCTTGCAACTTATAAGATATAATTTACATGATGCATATGCTTTATTACTACCGTTGACAAAATTGTTTCATGTTTTCAAAATCAAAGCTCTAGCACAAATATAGCAATCGATGCTTTTCCTCTATGAGGACCATTCTCTTTACTTTTATGTTGAGTCAGTTCACCTATTTCTCTCCACCTCAAGAAGCAAACACTTGTGTGAACTCGTGCATTGATTCTTACATACTTGCTTATTGCACTTATTATATTACTCTATGTTGACAATATCCATGAGATATACATGTTACAAGTTGAAAGCAACCGCTGAAACTTAATCTTCTTTTGTGTTGCTTCAATACCTTTACTTTGAATTATTGCTTTATGAGTTAACTCTTATGCAAGACTTATTGATGCTTGTCTTGAAGTACTATTCATGAAAAGTCTTTGCTTTATGATTCACTTGTTTACTCATGTCATACACATTGTTTTGATCGCTGCATTCTCTACATATGTTTTACAAATAGTATGATCAAGTTTATGATGGCATGTCACTCCAGAAATTATCTTTGTTATCGTTTTACCTGCTCGGGACGAGCAGAACTAAGCTTGGGGATGCTGATACGTCTCCAACGTATCGATAATTTCTTGTGTTCCATGCCACATTATTGATGTTATCTACATGTTTTATGCACACTTTATATCATATTCGTGCATTTTCCGGAACTAACCTATTAACAAGATGCCGAAGTGCCGCTGTCGTTTTCTGCTGTTTTTGGTTTCGTAAATCCTAGTAAAGAAATATTCTCGGAATTGGACGAAATAAAAGCCCGGAGGCCTATTTTCTCACGAAGCTTCCGGAAGTCCGAAGGAGAGACGGAGAGGGGCCACGGGGGAGCCAAACCCTAGGGCGGCGCGGCCCCCTTGGCCGCGCCGGCCCGTGGTGTGGGCCCCCGTGCCGCCTCTTGACTTGCCCTTCCGCCTACAAATAGCCTCCGTGACGAAACCCCCGCACCGAGAGCCACGATACGGAAAACATTACCGAGACGCCGTCGCCGCCGATCCCATCTCGGGGGATCCTGGAGATCGCCTCCGGCACCCCGCCGGAGAGGGAATCATCTCCCGGAGGACTCTACGCCGCCATGGTCGCCTCCGGTGTGATGAGTGAGTAGTCTACCCCTGGACTATGGGTCCATAGCAGTAGCTAGATGGTTGTCTTCTCCCCATTGTGCTATCATTGTCTGGATCTTGTGAGCTGCCTATCATGATCAAGATCATCTATATGTAATTCTATATGTTGCGTTTGTTGGGATCCGATGAATAGAGAATACTTGTTATGTTGATTATCAAAGTTATGCTTATGTGTTGTTTATGATCTTGCATGCTCTCCGTTATTAGTAGATGCTCTGGCCAAGTAGATGCTTTTAACTCCAAGAGGGAGTACTTATGCTCGATAGTGGGTTCATGCTTGCATTGACACCTGGGGGAGTGACAGAAACCCCTAAGGTTGTGTTGTGCTGTTGCCACTAGGGATAAAACATTGATGCTATGTCTAAGGATGTAGTTGTTGATTACATTACGCACCATACTTAATGCAATTGTCTGTTGCTTGCAACTTAATACTCGGAGGGGGTTCGGATGATAACCTCGAAGGTGGACTTTTTAGGCATAGATGCAGTTGGATGGCGGTCTATGTACTTTGTCGTAATGCCCAATTAAATCTCACTATACTCATCATGATATGTATGTGCATTGTCATGCTCTCTTTATTTGTCAATTGCCCAACTGTAATTTGTTCACCCAACATGCTGTTCGTCTTATGGGAGAGACACCTCTAGTGAACTGTGGACCCCGGTCCAATTCTCTTTACTCGAAATACAATCTACTGCAATACTTGTTCTACTCGTTTTCTCTCGCAAACAATCATCTTCCACACAATACGGTTAATCCTTTGTTACAGCAAGCCAGGTGAGATTGACAACCTCACCTGTTTCGTTGGGGCAAAGTAGTTTGGTTGTGTTGTGCAGGTTCCACGTTGGCGCCGGAATCTCCGGTGTTGCGCCGCACTACATCCCGCCGCCATCAACCTTCAACGTGCTTCTTGGCTCCTCCTGGTTCGATAAACCTTGGTTTCTTTCTGAGGGAAAACTTGCTGCTGTGCGCATCATACCTTCCTCTTGGGGTTGCCCAACGAACGTGTGAAATACACGCCATCATGGCCCTGGAGGCTCCAGCCTCCACTCCTTCCTCTTCTCTTCTTCTTTCTTCTTCTCCTCTTCTTCTTTCTTCTTCCTTCCTTCTTCTCCCTACGCATAATGGACTCCTCTTCCCTTCCTTGTCGACCTTCGTACCTAATGACACATAACGCATATCCATGAGGTAGTATACATCCAATGTATTGTCGACGTCGAGTGTCGAAAGGAAAGGGTTCACCTTGTCATGTATCGCGTAGGTTCGGGTTGTCGGTCCACTTGGGGGATTCCGTGGCCATGGTGTAGCGTCGTCGTTAGGCGGGACTGCACTTGACGGTCTTGAGGTGGAGGTATCCGAAAGCCACTCCGCATCATGCTCTTATCGGGCTGCTTTTGTAAAATCTATGTTGTACATAGTTGAATTGCACGGACGAACTCAAACTCCCTATGAACTCGTAGTTTGATTCTCCCGCGAAATTTCATTTCAAGTTTATCTTTTCCTATTTACGGGATCTAATATGTGCAAGCTGGAAACACGAACCAAACTGAGTTTCTGATGTCTTGCCTTGTACTCGTGATTTTACGGTCGAGATTTGAAGGACCTGAGTTGCTCTAACACACAGCATGCACGCTTGCCCGTAACGCAGCAGCCGGCTCCGATCGAACGAGAGACTACTGCAGATTTTGATTTAACATACTACTACCCGCAGAAAAAAGATTTATTTAATGATACGTACGTGCGGTGCGGGCAGCTCTTGATAGGAAACAAAGGTTGCGCACTTGCGCGTCTGCTTTCGCCTTGGCGGAACAGAAAGCATATTAGTGCTTCGCGTCGCGGCTTTCGCGGCGCCGATGAGTCGCAGGAAATCACGAACAAAATAAATGGCTGCCACAAAATCCGGAAAATTAATATATGGCTGAAGCGGCGTATGCCATTTGTCCAGTGGACGTACCATTTACATCCTGATACAAAATGCAGGAATAGCAGGAGCCCACGGACAGACGGGCGCGGGCTGTGCCGGTTCAGCAGGTTATGCAGGAATAAAAGCCCGCATGATATAAGAACTTTAAAAATGCAGTTTATCAGCTACGCCTGACCTTTCAGGTTGGGCCAGGCTGTTGCGGCTGAGTGGGTGACGAACGCGAGATGTTGTGGCCACGACGTACGTACATGCGGATGAGAACGAGGAGCGCTGCAGCCTATTTGAATTAAGGAAATTTCCAACGAAAATCGATCCAAAATTTGATAAAAGTGTTCACGGTGTTTGTTTGCGTTGGTTCGCGGACACCAAATCAGTTTTACAGGGCTTTCGAGTCTGTTTGCGTCAGGAGTATGTTGAATAGGCCGACGCAATTTTTTTCTCCTGACAACGTCAACGTCAATAAAGGCGGTTAACATCCTGTCGGGTCCTGTCGTCGGTGATTACTGCCTACCGCGCGGGAGCGGTGGTTCCCTCGTGTGGCTAGTTGATTGGTGCGTTTTCGCTGCCGTTTCGCATGCGGGAAGCGGCTTGCGGGCGATCGGCGTTTCCCGCCCCACCGTACCTATATATGGTCGACGCCGGCGGGCGAGAAGGGCACACCTCAAATCATCCATGGCCGAGCATGACCGCACCTCGGGTCCCCTTGTTGAGATGACCTCGCCGCCATCCACGTGAGGGAGCGTTCGCAGAGGAGCAGACGACCGCGTAGGGCCACCAGGCTGAGCAGCTAGAGGCGAACGCGGCGGCGACCATGTCCCACCTCCAGGAGAAACTCGCGGAGGCTAGGGCGGAACTAGAAGCGTCGAGGGTGGTGACGGTGGCGGACAGAACCGACCTAGCGGCGGCCCTAGCCGCGGACGCCATCATCCACACCGTCGGAGACGAGGACGACGATGACGTCGATTGGAGGAGGCGCTGGCGCGAGAGGAGGCAGAGGAGGAGCTGGGGCGCATGAAGGCGGTGGAGGAGGAGTTGGCGCGCATGAAGGCGGCCAAGGAGGAGCTGGCGCGCGTGAAGGCGGCGGCGTAGAGAGTCCAATGGGACTCCGTTCTGGTCGAGGCCATCGAACGCCGCCGGTAGGGCGAGGAAGCCTCCCGGTGACGCGGGTGGCGCATGGCGGTCGCTGCCCGAATGCGCTCCAATAGTAGACCGCGCGACTGCGAGTAACCCCGGTCATAGTAGACCAAACAACGACGAGTAGGCACGGACGTCGTAGTTTTAGGTTAACTCGACTAAGCATCTCTGTAAATATTATCCTTTTCACCAATCAATAGTAATGAGAATTTTTTGATTATCTCTGTCACTGCGCCAAATACAACCAATGTTGACGTACGGCGCGACCACGTAATGTCCACAGATGCAAACGCGGCACGTATTTGGGTCAACGTATGCGTCTCAGCGTACATGTCGGCAATTGTGCAGTCACGATTCAAAACGGTGAAGTTAAGATATCTTTTTAGTACGCCTTAATTGCTTCCGGTAAGTTTGTATCGCCACAAGGGGATCGAGCGTGAGGCCAGCGCAGGCAGCGAGGATCAGCAGCAACGTAGCGAGTAGCGACAAGCAGCCCGCGCGCAGGGCACCATCGTATGGATGATGGTGGTTGCAACTTGCAAGTGCGCTGTGCAGGCTATTAGCAGGATAAGAAGGCCTAGAAGGTATATGCGGACTGTGATCCGAAGCCCATTTAAATATTGAAGGTTGTCCGCAAGGCCACTATGGCTGTTGGAGCGGCGCGGCCGGAGCGGGCCTGCGGATGCCCGCGTCCACCTGCACCCTGAATCCCGGGGTTGGGGTTCCGCCGTCGCTCTACGGAGTGGGCCGAGCCGGCGGAGATGGCAGGGAAGGGAGCCAAGGCGACGTCCGGAAAGGCGGCGGAGAAGGAAAAGGGGAAGAAGGCCCCCGCGTCCCGCTCGTCCCGCGGAGGTTCCCAGGTCAGCTCGATTGATGTGCTCTTCGCATCGTACGTGGGCTATAGATTTGGTTCAGGTTGCTGTTCTGATGTGCATTTTGTTTCCTGAAGGGCACGCTAGATTCATTTGATGATGTTGGTTGGAATATTCGTTGTGATTTAGCAAAATAGATCTGGAGAAGTGCACGGTCTGTCTAGTTGCGTTCTGTGGATACAATGGTGCTAAAAGTTTCATTTCTTCTTTCGCAATTTGTGATTATTGGTAGGCTTTATTCTGACCGTTGAAATACTGTGTGCCACCTGCGAGGACGTTGTCACTAGGTTTGCAGTGGTCCAAAGATGGATGCCTCTGGTGCATTTTGTACTAATACACCGGGTTTTGCGGGTGTAGTACTGTAGTGGGTCTCACACTTGCATCCATATTGTGATGGGGCCTAAGGCCACGTGGGTTGCCCGATCTAACGAATTGACCGAGGGAAAGACGGGGGAGAGGAAGAACACGAAGAACACGGCGAAGAACACGATGAACACACGCAAACGCACACCAACCCGATACAATTCCGGTTTACTCCCGATAGCCCGAACCACTACCCTGATAGAATCTCTCTCGAGAGACACGAGGTAGAATCCCCGAAAGAAAGATCAGTATACGATTGGTAGAATCACACGAGTGAGAGACCGGTGGTAGAATCACAAGTGTGAGAGACTAATCATATAAGGAGTGCCTTGATACAATAGATTTGATAATCTAAGGAGGGGGTTTCCCTAATCCCAAAGGGATGGTGGAGGCATGAGCCTAATTCTCTCAAGTTCATTCCTTGTCCCTTGAAGGGGGGAGGGGGAAGCCTATATATAGGGAGCCACTAAGGAGGGGTAGTTTAGGCGTACAAATAGCATAATGGGGGGTTGTATGGGCTGAGCTCAAGTGTTGGATGCGCAGGTTAGAGGGCGGATTGTCCGGCCTTAGTGGGGGCGGATAATCCGGCCTAGCAGTCGTGCTTCTTGCGCCTTCTCTTCTTGGCGACCTCGGACGCCTCTTCTTCCTTCTTCTCTTCCATGCCTCCGTGACCTCGGCCTTGAGTGTGGTTCTTGTCGTTGATGCACATGATGAAGCGAAGACCGTAGGTTGGGCTGCATCATGTTGGTTGCTCTGGTGGTCTCAACTTTACTTGTTCTTTGCGGCCTATGGATTCTCCCCATGACTGGATCATCATATATAATAGCTCACTCGTTTGTTCACCTTTATTTGCTCGAATTGATAGCAGATTAAATAATTTGGGATCACCTCGCTTTGATACTATGAGCCAAATGACTTGTATTCAACACTAGAAGATTCTCACATATTTGATAGTATGATCCATATGATTTTATAGTTAACAAAATTATAACAAATTATAACAAATTATTACTCTTCTCTAATGAATAATGTTGATGAAAAATAACTTGATGCTGTGTAGGAGCAGCCAGCTCCAAAGAAAGATGTTTATCAATTATTTGCTGAGAAGGTTAGGGATAACAAGCAACTGGAATCGAGATGGGCTATCATGCAAGAAACTCGTGTTGAGTATTTTCGTGGAAAAGATTTTACCACCTTCATCAAGACTCATCCAGAAGTTGGGGAAATTTTAGGGCCAGATAAATATATGGAAGCTGAAGAAATTGTTAACACTTTGCTGTGCAAAAACCTCGTAATAAGGTGTGACAGAGTTTGGAAAACTGTGAGACCAGGAAAGAAAAAGTTATCATCATGGCCTGCTCATTTGGAGATACATCAGGTAGGTCTATGCTGCTCAGGAAGAATGTTATATGATATAACGTTAAGTTTGTTTTCCTTTCTAATGTTGTGATTGGTGATTAATATGGCGGTCTACATTGTCTGTCGTTGAACCTATGGGTTCCTTGAGTATTTTTAGCCATTTATGTGTAGCAAATGTATCCCTTTCTTGCACTTTAATCAATGACCGCTACAGAATGGATTGTTTTCAGAATATTATTCTCTTTGGTGGGTTTGTTCTTTTGTCGAACTAAGCTTTATTTGTACTTGCAGGAACAAGTATTCACTGAAAATGATGGTTTTTATGCTTGGATGTTTCTCAAAAGACGGACCTTGTGGCAGACAATTCTTTCATTTGTTTGGCCTCTTTTCGCATTGGCAGTGTGCTTATTTCCAGTTTATCCATACCAATGCAAGATTGTGGTACTGTACTCATGCGCTGGAGCTTTACTGTTCATCGTATCCCTGCTTTTATGTAAGGTTCTATCCTCAAATCTATCTCATGCACCCTATATTTTGACTCTGTTTAGTGGCAGCTAACCCTTGCATTCTGAGTTGCATATATTGCTTTTATGCATTAAATTTGCACATTCTGCATGTTGCCGTTATGAAAGTTATGCCATCGTTTAGTATTTTTGTAAAAGCAGAGTCTTGTATATCCCTTTTATAGATGGTTACATTACAATTGGAGTATCTAAGGGCATGTTCGGGACTTGTCCAGTTTCTCCAAATCCTCAGATTCTGCTCCACGAACGCGAATCTGGCGTCTTGTTCAGAGCTCAAAACGTTTGGCATCGCTTCGATGGTTTTGGATGGGCTTGCGGACCGTTTAGCCGTGGTGGCCCATTGAGAAGGGAGTCGACCAACATCTTGCAGCCCATACAGACCAAGTTAACAACACCTCCCAGCAGATCTGGAAGTATCTGGCTGGCGGCCAACAATTCATGAAATTCGACCAGGGAATTGATCTGAGGCAGCAGGTGGGGGGCGCCGCTGATTGATGGGATCTGTTGGATGAGGCGGTCGCGGCTTGAGCTAGAGCGGGGCTCGAGGTGAGGACGCCGGGATGGGGGACTGGCAGGGAGGATGACCTGCTGGGGTGGTCGAGGTGGCTGTCGTGGTTGGGGTGGCTGGCTAGGAAGGCCCAGTGGCTATGGGGCGGTGATAGGCCTCTGATGGGATCTGGAGGGAGTTGTGGGCGAGCAAGGGGGTCTTGGGCGAGCGAGGGGAAACAGAGAAGCTTTGGGATTGAAGCGTTTTTCACTTCGTGGTGGCATTCCTTTGTAATTTTGGGCTGCTCCACGTTTAGCTAATCCGGGAATTTGCAATAGCGTGATTTTTTTTTGAATAATACATTGTTTTTCGAAAATTTCACGAATAATACTTGTTTTTGAACTTCTCCAAAAAATTTCACGCTTATTGCAGAACAAGTCGGGAAAGCCTAACCTTTGGGGAAAGGCTAACCTGACATGTACCTTTTGGGAAAGGCTAACCCGACAGGTCCTGGCTTTTCGGGAAAGCCCAACCCGACAGGGGCCTTTTGGGGAAAGCACGCCAACCAGAGCTGCCAGCCAACCAGGCCTTTAGAAATCCTCCTTTCGGGAAAGCCTAACCCGGCAAGGCCCAATCGGGGTACGCTTCCCTGATGCAGTATTACTTTTGAAAAAGTTCAAAATCGAGTATTATACTCCCTCCGTTCAAAAAAAAAGCATCTTTTTTCTAGATTCGGATGTACCTATAGCTAAAACATGTCTATGTACCTCTGTATCTAGACAAAGTTGAGAAGCCTTTTTAGGAACGGAGGGAGTATGTGAAATTAACGAAAAAAATTATTAACAAAAATTTCGCTTTGCAAAAGAGGTGCTCCGATTTTTGTACATCAAATTGATTCAGCTTCTCGGATCTAGCTCCATGGAGTTTGGCTGTTCGGTGCTGCTCCGCGGTGGAGCATAGAGAAGCTGGAAGCCAGGAATTTGCCGAACACGCCCTAATATTAATTTTGCATGCTGCTTGCAAAGCTATAAGATGTCAATAGTGGTACCGTTGATAGTAGAACTAATAGTCCCTATGAGCAGTGTCTGCTGCACTTATATGATCCAGAACTGCAAAGTCGACAGCGCCAATAATATGTCCCTTGAAGATGACATAATTGCCATGTTTTCGAAAAAGAAATAGATATTTAGCTGACACCTGTTCACCTACCACTTGCATTTCAGTTCCTATTGGATGGTAACTTCTCCCATTGATTTCAAGTTAACAAAAAACCGATTCTTTCTATTTAAACTGGGAAATTCAGTCTTCTAATAACTTTTCTCAAGTTATCTATACAAATCCAGTTGCATGCATGATAAGGATTGTTACTAAAAGTGATATTTTTTGACAGATCTCACCATCTAATACAATATACTGAGGTAGTCACAGCTAAGTTAGCCTGGCATAGTTTAAATTAGCTAAATTATTCCTTCCATCTAATGTCTTAGCTAAATTATTCCTTCCATCTAATGTCTGTCCAACACTATAAATGAAAGTTAGTATGAACTATATATGCTCACATAAATTTCCACCCCCAACCAAGGTTTAAAATAGCGCGCTATTTATCCACCTTCATAGGTTTAAAATAGCACGCTATTTTTTCGTTAATAGCGCTCTATAGCATATCTGGATAGTCCACGCTAAATTTAAGTATTTTTTCTCGCTATGACGCTATTTGCGAAATAACATGCTATATCGCGCTAAAACGTCATATCGTTGGCACGCTATTTTTTCCAGCCCACTTGCACAAGGGTCTGATTTTTCCTCCTTAAGAAAACAAGAAATTGTTTTTTAAATCGGAAGATAATATTGTTAATACTGATGAATTCTTAATAAATAATTTATACTATGTTGTTGTCTCGTGGAGTGTTGATGTTAGGCTTCTAATAAATTGGAGAACTATTTTTGTAAGTGGTTATTTATGCATAAATCTGTCACTTTTGGACGAAAATCCTTTATTTTTAGGCTATATGTATATTTTCAAAATGCTATTTGAAATATAGCACGCTATTACCACGATATAGCATTTGGAGGAAGCTGCCGCTATTTTGTTTAGCGCGCTAAGGGCAGTGCACTTCCTCAAAAAACACTGTAAAGCTGAGATTAACAGCTTGTGCCAGCATAACTTCTTCCTGGCAGACACTATTCTAAAAGACTTCTACCTACCCAAGGTGCTGCCTAGCCCTGACTAAATGCTACACATGATCCTGCCGCGTGACTACTGCCTTGTGCCTTTTCAAATACTGCTGGCAGGTTCATAGTGGTTTAGGAAACCAAGTTGTTACCTTGTCTCCTTAGGATTAGTTTTCGTCTTTTGTATTGTATATGTTAAAGTTGGAAGTCCTCATCTTCACATGCAATATGTCATTTTCTTACTTTCCTTAGCGATAACATAGAAAATTAGGCACTAGGAATTGTTTGAGCGTTGCAGTTTCAGTAATACATTCACATATGCATCTTAGTGCAATATACTACCTCGTTGCCATAGTGTTGTGCATATTAGATCTTTAAAAAGTCAAACGATGTTAATTTTGACCAAGTTTTTTGATAAAAATATCTACATCTACCATACCAGATGTATGCCACATGAAAATATACATCATGTGGAATTCAAAGGTATTGATTTGGTATTCTAGATATTGATATTTTTCCTACATAGTTGGTCAAACTTTACATCGTTTGACTTTTAAAAATTCTAATACGCACTACATTTTAGCAAGGAGGGAGTATCATTTACAAGCCTGCTTTTACTACTTACTGATCTCAATGCTGCTTTTATTGCCACACTGTTTTATATGTTGCATGATTTCCCCACAAACCATTTGCATTCTTTTGTTAGATGCGTTAACTTGGCAATGGTGATGTCTTGCTTACATGTATGTTCAATGGAATCGCAGTAAGAGCTGCCATATTTGGCATTCTGTGGGTTCTTCTTGGAAAACGTGTGTGGTTCTTCCCCAATATAAATGCAGAGGAGACTACATTTAGAGAACTCCTTCGGTTTTGGCCTGACAAGGACGAGGGAGAGCGACCAAAGTGGACATCAAGACTTTTCTATGCTACTGTTACTGTATTGGTGATATTGCTGCTTAGACACCATGCTCCAGATGAAGCAGCTAGGGCCAGGTAAATATTTTTCTACGATACATTTTCCTATCTCATGCCTCATAGTGTCTCCTGAGTGACACAGTCAGTCATAGAAGTGATATATCAAACACGATTCAACAAATTATTCCAGCCACCTGCCTTCCATTTGTTTTGGCACGTAGTTTACTTATCACGGTATCTCCTATGTAATTCTTATTCTGACTGAACACAATTATTTTTCGAATTGGATCAATCACATTTGGTTTGCACAGTGTTAGGTCATTGCATTTAAGTGGATTTTGTCTTACTAGAAGCTGACTCGATCCTACCTTGAAGTGATGATGGGTAGCAAATTTGTATTAGTTGGTTTGCTCTCTCTAATGTGTATTGATCAGAAAATACAACTTATGTCTAATGACATTATAGGATGTCTGCAAAACTGCATATTTTTTGTCCCTTGCAAGTGGAAAAACTATTAGTTAGATATGTTATTGGTGCACAAGATTGCCTGTCAAGGCAAGGGTGTGGGTTTATCGTTTTTCTGCTAAACTCAGCTTTGGCAAATCTGTCGAATCATTTAATGGCCACACGTCTTGCCTGGGCATATCTGTTAGTATGCTTGTCAGGAAGGACGTCTGGTAATGAATGGTATGAAATTCAGATGCATGTTCTGTTTTAGTTCAGTAACCTATTTTATTTTCCTTATTGTCAGGTACCAAAAGAAGGTTTCTAATATAATTGATGATGTCCTTGAGTGGTCCCCAAAATTAGCACTTTCTGGCATGATGGACAAACACGCTGAGGATAATGCAACAGAAACTGGCAGTTACAGCCATGCCCCTACGACTACGGAAGAGAAAACTATAGCTGCAGCCGAGGGCGTGGATGCAGATGAAACCCAAGATAGTGGCGTGGATGCAGATGAAACCCAAGATAGAGCTGATCATGCTGATGACATGAGAACAAGATCTAGTGAAGCATAAACCCTATGCAACTTCTAAATTTCATAAGCTACAGTACTTTTTGGGAATACTCCCTGGGGTTTTTATCTGCAGATTATACAGATATAGGTTACTGAGAAATTCAGGTGCTCATGTTTTGACCATGTTTCGTTCATATATTGCGACCGACCGGCTGTACTATTAAGGCAGGGTTGTCAGTTCCTAAAGCACATTTTCAAAGCGCGGGTCTGTTTTTCAAATGTTAGTATTTCACTTGACAGTAGATTAGTGTCACTATTTCAGGTAGCTTATATCTTTTGTTACGGAGATAGATTTTGTCCATGCCGGTGCAGGTGCACCAAATGTATTTTCTCTGGCCACCAGCTGAAGTCGCTGATCGCCTGATCGCCTTGGGCCAAAAGTTGTTTGACGGATTGCATCACCTTTTGGTTCATAGGAACCGTGATGAAAAACAAAAGAAAATTGAGTAAAATGCACTCATGGTACGTGAACTTGGAGTGCAAGATCGATACGGTCACTGACCTTGTGAATAAGCTAGGTACCAAAATACGTATTAGGGCATCTCAAAGCGGGCCGATGCATTTTGGACGTCTGAAATGTTCGTTTGCGGCCCGTGGACGCGATGTGGTCCAGGGCGACCGTTTGCGTCTGGGGTACCTCTTTTTAACAGGGGACAGCGTCAAGCTTGCTAATGGCGTTTTACGTCCGTCGAGGACTGCCGCCGGCGATTTATTGTTCCCACGCGACGACGATCGTTCCCGCGCGTGCCCAATACATTGGTAAGTTTCGCCGGTGTTTCGCGCGTGCGGGAAACGCCTTGCGCGCCAACGCCGTTTCCCGCCCCGCCGTGGCTATATATGGTGGACACCGGCGGGGGCGACGGGCACACCTCACCCTACCATCCATCCATAGCCGACCACATTAGTTGGGAGCACGTTGTTCACATGTGCCGCCAGCTCCACCCGGAGGAGGAGGAGGAGGAGGAGGAGGAGGAGAGGAGTAGCCGCCGCCGGCGTTAGCAGCTGGACCTGGAGGCGGCAGCGGCGGAGGCGGAGGTTGCGGAGGCGGTGGCGGAGGCGGCAAATCGTGCGGAAGGGCGCCTCGCGGCGACCAGGGCGAAGATCGCCAACGCCATGGCCGAGCTCGCCGACGCCAGGGCCGAGCTCGCGGAGGCGCGGGCGGCCATCGCGGCCCCTCAGGCGGACGCCGTCATCCACGACATCGCGGACGACGGCCCCCCCGTGCCCAGCCGCTTCGAGTGCGCCGGCGACCAGCGGGTTCTGCTCGCGTCCTTCGAGTCCCTGGCTGGGGACGCCCAACGCCGTCAGGCTTGGGTGGCGGAGGAGGAAGCCCACAACTATGCAATGGCCATGGCTCGGAGGTTAATGTGCTCCAACCTGGACTCGCTCCAGCGTAGGGGCCCTTCTGCCGCACGAGTCGAGCAGGAGAACCGGGAGCTGGAGGCCGCCATCGCCGTCAGGGACGAAGTGGTGGCGGATGCGGCTAGGGACATGGCCCGCTTCATCGCCGACGTGTCGGCGATCCAGGCGGCGGCCCAGGCGAACGAGGACGCTGATAAGGGGTTGCCCGATCTTCTCAGTAAGCGACGGGTGGTGATGAATACACGATGGTAGCAGCGGATGGAAATCGATGATGATGAGGAGGATAACTTGTATGACGCCGACGAAGTCTCTCGATTGGTTCCTGTCGCCAATGCAACAGCTCTCAACCCTGCAAGATATTCGCAATTCCACACACTTGCACACGTAGCCGCCGACCACGAAGCGGTAGATTGCAATTTTCTAATCCCCAATGGAACAGCAGATCACACAAACTTTCAGTAACATAAAACTCCAGATCGCAACGAATTAGAGAGTTGGGGAACAATAGTTTTACTTAGCACTTAAACGTGATCTAAACTCTAAAGCAGCTAGGGAGCGTCCTGGGCTAGGGCTATCAAAAAAGTTCGGGCTCGACAAACTGTTTGAGTTTGGCTTGTTATTAACAAGCCAAACTCAAGCCTAGTGTACAGCTCGCAAGCCCTTCGAGCTCGAGCTCAAATAGTTCGGCAAAGCTCGGTAAAACACATAATGAAGTTCACCCATCGCTAAATTTATTTGTCTTTCTTTTAATGAGCATGCGCTAAACCATCGGTCGTGCAATCGCTCAACTTAGCTTATGCCTGTGACTTCCAAAACAGGTCAAAGTCCATGTACCCAAGTGGTACATCTACGATTCAATAGCCCATTTCATGGCGATCCCTATTCGCCGCCCAATGCGGGAGCGATTCGCTCCCGCTCAAGGGACGGACGGTGTAGGCCGGCCCATTAGCGCCTAGCAGGTATGGTTTTTTCATTTGTTTTCTGGTTTTTCGGGTTTTCTTAGGTTTTTCCGGTTTTTGATGGGCTTTTCTTTGATTTTGTTGCATTGGTTTGCTAATTTCGAATTTTGTTCAGATTTGTTTTTTTATGAATTTGTTTAATTTTGAAATTTGTTCCAATAAGAATTTTGTTTATATTATATGAATTTTCAAAATTTAAAATTAGTCAAATCTAAATTTGTTCAAAATTGAAGTTCAATTTAAAAAATGTTCACTTTGAAAAAAAGATTTTAAAAATGATCAGTTTTAAAAAATGTTCACTTTGAAATTTGTTCAATTGAAAAAAATGTTCAACTGCAAAAAATGTTCTATTCTAAAACTGTTCACTTTTTAAAAAAACGAAATCAAAATATTCTTATTTTTCGAAAACAGTCAAATCTGGAATTTGTCTGAACAGAAAAAAACAGAAAATATAAAAACGAGAACAACACGAAAAAGAGACAATACCTTTTGTTGGGCCACGCCCAGACGGTCCACGAAGTGGCCGCTTCGAGCGGAACGGTGGTTCGCTCCCGCTTAAAGCGGGAGATAGGAGCTCCCCCATTTCATGAAGAAAGGCAAAAGAGAATGTGAACGCCACCTCTAGCTAGACTACACTGGCCCATGAAACTTCCTTACAGCCTGGTATGGCCCATCTATATTAGGTACGCAAGCAGCTCGCTACAACTTTGATGCGACGATGACTTGTTTTGTACCACCTCGCTTGTGGTAGAGAAAAGCAGTTGGACGAACGTGTATAAAAGGGGATCAGTGGATAGTTGCGCTGGTCAAACGCGCGCGTCCGCTGCAGCGAGATATAGGCGTCCGGGACGACTTCTGGTCGAAAATATACAAGAATAACCGACCCAGAATGGATCTGGTCGAGACAGATTCGGACACAGCCGGTCTGGGGGCCGGTCGGCCGGGCCTGGGACCGGGCTGGCCGGTTCAAACCGGGCCAGAGACCGGGTGGAAACCGGGCTCTGGAATTGTGGCGCAGTAGCCTCTCCGGTTGGCATCAGCAGGGCGCCCGGTTGGCGCCGGGGCGGATCCGGTCTGCCGCCCGGTTGGACCGGGCCAGGGACCGGGCACGCCGGTGTGGCGGCCGGTCTGACCGGGTGCTGGGCCGGCCTGGACTTCGTCTTCTCCTCTCGCGCATGCCTCCCACTCCTCCCTCGCGCGTCCATGAGATATCTTCATGTCCAGCTCCATGTCCAGCTCCACGTCCATCTTCACGTCCAGCTGCTCCTCTCCTCCTCGTGCGATGCTTGTCTCCTCTTGATACCTGATGATACATAAGTAACATGACTTAGGTGGTATAAAGTTCTCATCAATCAAAGTATCTTATGTAGTATAAATGATACGGGGTGGCCTTCGGACACCGCCTCCTCAAGACCGACAAGCCCTCCCCGTGGTCCCATGACACGAGCTCGAGCCCAAGCCCTACACCAAGAGGTGAATTCGCTCCTTTCCACGTATGCATTGGATACCCCTTTGGATGGCGTGCTACTTCATGCGAATACCCTATGTTCAATCAGGTACGTCGACCAAGACGCGAGCCATGGAGACCAAGCCAATGGAGAGGGAGCTGGAAATGATGACGATGGAGCTACAGCGCCCAGGCCGGAACTTCCGCCCCCCAGGACTGAAACTTCCGGCCAGATGCCTTCCAGATGCCTTCCAGCGCCCAGGGAAAAGGATCCAGCCGGAACTTCCTCCCCGAGAGACCGGAACTTCCGCCCAAGTTTCGCCCTAGTTCCGAAATTGCGCAAAAACGCCCCTGGATGTTACTACAAGGAAATTGGCCATTTCCAGAACTAGGCCGGAAGTTGGCCGGAACTTCCGGCCCGACCGAAACTTCCGGCCCACAAGACCGGAACTTTCGCCCGTGACCGGAACTTCCGCCCAGGACGACCGGAACTTCCGCCCTATCAAACTTCAACACAACAGCACTTTTCAGCGTGTAACTTACCCCTTCGCCCCACCACTATAAATAGCCTTGTTGGCTCAGATCTGAGATTAGACTTGATGTGAAATTAAACCTGAGCTTTGCTCACCCTTGTGGGAACCCTACCTAGATCTTCGATCTTGTACCCACCCGGGCTCCTTATCGACTCGTGAAGATCTCTTTGGTGACTTCTACCGATTTGTTGGTCTTTTGCTTGCACTTCTACCTATTTGGTCTTTTGCTTGCACTTCTATCAACCTTCCGGTCTTTTCACCCTTCTAGATCTCTCGGGATTCGATTTGTCGATCTCTTTGCGGGACTTCTACCGGAAGGTCTTTTCCTGCAACCTCTATCTAGTTGGTGGTTCGGGCCAACGAGGGAAAACCGATTTTTGTGTGTGTGTGTGTGTGTGTGTGTTATATGATGAGGTCTAAGACCCCGTGTGTGGCCCGATCTTGCGGATTGACCTCGAAACCAAAGGGGGAGATGGGAAAACGCGAGGAACACGAAGAACACGACGGGCACGAGGAACTCCGAGACTCACGCACGCACACCAACCCGATACACCCGATGCTTACCTCCGTGGCTCGATGGATGATGCGGGGTGGCCTTCGGAAACCTCCACCTCAAGACCGTCAAGTGCAGCCCCGCCTATCGTCGACGCTACACCATGGCCAAGGAGTCCCCCAAGTGGACCAACAACACAAACCCCCGCCATATATGTCAAGGTGAACCCTTTCCTCTCTATGGTCGACCTCAACACCAACTTGAATGGTATGCTACCTCATGCCTATCATCATTGCGTCTATAGGTGCCGACATCGACAAGGACCAAGAGAGAAGGAACTCCCATGGTGCAAGGAAGAGGAGAAGAAGAAGGAGAGAAGAGAAGAAGGAAGAGGAAGAAGAGGCGGGAGGAAGAGGCCCAGCCGGCCGGTCCGGGACCCGGTCGGACCGGACCCACAACCGGGCCGTCCGGTCCCGAGCCCGGTCAACCGGCGCCCAACCGGGCGCAACTCCTCGTACCGGACGAAGACCGGAAGCCGCAGATTCCGGTTTGCGCCGGTCGACCGGACCCATGACCGGACAGCCGGTCACGAGCCCGGTCGGACCGGACCCGGGACCGGACAGCCCGGTCACAGGCCCGGTCCGGACCGGACCCAAACCGGATCTGACGGGAATGACCCACCAAACTGCCTAAGTTACCCATTCGCGTACCTGTTCGCCCTTGCTAGCCATGTATGCCTATATAAGTAGCCTAGACCCCTCCCTTACCCCTTAGACTTGTTTTGAACTCAAACCCTAACTTTGAGCTTAGTCTCCCTTGGGTATCATCCCTCTGTAATCAAGGCACCTTGGTTGTTGACTTAGATCTTGTTGAAGGAGATTCTAGTACTTGTTACTCTCTCTCCTTCCCCAAGCTCTTCCTCTCCAATCCCAATCTCTCTCCGGGAATTCTACCGCGTGTCTCTTCCATAGAGATTCTATTGGCGTGGTCCATCGAGCCACGGAGGTAAGCATCGGGTGTATCGGGTTGGTGTGCGTGCGTGAGTCTCGGAGTTCCTCGTGTTCATCGCCGTGTTCTTCGTGTTCCTCGCGTTTTCCCATCCCCCCTTTGGTTTCGACGTCAATCCGCAAGATCGGGCCACACACGGGGTCTTAGACCTCATCATATGGTATCAGCAGCCTTTGGTTTCCGCGGATTTGACCCCCCACTCATCCAATTTCGTCTCTAAAATTTTTCCCCAAAAATCCCCAAAAATAGCCCCAAATTGCCTCTTGACCGATCTGTGATTTGGTTGCGTTTTGAGTGGTTTTGGTCCGTGGATTTGGAGTTGTTGTGCTTGATCTACTATTTCCCCAACTTTGAGCCTCCAATTCCATCGTTTCCCTTCGATTTGGTCGATTTGGCTTGGTTTTCGTGAAGAACAGGAGAGAGAAAGCTCCATCCCGCGAAATCCGGTTGAGCAGCCGGTCAACCGGGCCCACGACCGGCCGAGCCGGCCCAGCACCCGGTCAACCGGGCGGCAAACCGGGCAAGCCGGTCCAGGAGCCGGTCCGACCGGGCCTCCGACCGGGCGACGCAACGCCTCCTTCGACCTCGACATCCGGCGATCTCCACCACCACCACCACCACCACCATCGCAGGTATAACTTGCAGCTGTCACCTTGTAACCCCTCTTCCTTTTGCGATCTATCCCATTGAGCATTGCTTGTCTAGTGTTGCGAGACATTGCACGTGACCCCGCATTGTGAGGTGTGTGTGTAGCGTTGAGTAAGGCACCCAAGCAAACACTCGTGTGGCAAGACAGCAAAAGCGAGGCTAACGCTAACATAGTGCGTGAAGAAGCCCAAAAACACAAAAAGAGTGCGAGTAGCACCATACATCCATACATCCATACGACCATACATACAAAGTGTCCACGTGCCACCAAAGATACAAACGAGTGCAAAGTGCCAACATATACAAAAGAGAAAAAGCTTGTAAGCAAAGAGAGGTCACGTGTGAATCTAGTTGTATCTTCCTTTGCAACCAAAGCTTTGACTCTCCTTGTGTTAGTGTGACACCGAGCATCCGTACATACACTTTTCCGCTCACTTTTGGTTGCACTAACCCCGCTTATCTCGTGTGTGTGTTCCACAACTTTTCCGTGTTTATAGTGATCTTCACATTGACATTTGGATTTTTGGACCTTACCCACTTTTAGCAACATACTCGATCTTGGATTTGTCTTTTGGTTTTCCACAACACTCGCCTAACACCATATTTGCTAGCTTTTGCGTGTGGTTTTGCGTGTGTCCCCGATACACTTGATCTTACTTTTGGCTTGGTTGATTGCCCCAATACTATCTTACCTTGGTAAGAGTGCGAGGTAGTCTCCTTCCACTAACATACACCATATAGATCTTGTCATGCTAACATGTATAGCAACGAAGAAGATACGGAGGAGTACACGGAGCACTTCGAGGAGGACTCCTCTTCAAGCACCGCGGATGTGGAGGAACATGTGGAGCTCTACTCCGACTATGGCTCCCCAAGCATCACCGACATCTCCGACATCGAGGAGCTCGACAACGACCATGGCTCCCCAAGCATCATCGACATGGACGACATGGTGGAGCACCACCTTGAGGACGACTTCGACGAGCTCTACATCGACAATGGCTCATCAAGCATGGACGACATGGTGGAGCAACGCCACGCCTACGACATCGACACCATGGCGGAGCCTCACCTAGTCACCTACTTGGCCAATGGAGCTACATATGAAGATAGAGGACCTCCACGATGGCACCATCATATGGATCATCAAGAGCGTCCCATCATGAGCGTCATCGACACACTTCTCCGAGCTCCACTAGGCGCCACCATGAGAGTGCTTATGCACAAGATCTTCGACTTCAAGTACATCATATGGAGCATCAAGAGCGTCCACAACATGATCGTCATCGACACTCTTCTCCAAGCTCCACAAGGCGCCGCAAGCAACATGCCAAGTCGCATGAGCCATCATCTAGGCATGGCAAGGACCGTCATCGACTCACACCATCTCATGATAGTCGTCGACCACTACCACCTCATGGTCTACATCGACATACGTCACCACATGAGCTTCGCCGCCACAAGCCACTTCATGAGCGCCATCGACCAACATCCCCCAAGGATCCTCGACGACACTCATCAAGACATGGTGATGAAGCACGACGACGAGAGCCTCGACATGAAGGCGACAAACACCATGATAGGGTGCCTACCACTCCAAGGATGGCAAGTGCACATCGAGCATACCTTCCTCATAAGGCGACTTCCACCTCTTGTGCCACCACCACAATGGCCTCTACCTCGTCACGTGCCTATGGACTCCGATGCTACAAGTGCAAGCAACAAGGCCACCCTCCACGGGAATGTCCCAATCTCCTATGTGAGGTGTGCAAGGCCAAGGGTCACGTGGCATGGCAATGCACAACGCCAAGTGCCAAGACGCTCTACTTCGACAAGCTCCAAGCACAAGTCCCCAAGATGCCTATTGCGCCCACACTTCAAGATGGAGATCTACAAGGTCAACTCAAGGATGATGTGGATCGGCGCCTCGCTCTCTACGACACTATGGCGCCACCGCTTGAGGATGACTTGGGAGGCGATGGAGTTGAGCATGGTGATCATGGGATTCTCCCTTCACCTATGGAGGCGGATGGAGTTGAGATGGTTGAGCATGGGAATTTCCCTTCAACCAAGGAGGCGCATGGAGATGAGAAAGTCGAGCCTACTCCCCTATGCTTCATTGATGAGTTGGTACCAATCCCATGTGAGCATGAGAGCCACTTAGCCCACTTGAGTGAGAGTGATAGTGAGTTGAGTGACTTCCACCCCATATGTGAGTTTGAGTGCTTCCGTTTGGAGGACATGAGTGATACACAAAGTGAGTTGAGTGACAAGGGATTAACTTATCAATGCCTATGGATTGTAGGCTAGGGTTTTGTTAGAAGTAGAGGGCAAGTAGATCTCGAAGGTTTCAGCCGAAAAGTACTCGACGATTATGAAAACTAGAATTTGCAGACAATGATTCGATGATCTCCTCGTCCCTCGACTCCCCCTTTATATAAGAGGTGGAGCCGAGGGTTTCGTTTTGTACAAGTTACAGAGTTCGGGACGGTTTTTAACTCATCCCGCCAGATTTACAAACAACACTTCTTATTACAACTCTACTTTCCTTAACATATCTTGGGCTCTCGAACCTTCCTATTCTTCGGGTAATGGGCCTTCGATAAACCCCGGGTACTATCTTTGGCAGGCCCATTTGGGATGCCTATGTCAGTAGCCCCCGAGATTTTGCTTGAATCGTAGAATCAGGGAAAATCTCCACTGCTTATTCTTTATTCCACAATGTAAACTTTTCTATATTTCTTTATATAAATTTCTATATTGTACAGGGATATTGGTATTTGGGGCTAGTTCATCTGACGGATCAGGTACTAGTTAACTGCTCTAGTGGCAATCCGCAAAAACCTACTTCAAGATCACGTCCCCGGACATGATCTCGGGATACCGGTGCAAACTTCGACAGGTGCCGCTTAAGGTCTTACCATTCCGTCGAGTCCCGGTCAAATTTATCGAGTACCTAACGCGTCCGTTAGGATTTTTCTTCGTATCTCGTTGATACGGATAAAAGTAGCGATAGCGCAGTCTTCGGCGATGCCACGCCCAGCAGAATAGATCTGGGGTCTTACCTTCGCAAATTTGCGGCATTCAGAAATTGATCGCAACTTTGGCATTCTGAGAATATATTGTCGAGTGCTTTTCCGGCTGTTGGAATGGCACATTTTATCGAGTCACATATGACTTATATTAATCTCCCGATGGGAGTATATGTAGAGTTAATTGTAACTCGAAATATACTCTCTTGCTGTTCTATCTTTCTTTCTTTTTCCTTTTTATATTTCATCGGGCACGCGAGCAGCGTTCCCGATGGGAGTAGCCCCCGAGGCTACAGCCAAGAACTTGTGCTTGGTTGTAGGCTCAACATTTTAGTCCACCTTGTCGCTATATTGCCATTATCTCCCGATATTCTTTCTCTTCTTTTCTTTTTATCTATCGGGTGCGCGAACAGCGCTCCCGATGGGAGTAGCCCCCGAGGCTACAGCCAAGAACTTGTGCTTGGTTGTAGGCTCCCACAATTTCTATATTTGCCATAGTCGAAACTTTACTTTTTTCGAAGTAGCCCCCGAGCATTTGGGCAAAAACTTGTTTCTGACCAAAGGCTCCCGAAGTATGCAAATAACTCATCCTGTCGCCATTCTCCTTTTATTTTTCTTGTCGACATATTTTCCCTTGGCAAATTTTCTTCAACTCTATTAATGGTCGAGTTTGTTCTGCCTTGTGGGTCCATCGTTCCCACCACGTTGACACGTCGTGCAAGTGGGGGACACACGTCCTCCGCTTTTTCTGGCGCACGTACGGTAACGCCTATCTCAGTAAAAATACTTTTTTGCCCTTGTATCTAGAAGATCTATTCTCACCACACGATTTCCTCATCCAACGGCACACTCGCTTCACCCAATTCTTATATAAACCTGTCTTCAACCTCCGTTCATCCCCTCGCTTGCGCCGCTCACCTGTTCCTCTTCGCAAATCTTCCCCTGCGCCCAACTCTCTCTGATTTTCCGCACTCGCATACATTGCTCTGCCCATTGCCATTGATGCCACCGCGTGCGCGTTTGACTCGCCACAGCACTCCGGAGTCCAAGATGGCCGCTGAAGATCTTGAGTGGGAGAGATCCAAAATCTCCAACCAAGATGTCAATATGCTCGAAGAGGCTCGGCCTCGATGAAGAAGGAAGACGCCATCCGCTTCCCAGCGAAGAAAGCTACCCCAAGCCTCCAATGGAGTATCGGGTTAGTTTCGTTGATCATCTCATCCGCGGCCTCTCTACCCCAATCCATGATTTCCTCCGCGGTCTTCTCTTTGTCTATGGGATTCAGCTGCACCAGCCGACCCCCAATTCCATCCTTCACATTTCTATTTTTATCACGCTTTGCGAATGCTTTCTTGGAGTCGCTCCTAATTGGGCTCTTTGGAAGCGCATTTTCTCGCCTTCGCCGCAATGGCGCTCACAACGCCACCTACAACATAGGTGGCGTAGTTATCCGTGTCCGAACCGATGTCGATTATTTCGACGTCAAATTTCCCGACTCGTCCAAGGATGGCGCAAAAGGTGGCTCTATATACACGAAGAAAGCGCCAATTCCGTGGAACACAACATAGTTCCTTTCGACGGAAACGCAAAAATTCAACGCCGCTACTCCTGGGACTCCGAAGCTTCCGAAGAAGAGAAAAAGGCGACAGAAGCTCTTATGTCTCGTATTCATCAACTTCAAAACACTCGAGGCAAAGAGTTATCTGGTGTCCAAATCACTGCCTATTTTCTTAGGATTAGAGTGCAGCCTCTTCGAGCTCGCAAAAATCCCCTTTGGACGTACTCGGTGCCAATGACGCCAATAGGCTCTCCAATGATCTTTACGTGAAGGACTTGGAGAAGCTTATTCGAAGAATTACCTCGCTGAGTAAGAGGGATCCTATTCCTTCCTCTTGTCGCGTGGAACCCTACAACTCCACCAATCCTCTCCCCGAGGTATTTTGTCTTCTCGAATTTTATCTTGTTGTGAATTTTCCCTGCATCTCATTGCATTGATATCTCTCTATTTTCCCTTTGTCGCTATTTTCTTGTAGAATCACCCTACTATGGCTTCCCTTCCTCCTCTTCCTGAGGATGGAGAAGTCGAAGAAATGGGCATTGTTACTGACGACAATCAAGAAGCTCCGTACTTTGTGAATGATCCCGTGGATTCTCGAAAGTCTGCGGGATCTTCCGAGGACACCACGTCAGTCCAATCTCCTCCTCCCGATGTTTCCCCACAAAGGAAAAGGAAGAGGAATGATGTCGAAGATTCCGGCACTTCCAAAGCCGAAGAAGTTGTTCCTTCTCCTCCGAAGGCAACTTATGATCCTTATGTTGCATCCCTCGTCAGCTCGTAAGTTCCTCGGCTTCCTCTTTATTTCTGTAATCGAAGTTTTTTCTTGTCTTGCTTTTTATGCTATTGGTCCTTACTCGCAGGTGATGACGAGGAAGAAGTACCAACTCGTGACGTAGCTCCTCGGACGAGCACGTCACACACTTTAGTTATTTCAGAGAAGCCCGTTGAAGGAGAAGAATCGTCGCCTCCTCAACAGAATGTTGATACATCTACTCTTCCTTCAAGCCCCCTTGTCCCTTCGCCAAAAAGGGCAAGGGTTGAAATGATCGTTGAGCCTCCTCCTCAATTGAGCAGCTCTTCGTCGCAGCTCTTGGATGATGTAAGTTTGTCGATGTCTATATTTCTTCTATTTTGCTTTTGTGGACCCTTACTTTTTGTAATGCCGAAGTTTTTCCCCTTCTTTTCTTCTTCTTTGACAGCCTATGATCAAGGATCTTATCCGCATCGGGTCCCAATTTATTGGGTACCGCGAGTATGCCGGCAGAGCCGAAGGTAACGACTTTTATACTTGCTGTTTTTCCTTGGTTTTTTACTCCCGCTGCTTGTCGCTATTTTTGATCTTTCTTCTCTCTCTTTTCCACATCTCAACAGAAAAACTTGCAGAGGCTAACGAACGTGCCGAGACACTTGCTCGAAAACTTGAGCAAAGTGAGGCGGCTCGCAAGAAAGCTGAGCTTGCCGCTAGCGAAGCTGAGCTGAAGCTGATGATGCCAAAGCAAAGGCCGCTAGTGTCGAGGAATTGCAGCAAAGGCTCAAAGATGCTGAATCTGCCTTACACGAGCAAAAATCTGCACAAGCTGCACGTGAGCAAGGGATCATCAAGCGTTTGAAGTCGCAAAGTCGACGTACGCTGAGTAATATCCTCAATTTCTTTTATTTTATTGTACTTCCTGTATCTTTGTTTTCAACTAATGTTTTGTCTCATGTGGCAGCCCAAACAGACCAAGATTTTGATCTGGAGAATCCCGTCAATGACCCTCTCCTTGACGCACTTTCTCTTTTGGAGTTCCATGGGCGCGAAATTCGTGAAGGCGTGGCCAATGCCAATGCGGGTTTGTCGGCGTTGTTCCCCTACTTCTTCCCGAAGAAAGAGGAACCTTCGACTTTCCTTGCCCTTGCCAAGCTTTTCAATTCATCGGAAGATCTTGGACTGAAGATGCGCCATGAAAATATGAAGGTGGCTGTTGAAAATACTGTTGCTCTGGTTGCTGACAGCCAACAGACTCTCGACTGGATGAAGGTTGGCGACACCGATCAGATAGAACAGTCGAGATGGAAGTCACTGATTAAGGCGGCCAAACCCAACACGAAGAAAATCTTGGCGTATCTCGGGATCAAGCCAACTTCGACTCCTAGCTCCTCGAGGCCGGAGGTCTAGTTGCATGCCTCCTTGTTTCTTTTTCTGTTTCTTTTGCTCTTGTCGCCATTTTAGCCTTGGCGACAATTACGCACTTAGTCCTCCTGGAGAACTTTCTTTTGTAATACCCATGTAAATTTTCTAGCAAGTAATGAAATTTCCCTTCGTGCTTTTCATTGATCCTGGGCCTTTCTTTTCCAGTTAATATTTGATAACTACTCGACTCCTCCTTGTTCTCGCCGCTGCTTCACCTGCATCTTCCTTCTCGAAGAAAATACTAGTCGACCATAATCTCCTCGAGAGTTCATCAAGCGGACATTTGTCGGAAGATTTGCAAGAACTTCGACAACAACTTCAGTCTATGAAGAAACAAACTTTGGCCATGATGGAACAATCTCGAAAAGCCTCTGAAGGAGAAAAACTTGCTCTTCATCAAGCCGAAGAAGCTGTGGCTGCTAGGGATGCTGCTGTACTGGAAGCAAAGGGAGCCACAACCCGAGAAAATAGTATGCTTGAGCTAATGCTGGAAGCTAGCACAGATATGCTAGGTACGTTTTTGCTTTCTTTTGATGCCTCTTCTTTATCTTGCTGTGCCTTTCTTCCAATTTCTTGCCCTGTCGCTTTTAACAGGCTCAGTTCTTGATTCTGCCGCCGAAGATCAGAGAGTGAATGAGAGGACAAATCTTCTTGTTAATCTCTCCCTTAATCATGGGTGTTTGTTCTGGGCCACTCCTGAACGAACCCAACAAATTGTTAGGTTCCAAGATCGTGCTTGCCAGGTGCGCGATTTTCTCAGCTTTTGCACGTCGACATTAACCCTTGTCTATAGGAATCTGTTTCCGCGAAACGAGGTTCCAAAAACTCTTCCCGAATTATTGGAGGTATTCAGGGATGCTCCTCGCATCCATAACTTTGTGCGGGCTCAACTCACTGCTGGAGCGAGATTTGCCATGATTATGATAAACATTTGTTATCCAAAGTTGGACCTGACGAAGATTGTTGCTGGTTGCCTGGCCAAGAAAACGCGTCGGAAAAATGATATTGACTCAATCGATGCAATGGTAGCTCCTGTGGCCGAGTCGATGATAGATGAACTTCTTCGGATGGACTCAGAGTTCTTTACCAAGGGTTCTTATGCTGAACATAAAACAACCAGGGGTTTGTCGGTAGATACTATCTTGGGATTTAATTGACTTGTATCATGTTAGAAAACCTTGTATCTCACTCTTTTTGTTTTCCCTCCTCTCTCTTTTTTGTATTTCCGAAGGAACTTATTGTATGTTGCTGAGGTCCTCTATGTTGTTGAAGCCCCCGAGCCTAACTAGGCGAAGATTGCACTATTTTTCCTTCCTTGAAATCTATTTTTTCTGCTGGAATAAGACATCTTTGTTTGTCCCTTGAGTATCTTTGATGTCGAAGTTCTATATTTGCATGGCGAGGTTTTTAAACCAAGGCACTTACGTTTTTTGATGTGTACACTATATTTATGATTGCTGTCTTCCGATTTTGTTATATTTGGCGAGGTATTAATGTACCAAGGCGAAATATTTCAGTGAATCTATATTGTATGTATTTTGAGACTTGGGCGTTTGAGCCCCCGAGCGTGTCGAAAAATAAGAAGTATATCTCCACTATCTTTATTATATTGCAGCACCACGAGCCCGCCTCATTAAAAACCTTTCCCGGCCCCACTCGGTGCCCCGAAAAAGGAAAAGAGTGCGTCTGAAAACTCGTGGGCGTTTCAGTACATTGAAGTTTTTACAAGGACTATATTTTAGCTCTAGGCGTAGAACCGCCTGAGTTGCGCCACGTTCCAGGGGTTTTGCTCCTCCACCCCTGTCTTCTTGTCCTTTATTCTCGTATGCTCCTCCTCCAATTACTTCCGTGACGATATAGGGACCAAGCCATGGTGACTCGAGTTTTTCATGACTTTTTTGCGTGAGCCGAAGAACTAAATCCCCCACTTGAAAAGATCTTGGCCGCAAACGTCGATCGTGATAATTTTTCAAGTCCCGTTGATATTTGGTGACCCTTGATAATACTTCGTCTCGAGCTTCGTCGAGTGCATCTACATCGTCTTCCAATGCTGTCTTTGACGCTTCTTCATCATATGCTCGTGACTCTAGGGGAGTCGTGCTCTATTTCTATTGGAAGTATCGCTTCCGCGCCATGGACTAGAAAAAATGGGGTTTCTTGTGTCGCCGTATTTGGTGTTGTTCGGATGCTCCACAAGACACTTGGTAGTTCTTCGAGCCGGGTATGTCGAGCTTTTTCTAAAGGTCCCAACAGGCGTTTCTTGATGCCATTGCAGATGATGCCATTGGCTTTCTCGACTTGCCCATTGGTTTGCGGATGTGAAACTGACGCAAAGTTCAGCTTGATACCCACCTCTTTGCAATAGTCTTTGAATTCATTGGATGTGAAGTTGTTGCCGTTGTCTGTGACGATGCTGTGGGGCACTCCAAATCTGAAGACGAGGCCTTTTATGAATTTTACTGCAGATGCTCCGTCTGGTGAATTTATCGGCTTCGCTTCTATCCACTTTGTAAATTTGTCGACAACTACTAGCATGTATTCCTTTCCTCCTGGCCACGATTTGTGTAACTTGCCCACCATATCGAGTCCCCATTGTGCAAAGGGCCACGACAAAGGTATTGGTGCTAGTTCTGCTGCTGGAGAGTGAGGTTTTGCGGCAAACCTTCGACACGCGTCACAAGTTCGTACTATGTCCTTAGCGTCCTCAATTGCTGTCAACCAGTAGAATCCTGCCCGAAAAACTTTGGCTGCGTTTGCTCGACTACTTGCGTGGTGGCCACATATTCCTTCGTGCACATCCTTCAGAATTATTCTTCCTTCTTCAGGTGTGACGCACCTTTGCAAGACGCCTGAAATACTTCGCTTATATAATTCTCCCTTAACCACTGTGAAAGCTTTGGAGCGTCGAATTATTCGCCTTGCCTCGACTGGATCGTCGGGTATTTCTTTCCTGAGGATGTATGATATGTATGGCTGCATCCACGGTATCTGTATTACCATGACCAGGTCTTGCTCTTCTTCTTCTTCCTCTTGCTTCTCCTTGGTAGCCCCCGAGGGTTTCTTCTCCTTCTTTTTTGATTTTGTCGACTCAGTGGATCTCTCTGTTATCTCTTCCCAAAATACACCTGGTGGGACCGCAAGGCACTGCGACCCGATGTTTGCAAGAACGTCGGCTTCGTCGTTGCTCAATCTACTAATATGATTTACTTCGCATCCATCGAATAACTTCTCGAGCTCATTGTACACCTCCTTGTATGCCATCATGCTATCATTGATTGCGTCACATTGGTTCATAACTTGCTGAGCTACTAACTGTGAATCGCCAAAGATTTTTAATCGAGTTGCTCCGCAAGCTTTCGCCATCTTCATCCCGTGTATGAGAGCCTCATATTCCGCTTCATTGTTAGATGCGTTAGGGAACGTCATCCGAAGGATGTACTTCAACTTGTCGCCTTCAGGTGATATGAGTACCACTCCTGCGCCAGCCCCTTCTAGTCTCTTGGACCCATCAAAGTTCATAGTCCAGGTTCTTGATAAATCTGGAGGTCCTGTATTTTGCAACTCCATCCACTCGCGATGAAGTCCGGCAGTATTTGCGACTTTATTGCTTTTCTTTTTCGTACGTGATGTCCCGAGGGGAAGTTCTATTCCCCAAAGGGAGACACGACCCGTAGCTTCGGGTTGTTCAGGTATATTTGACAAGGGAGCTTCGTTGACCACTGTGATCGGGTGTGCCGAAAAATAGTGGCGCAATTTTCGTGCTGTCGTGAACACTCCATATGCTAGCTTTTGGTACTGAGGATACCTTTGTTTTGAGGGCGACAAGACTTCGCTCACGAAGTATACTCGGCCGCTGCACTCCATGGATTTCCCTTCTTCTTCTCTTTCGACAACTAACACCGTGCTAACCACTTGGGGTGTGGCTGCAATATACAACAGGAGAGGTTCCTTTTCCTTTGGAGCCACCAGGATTGGTGGTGTCGAGATTTTTCGCTTTAGATCCTCGAAAGCTCTATCGGCCTCTTCGTTCCACTCGGAATTTATCTCCTTGTTTTATCGAGCGCATAAAATGGTAACGCTTTTTCTCCTAACCTCGGCGACGAATCTGCTCAAAGCTGCGACTCACCCGAGTTAGTCGTCGTATTTCTTTCAACTTCGTTGGCTTCCTCTTTGTTACTATGGCTTGTATTTTGTCGGGATTTGCTTCAATCCCTCTTGCTGAAACTAGAAATCCCAGAAGTTCTCCTGCTGGGACGCCAAAAGAACACTTCGTCGGGTTCAGCTTGAGGCAGAATTTGTTGAGGTTGTCAAAAGTTTCTTTGAGATCCTCGATCAGTGTTGCCCCCTTTTTTGACGTTATGACGACATCATCGATGTATACTTGCACGTTTTTCCCGATCTGTGTTGCTAAGCACTTCGCATCATCCTCTCGATATGTTGCTCCCGCATTTTTTAGACCGAAGGGCATTGTCTTGTAGCAAAACACGCCGTAAGGTGTAATAAACGCTGTTTTGGCTTCATCATCTTCTTTTAATCTGATCTCGGTTATAACCAGAGTATGCATCCAAAAAGGAAAGACGTTCACAACCTCGCCGTGGAGTCGATGATTTGATCGATCCTTGGGAGGGAAAGTGATCCTTAGGGCAATGTTTGTTGAGACACGTAAAGTCGACGCACATGCGAAGGACTCGTCGTGTTTTTCTTCGGCACCATCACCGGGTTAGCTACCCATGTGGCTTCGTAGATATCTCTCTCGATAAAACCAGCTTCCTCTAGTCGATTTATTTCGAAAGCATGGCTCGCGGTTTGGTTCCGAAAAACGCCGCAAAGGTTGTCCGATTGGTTTCGTCGTTGGATCCAAATTTAGGTGGTGCTCGGCAAGTTCCCCGGGTACTCCTGGCATGTCGGCTGGACACCATGCGAAGATTTTCCGGCTCTCACGGAGGAACTCGACGAGCGCGCTTTCCTATGCGATATCCATGTTGTTTGCAATGGATGTCGTCTTTTTGGATCCGTCGGGTGAATCCGCACCTCCTTAGAATTTTTCTCTCGTGTTGAAAGTTGATTCTTTGTTTGGCCTTCCAACGTCCGGCGATGACGTCGTAGTCAGTCATGCTTTTTGACGCCAAGTATTCAGCTTGCATCCCGAAGGTTTCTGATAACCGATGGAAATCCTTGTCGCACTTATCAGCTAAGGCGAAACTCCCTTTGACCGTGATTGGTCCCTTGGGTCCAGGCAATCTCCATAGCAGGTATGTATAGTGTGGTACTGCCATAAATCTAGCATATGCTGGTCGTCCCAACAAAGCGTGGTACTGCGATGGAAAATCCACGACTTCAAACTCCAGTTTCTCGATTCTATAATTTTCTCGGGTTCCAAACTGAACGTCGAGGTTGATCTTTCCCAATGGGTAACTTGGTTTTTCTGGTGTGATGCCGTGGAACCTTGTGTCTGTTGGCTTCAGGTTTGCTAAGGATATGTTCATCTTCCTCAATGTATCCGCATACATAAGGTTTAAGCTGCTGCCACCATCTATGAATACTCGAGAAACGTCAAATCCTGCGATAACTGCCGGCAGAATAAGTGCTGACTGCCCTGGTCGAGGAACTTGCTGCGGATGATCTGCTATTGTGAAGCCGATATCTTGTCCTCGAACAATTAAGGTACTCAACTCGTTGGTGGAGGCATTTTCTCCGCCATAAACACCTGTCGTGAGATTACTTTTTGAGCTCTATTGGACGGCCTTCCCTTCCGAATCATCGACACCGCTCCGTTGGAGTTAGGATCAACATAGGGTGGTGGTGCAGGTGCTGCCGCTATTCCGAGCTGGTGTCGATTGTCCTCTCGTAATTGCGGGAGGTGGCGGTAGATGAACTTCGCTCCTAGGCTCCCGAGGGTTTCTCTCGTGCTGCTCGAGCGTGAGCATTTTCTCGCGTATCCGAACATTGCCTCGAAAATTTCGACGAGTCTTCTCGCAGGTGCCCCGACCGTCTTTTCCCGTTGTCGTCGAGGAAGAAGTGCATCCGGCACGGTCCGTTCAGCATTTCCTCGGGGACACGAAAGGTCTTGGAAACCTCGGCCCACTATTTTGTCTATTGCGGGAGTCGTCTCTGTTGTCGCTTCTCTGCTCATTACTTCTCCGATAATCATCTCTATTATTTCCTCCTGCGCCGGCTCGGAATCCAGCCGAAATTTGCCCCGGAGCGTCGTAGTTCGGTACCGCCGAGGAAATCGTCGCCTCGATTGATAATTTCGACCACGGTCCTCCTCCGGCGACTCGTGTCGTTTATTGTGGACAGCGTCTTCTCCGTCTGCCCATCTATTTGCTATCTCCATCAACGCGGATACTCGTTTTTGGATTGGTCCTTCCCAAGTCCTCGACAAAATCTCCACGCCTAATTCCCGCGACAAACGCATCTATTGCTCTCTCGTCGGATATATTTTCTCGCCGAGTTTTTTATGATGTTCCACCTTTGGATATATTTTCTCATTGACTCATCCGGCTTTTGTCGACATGCCCTCAGCTCTTCTAACGACGCAGGTTTTTTGCACGTGGACCTGAAGTTCTTGACGAATACGTCCTCGAAACTTTCCCAGCTGTCGATGGATCCTCGGCGGAAGTTTTTTGATCCAAGATCGTGCGGCTCCACTTAAGTGCACCCGAATACTTTGCATGGCTGTTGCTCTAGTTCCTCCAGTTAGCTTCACCGTCTCGAGGTAATCAATTAGCCGAGTCCTCCGGATCTTGCGAGCCGTCGAACTTTTTAAAGTGATCGAGTAACTTGAATCCCGAGGGGACTCGAGTTTTTCGGACTCTTCTCGTGAAGCACGGTAGACCGCACATATCCTCGTCATTAAGCTCCGGAGACCGCCGATGATCTCTTCCGCTTTGCCTCGCTCTATCGACCCTTGCTTGTGCTCCCGTATCTCTTGCTCCACTTGGTCCTTCCGGAGCTGCCGCCGTTGCTGCTCGCAGGTCGTGGACTATTTTGCCTTGCCGCTCCTTCGGGAGGCGTTGCTACGAACGCTGTCCCCATAGCTCCAACCCTCGCTAACGCCATGTTGTATAATGTTTCCCTTGGATCTCCCGGGGTGGCCCGGATGCAAGGATGTAAGCTTGTGTCGCCATATACCCAGACTTCCGGTGTCTTAGGGATAATATTTCCTCTTGTATCTATCGACATAAAAGACATGTCGAGGTTTTGAACCAAGTGCTCTCTTTCGCTTCGGGTATGTGTTGTAACCTTGATCTTCCTCCGTTCCGAGCCTCCCTGTGGCTATCACCCGAAACTCTAGATTGTCCACTTAGATCTGCCCTTCTCTCCGCTCGGATGCGTAAGCCGCCTCCTTTCTCCTGTTCAACTCAGCTCGTCTCGTTTTTCTATTTCTCGGGCAGTTCGTGCGAGCCTATATTGATAAGCTTGCAGTTCTTGAGCCGTGGCCGTCGTCGTCATTGGCTCCGAACCATCTAGGGCTTTTGCCGCTCTATCCCAAGCTGCCTGTGGAAGTTGAACTCTGACGCGTGGTGTGGGCCCGACATATTTAGTGCTCATACCTCTCCTTAGATCTGAGGGATCGACAAAAGGATTTCCCAACTCGTCGAAAGCCTCCGATGTTTCTTCTTGATTTTCGATAGCATAAATCTGATGATATTTGGCACTCAGATCTATGTTGGGTTTGGTGACATCATTGTTGAGATTGATGAAGACCTTGCCCACCGTGATGGATTTGTCGATGAAATCGTAATCGTCGACATCGCTTGAGCCATCGCTTATATGTGAGTCCGCGGATGACTCAAACGATGTGTCATCGAAGATCTTGGCGAGTTTCTCTCTTGTTCGATGCCGACGTAACGTGTTGCCGAAGTTTCTTCTTCGACTCGGTTGACGATGCATAGCTTGAAAAATCAGAATCGACCGCCGACGATCCCGACGAAATCGGAATTTCGACACGATACGATCCTTCCTTCTCGACGCGAAAGTGGAACCTTCCGAACGTCATCTCCAAGGGCTCCGCCGGATACGCATATGCATCCAAACGGGAGGGTGGGTGAGGAACAAAATCAACAAGACCGAGCAGCGATCCGTTTACCTCGATCCATAGTGTTGCTTCCGATTGATGATGTCGAAGATCTTGAACGTGCCATCGAGATCAGATCCTTACGCCTCTAATTCCCACAGACGGCGCCAATTGACAAGGGATTAACTTATCAATGCCTATGGATTGTAGGCTAGGGTTTTGTTAGAAGTAGAGGGCAAGTAGATCTCGAAGGTTTCAGCCGAAAAGTACTCGACGATTATGAAAACTAGAATTTGCAGACAATGATTCGATGATCTCCTCGTCCCTCGACTCCCCCTTTACATAAGAGGTGGAGCCGAGGGTTTCGTTTTGTACAAGTTACAGAGTTCGGGACGGTTTCTAACTCATCCCGCCAGATTTACAAACAACACTTCTTATTACAACTCTACTTTCCTTAACATATCTTGGGCTCTCGAACCTTCCTATTCTTCAGGTAATGGGCCTTCGATAAACCCCGGGTACTATCTTTGGCAGGCCCATTTGGGATGCCTATGTCATTGAGAGAGGTAGATGATAGGTCCATCGAGGACATCGCATTTGCTAACACATTAACCTCTCCCTCGTTTGTGTCTTCTTATGTTGCACTAGGTTCCACGGAGGATGAGTTCCCGATCATAGAGACGATGTACATGGTGCACGAAGATGAGGATATCTCACCATGCTTGCTCCAAGATGGACATGTCAACCACATGGATCCTCCTACTTCCACAACACCTACTTCACATGAGTCGGCCGACAAAGGTAACAACAGAGGTGTTGATGATGCCATGATCCCACTAGTGGACATGATGACTTATGAGTGCATGCATGATCTTGATGATACATTTGCTACGTCACATGCTACTTTCATTTTCCCATGCAATACTTTGCTTGATAACATTGTTGATCATGTGGAAGTGAATGCTTGTGATACCATGACCATGCCATGCTATGAGAGCTTCAATTTTTCCACCATTGCTTGCAATATGACGACCACTTGCTCTTTACAATGTATTGCTTGCAATGATAATGACAAGGATGACATTAGCTTCCGCATGCTTTGCCCAAAATGCTTACACCATTCCATGATCCTTGCATCCAAGATTGTGAACAATTGCTCTTTCTTATGCTTGGTATGCAAGAATGCTTATTTCATTGTTCACGAGATGGCCCCCATAGCCTTCTCACTTTTTGATGATCATGAGTTACCACATGCCATGAATGCACCTTCTTGCCATATGCACCATCGCCATGCATTTCATACTATCTTGATTGACACTAATGGTGATGTGCACAAGACATGGAACATCATGATGGATGATGTGTTCCTCTACCATGCACACACGCTTTTTGTTTTGCTTCTTCCATGTGTAGGTACACGGACGACCGTTTCCACCGCCACGGAACATGAGTTGACGAAACGCGCAATTGAGAGCTACCCCAACAAGGGCCTTACCCATGGGATTCACACCAAAGGGTATGTTCCCAAAAGCCTTCGCCCTCGTGTGTTTTCGAATTGTCTTGTCGAGCTTTCGGTTTGGCCCAATTCCTCGTCACCTCTTTGGCCTCTTATGCAACATAGCTTGACACATCTTGTTGGCACAATGGTTGTTGTATGTCTTGATGCTTTCATCATACACTCCGACAATCTCAAGGACCATGTCATACATGTGAGAGACACCTTATGCATCTTGTGCCACATGTCACACAAAAAGTTGTTCTTCTTTGGATTTCTCGTTTTATCTATGGCATTTGAAATGGATTCTTTGACACTTGAGGATACTCATACTTGGCTCACGCCAACCATACTTTCACAAGCTAGAAGTTCCCATCTCTTTGCCATTGCACATAACAATTTTGCCCACAATTTTTCCGCCGTTACTTGCCTTTTGGTTGTTCCATTTGTGTGGGACAATGCTACACATCACATTTTTGACTCTTTACAAAGCAAACCTTTACTTGCAAAAACTTTTGCCCCACCAAATTTTTGATACATCGACACTCTTTTGGTTCCCATTTTTGCCAAATTCCTCTTGGAGAAACGACTTGATGCTTCGTGTTTTATTGAGAGCCTCTTGTTCGCCGATCACAAAATTGGCATCCACAAGCTTTCCATTTGCAAGTTGTTTTTCCCCAAGTTCTTCTTCGACCACGACTTTATCCCTCTACCACAACATGGGACACCCGTCATGGACTACTTCATCGATGAGGAGGAACAAGAGTCGAGGACGACTCTTCCCCAAGGGGGGGAGATGATGCGGGGTGGCCTTCGGACACCTCCACCTCAAGACCGTCAAGTGCAGCCCCGCCTATCGTCGACGCTACACCATGGCCAAGGAGTCCCCCAAGTGGACCAACAACACAAACCCCCGCCATATATGTCAAGGTGAACCCTTTCCTCTCTATGGTCGACCTCAACACCAACTTGAATGGTATGCTACCTCATGCCTATCATCATTGCGTCTATAGGTGCCGACATCGACAAGGACCAAGAGAGAAGGAACTCCCATGGTGCAAGGAAGAGGAGAAGAAGAAGGAGAGAAGAGAAGAAGGAAGAGGAAGAAGAGGCGGGAGGAAGAGGCCCAGCCTGGCCGGTCCAGGACCCGGTCAGACCGGACCCACAACCGGGCCGTCCGGTCCCAGGCCCGGTCAACCGGGCGCCCAACCGGGCGCAGCTCCCTCGTACCGGACGAAGACCGGAAACTTCGCAGATTTCCGGTTTGCGCCCGGTCGACCGGACCCATGACCGGACAGCCCGGTCACAGGCCCGGTCAGACCGGGACCCAGGACCGGACAGCCCGGTCACGAGCCCGGTCGGACCGGACCCAAACCGGATCCGACGGGAATGACCCACCAAACCGCCTAAGTTACCCATTCGCGTACTGTTCGCCCTTGCTCGGCCATGTATGCCTATATAAGTAGCCTAGACCCCTCCCTTACCCCTTAGACTTGTTTTGAACTCAAACCCTAACTTTGAGCTTAGTCTCCCTTGGGTATCATCCCTCTGTAATCAAGGCACCTTGGTTTTTGACTTAGATCTTGTTGAAGGAGATTCTAGTACTTGTTACTCTCTCTCCTTCCCCAAGCTCTTCCTCTCCAATCCCAATCTCTCTCGGGGAATTCTACCGCGTGTCTCTTCCACGGAGATTCTATTGGCGTGGTCCATCGAGCCACGGAGGTAAGCATCGGGTGTATCGGGTTGGTGTGCGTGCGTGAGTCTCGGAGTTCCTCGTGTTCATCGCCGTGTTCTTCGTGTTCCTCGCGTTTTCCCATCTCCCCTTTGGTTTCGACGTCAATCCGCAAGATCGGGCCACACACGGGGTCTTAGACCTCATCAATGGACCACGCCAATAGAATCTCCGTGGAAGAGACACGCGGTAGAATTCCCCGGAGAGAGATTGGGATTGGAGAGGAAGAGCTTGGGGAAGGAGAGAGAGTAACAAGTACTAGAATCTCCTTCAACAAGATCTAAGTCAACAACCAAGGTGCCTTGATTACGGAGGGATGATACCCAAGGGAGACTAAGCTCAAAGGTAGGTTTGAGTTCAAAACAAGTCTAAAGAGCTAATGAGGGGTTCCAGCTACTTATATAGTCACACATGGCCAAGCAAGGGCGAACAGTACGCAAAAGGATAAGTTAAGGCAGTTTGGTGGGGCACTCTCGTCAGTCCGGTTTGGGATCCGGTCGGACCGGGCCCGGGACCGGGCTGTCCGGTCATGGGTCCGGTCCGACCGGGCCTGTGGATCGGGCGGGTCGGTCATGGGTCCGGCCGACCGGTCGGAAACCGGATTCCTGCGAGGTTTCCGGTCGGCGTCCGGTACGAGGGAGCTGGTCCGGTTCCCGACCGGTCGACCGGGCCTGTGACCGGGGAGCCCGGTTGTGGGTCCGGTCCGACCGGGTCCTGGACCGGCCGGCGTCCGTCTCTTCCTTGGAGCGCTTCGAGCGACGTCGGCTTCGGCTCCATGATCATCTCCATGTCCAGCTGCTTCTCTCCCTCCCTTGATCTTGGCGCCTCCTCCTCTCCGAGGTCTTGTTGCGCCTTGTACCTAATGACACATAGCACGTCGGCATGAGGTAGCAATCCATCCAAAGGGGTACCAAGATCAAGGGTAGTGAGGAGCGAGTTCACCTCATCATGTAGAGCCTTGGCTCGGGCTCGTGTCATCGGTCCACTTGGGGGACTTGTTGGTCTTGGTGTGGAGGTGACCGAAGGCCACCCCGCATCATCTCACCCCCCTTGGGAAAGAGTCGTCCTCGACTCTTGCTCCTCTTCATCTTCATGATATGGCGATAGGTCCGACACGTTGAACGTGTTGCTCACCAAGTACTTGGAGGTGGGGATGTCGATGACGTAAGCGTTGTTGTTGATGCGTTTAAGGACCTTGAAGGGACCATCTCCTCTTGGCTTGAGCTTCGAATTGCGGTCATGAGGGAATCTTTCCTTCCGGAGGTGGATCCAAACGAGGTCGCCTTCTTGAAATATGCGTTCCTTCTTCTTGGCGTTGAGGCGGGTAGCTTGACGAAGCACATGTTCTTGAATGGTAGCTCTTGTTTCTTCATGAAGTTTCTTGACGGCGGCGGTGCGCTTGTCGAAGTCCATGTTGATCCGCTCATGAAGGGGGAGCGGGAGCATGTCGAGTGCCGTGAGCGGCTCAAACCCGTAGACGACCATGAAGGGACTCCTTGATGTAGTCGAGTGCTTGGCGCGGTTGTAGGCGAACTCCGCGTGTGGAATGCATTCCTCCCATGACTTCAAGTTTTTCGTCACGAGGATGCGTAGAAGGGTGGAGAGGCTTCGATTGACCACTTCCGTTTGGCCGTCCGTTTGCGGGTGCGAGGATGATGAGAATAAGAGCTTCACTCCAAACTTGGCCATGAGCGACTTCCAAAGATAACTCATGAACTTGACGTCTCGATCCGACACAATGCTTTGCGGTACTCCATGTAAGCGAACAATTTCCCCGAAAAACAACGAAGCAATGTGTGAAGCATCATCGCTCTTATGGCAAGGTATGAAATGAGCCATCTTAGAGAACCTATCCACTACCACAAAGATTGAATCATGTCCATGTTTGGTGCGAGGCAATCCTAGTACAAAATCCATGCTAATATCCGTCCATGGTGCATAAGGTATAGGCAATGGCGTATAAAGACCATAGGGATTAGAGGTAGACTTAGCTTGTAAGCAAGTGGTGCACCGGCGGCAAAGGCGTTCCACGTCGCGGTACATTCTTGGCCAATAGTAGTTGGTCGAGAGCATGGCATATGTCTTCTCTCTTCCGAAGTGACCCATGAGACCACCTCCATGTGACTCTTGCAAAAGCAATTTTCGAAGCGAAGACTCAGGAATACAAATCTTGTTAGCTTTAAACAAGTAGCCATCATGCAAATAGAAATCATCCACTCCTCGTTCAATGGAGCATTTCTCAAAAATTGGAGCAAAGAAAGAATCGGAAGTATAGAGTTCTTTGATCTCTTCGAGTCCCAAGACATGAAAATCCAAGCGAGTCAACAAAAGGGTGTTTTTGCGGGAAAGAGCATCCGCCACTACATTGTCCTTGCCCTTCTTGTATTTGATGACATACGGGAAGGACTCAATGAACTCAACCCATTTTGCATGACGTTTGTTTAAATTGTGTTGGCTTTTCAAGTACTTCAAAGACTCATGGTCGGAATGAATAATAAACTCTTTTGGCCAAAGATAGTGTTGCCAAACTTCAAGAACACGAACCAAAGCATAGAGCTCCTTGTCATATATAGGATAGTTGAGGCGTGCGCCATCTAACTTCTCACTATAGTATGCCACGGGTTTGCCCTCTTGCATAAGAACACCACCAATACCAAGCCCACTTGCATCACACTCAATCTCAAAAGTTTTGGCAAAATTTGGAAGAACAAGAAGGGGGGCTTCGGTAAGGCGTTTCTTCAACTCATCAAAAGCATTTTGTTGGGCTTTTCCCCAAACAAACGGAACATTCTTCTTGGTAAGCTCATTCAAAGGGCAAGCAATGGTGCAAAAATCTTTCACAAAGCGGCGGTAAAACCCGGCAAGGCCATGAAAACTTCGGACTTGGCCAACATTTGAAGGAGTAGGCCAATTATGGATGGCCTCTACCTTGGAAGAATCAACTTCAATTCCATTAGCGGAAACCACAAAGCCAAGGAAAACCAATTTGTTTTGAGAAAATGTGCATTTGGGGAGGTTAGCATAAAGCTTTTCAAGACGCAAGATGCACAAGACTTCTCTCACATGTTGCACATGGTCCTCGAGGTTTTTGCTATAAATGAGAATATCATCGAAATAGACAACCACACTCTTGCCAATGAGAGGACGCAAGATTTGATTCATGAGGCGCATGAAAGTTGATGGAGCATTGGATAGACCAAATGGCATAACAAGCCACTCATATAGACCAAGTTTGGTCTTGAATGCCGTTTTCCATTCATCACCAATAGCCATGCGGATTTGGTGGTAGCCACTACGCAAATCAATTTTGGAGAAAATGGTGGCACCACTAAGTTCATCAAGCATGTCATCTAAACGCGGAATGGGATGGCGGTAACGGACGGTAATGGCATTGATGGGGCGACAATCCATACACATCCGTTGCGTCTCATCCGGTTTAGGCACAAGAATCACGGGAACCGCACAAGGGGAAAGGCTTTCGCGAACGTACCCTTTAGCGAGGAGGTCTTGTATTTGGCGTTGGATCTCCTTTGTCTCTTCGGGGTTGGTGCGGTAGGCGGCACGGTTTGGAAGCGGAGCGCCGGGTATGAGGTCGATGCGGTGCTCGATGCCCCGAAGCGGTGGAAGTCCATGAGGAAGCTCGTCGGGGAAGACATCTTGGAACTCCTTCAAAATAGACAACAAAGACGAAGGAATTGTGGTTAAGTCGTTAGTCTCCGAGGACGGTCCCTTGCAAATGAGGACGTAGTGCAATATGGTGGATGGGTTTGCTTGCACTTCTCTCCACTCGCTTTTGGTGGCTAGGAGGACACTCTTTCGCTCACTCATATATGGCTTGTGGCGCTCACTCTCCATTTGGTGGGTCGCTCCCTCACCTCTCAACTCACTATGGTGGGAGTTGTGTTGTGCCCTTGATGCAGCCCGACCTTCGGTCTTCACCGCATCATATGCTTCATCACCAAGACGACACGCAAAGGTGAATCTTCTCCTTTATGCGTGCCTACAATCGCCTATGTGGAACGATATACTACTTCATACTCCGTCACGTCTTGATGATAGGAACTCGACGACAAGTACGGAGGGAAGAGAGGATGCCATGGAGACCCGAGGACGCAAGGCCGATGTCACGGAAGCATGGAAGAGAAGGAGGAAGAAGAGCTGGACGCTCCAGGCCGGAACTTCCGCCCATCCTGGCCGGAACTTCCGCCCAGATGCTGTCAAGACCAAAGGCGCTCACACAAAAGAGTTGTGGCCGGAACTTCCGCCCCTGATGGCCGGAACTTCCGCCCAGGACCGGAACTTCCGCCCCCAGGAGCCGGAACTTCCGCCCCATCGAACCTCAGCCAGATCTCAGCCCACTTTGGCTTGTAACTTACCCCTTCATCCCCTTACCTATAAATAGGCACGTACCCCCACCTTCATGGAGGAGAGATGATGTTTAGATGAATTGGCTTATGCCTCTATTATCCCTTTGTGGATTTGGGAAACCCCCACCTTAGGTTAATTCCTATTGTATCACCCGGGCTCCGATCGAATCCTATTGTATCTCTTTGGTGACTTCTACCAATCTTGATCTTTTGCTTGCACTTCTACCTATTTGGTCTTTTGCTTGCACTTCTATTGAGTTTGGTCTTTTCACCCTTCTAGATTCATAGGATCTTCGATTCGTCGATCTTTTTGCGGGACTTCTACCGAAAGGTCTTTTCCTTGCAACTTCTATCGAGTTGGTGGTTCGGGCCAACGAGAACAAACCGATTGTGTTGTGTGCGTGTGTTTGTATCGTGTTCTTCGCGTTCATCCACCTCCCCGCGAATCCCCCTCCGCAATCACACTCACCCGGGTCAAACCGTGAAGATTGGGCACACCCTCGGGCTTAGCCCGCATCATATGGTATCTGAGCAAAGGTTGCCACGGATTTGACCCTCCGATTCCACCAATTTCGCCCAAAAATTTTCCCAAAAATTTTTCCCCAAAGAATAGCTCGAATTTGGATCTCAGGATTTGTTGCGTTTTTTGTGGTTTTGGTCCACAGATCTGTTGTCTTTGGTGTTGATCTATCATCCCTCCAATTTTCACCGGCCAATTCCACCTATTCCTCCCGAAATCCGTCGATTTCTGCTCCGTTTTTCCGCCCCGAGTTCGTGCTGTTCATCGTCCCAGATTCAGATCTGGAAAATCTGCTATTTCCGGTACTACCGGTCATACCCACCGGAACTTCCGCCCGCGCCAGATATTTCCAAAATCGAGTCAACACTCGTCTTCCTCCGCTGCATCTTCCCCAGTCAAAATCGCCCCATACCACGCCGCCCCACCGCCGCCAGCGCTGAAACTGCCCGTCCACCGCGCGCACGCCAGCTCCACTCGTTTCCCCTGGCCTCGATCTGCTGATCCACTTCGCCGCTCACGTACAACCACCGCCGGCCCACCTCGCGCGCCACCAGGCCCACCTCCTGCGCCAACCGCTCCAACCAAGCCACGCCCGCTCGCTGCACTGCCGCCAGCATACCAAGCCGCGCTGCCGCCCCGCCCCTTGGCCTCGCTCAAGCCCCACGCGAGCGCGCACGTCCACGCCTCGTCTAGCCCAACTGCCCGCGCCGGCCGCATCCATCACGCTCGGCCGTAGGCCTGCTCGCGCGCACGGCCCTGCAACCACCGCCCGCTGCACCCGCCACGATCTGCCCCGCCTGGGTCCTCCTCCCTCTCGCCCGCGCGCCTGGGAGCTTCCGCTTCGCACAGGGAATCGAGCGGCTGGGCTTTTCTATGAACGGCCCATTATATTTACCGGTGGTTCGCGACCAGCTGGGCCGCGCTCCCGGGAGGCCCACATATAGGTCCGTTCGGTTCCGCCACGGGGAGCGAGCAGCTTGTATGACACGACTAAGCGGAACGAGCTATTTAAACCGGTCGCACTTTTCCTAAAGTTTCGAGGTGGGACTAATTGGTTCGTGCATGCAGGGTCTCACGCGCGGGTCAACGCGCTGGCCGCTGCCTCCTCTGTTCTGGTGGACTCATTTTCCTGGCATGCGGTCACGTGAAGTAGGACTCATTTGCCTGGCGTACGGTCACGTGAAGTAGAAAACGAAGAGGTACAGACTTATTTAAGAGCATGGATGCTGAGCAACTCGGTTGCTTTCTTTACTCCACAATTACTCGACACACTAATTTCCTTGTACTTTTCCTTCGTAGCAGTATTCCAGGTGCAAACGACTATGTGATCTATAAACTGAGTCTACTTGCGCTGTTTGACAATAAATAAAATCTTGATGTAAGAAAAGGACAAATAATCACCAAGATAAAGAGAAAATCAGCTCGCATGAAAAACAGCATGCTAGCTTATTGAGCGATTCTTTTTTTATTGAACATGCGCATGCAATGCTGATCGATGCATGCAGTACGTACGGAGTGACAGCTGCTTGCTTCTTCTAGCTTCCTTTTACCGCATGCATGTGCGTGGTGGCTGAAAAGAAAGTTTCTTATCATCGTACGTGAAAAATGTTAGAGCGTCGAGCCTTACGAGCGATGCCTTTTTTACTGAACCTGACGGTGCGACGCATGCTGTCGTTAGCTTGCTGTTTAACAACGTAGACGGTGCGGAACAACTATCTACACAGCAGGGAACAACTATCTACACGACAGGGAACAACTATCTACACCGCAGGGAACAACTATCTACACATCAGGGAACAACTATCTACACCACGGGGAACAACTATCTACACCACATGGAACAACTATCTACACGCAGGGAACAACTATCTACACCGCGAGGAACAACTATCTACACGACAGGGAACAACTATCTACACCGCGGGGAACAACTATCTACACAGCAGGGAACAACTATATATCTACACGGCAGGGAACAACTATCTACACCGCGAGGAACAACTATCTACACGGCAGGGAACAACTATCTACACGGCAGGGAACAACTATCTACACGGCGGGGAACAACTATCTACACGGCGGGGAACAACTATCTACACGACAGGGAACAACTATCTACACGGCAGGGAACAACTATCTACACCGCGTGGAACAACTATCTACACAGCAGGGAAAAACTATCTACACTGCGGGGAACAACTATCTACACGACAGGGAACAACTATCTACACCGCAGGGAACAACTATCTACACAGCAGGGAACAACTATCTACACCGCGGGGAACAACTATCTACACGACAGGGAACAACTATCTACACGGCAGGGAACAACTATCTACACCGCGTGGAACAACTATCTACACAGCAGGGAACAACTATCTACACTGCAGGGAACAACTATCTACACGACAGGGAACAACTATCTACACGGCAGGGAACAACTACATCAGCAAAAACATATAATAATTCTAGTCCAATTATTTTAAGTAACTAGAATAATTCTAGTCCAAAAAGAATTAAAAAAATACAAGAAATAAACAATAGAAAAATCTAGAAAAGAAACATACCAGCAAAACGAAAAGGAAAAAGGAAAAAATTACAGAAATATACGTATCTTAGTACTGTAGTTGTACAATTATACCTTGCTAAGTTCACGATGTGGCCAGCCAAACCAGCTGTCGTGCGGAACGAACGAACGAACACTTGTAGCATTTTTTTTAGCTTACGCACTTGTACCTGTAGGGAACGAACGAACCAGACAGCTCAAACGGGCCGGCCCAGTAAGAAACATACTTTAGCGAACCGGTGCTACGACGCGCGCGCGCGCTAGGGAGCAATTTCCGCCCCGCCTTGATCATCACCTCCGCGCGCAGCGCAAGCAACCACCAACGCCTGGCCCGCAGCAACTCCCTCGCGCGCGTCCGCATCCAACCTACACCACGCGTGCAGCACGTCACGCCCCAGCTTGATCCCCAATTCCATCTCAGCTCGCACTTTGTTTCCCCAGCTCAGCAGAAATTTTCCCAGACAAAAATCCCCAACCGGAACTTCCGGCGAATATCAGCGGTAGTTCCACCCGGCCGGTACTTCCGCCCAACCTCCGCCCAACTTCCGAAAATCGCTGTTTTGCTCGCAGTATACCCCTGGACCCATTCTGTGCATTACCGGAAGTAGACCGGAAGTTCCGTCCCGGCGCCCAGTTTTGACCCAAATTCTGTCCAGTTTTGACTCCACTTTTTGCCCCAAATTTTGACAACTTTCCGGCGCCCGTTTGACTCCAAACTTTAACAACATCCTCTATATACTCCACATAGTCCACATCTAATTTTTGACGATTTTTGGAGCCCAACTTTTGACCGCTCGTTTTGATCCAACTTTTCGGGCATTGACTTAATTTGCTCGGATTTCCTTGTGGAGTGCATTGGTTGTCTATTTCACTTCCGCGCCTACACCAAAACCGCGACGACACCTTTGGCACCCCGGATTCCGGCGCAACTTCGACACCACCTCGATCATCGCAAGTTCGTGTGCTTGACACCGCCTAACATCAATAGGTATAACTTGCCCCACCCCTTGTAGCCCCGTTTCTTTCTTTGTGTACCTATCCCATTGAGAGTGGCTTTCCGAGTGTTGCGAAGCATTGCACAAGTGTCACGACCGTGAGAGGGTGTGTGTGCGTTGTGTTGAGCAAAGCTCCGAAGCAAGCTCGGTGAGAAAGATACACAAAAGAAGAAAAAGTGTGACATATATATAGAAAAAAAAAGCTTCTAAGCATAGAAAAAAAAAGAGAAAAGGAAAAGGAAATACAAAAAGAGTGTGTGTCCACCGATACAAAGGAGTGCAAAGCTTGTGAGCACTAAGAGAGAAAAGAGAAGAGTGGCATTTGTGCAAATCTTGTTGCTTCTCTTATATGCAACCGAGCTACGGTCTCTCTTGTGTTGGCGCGACACCGAGCTAATAGTCTTCGTTAGGACCATCTTTGTTACTTGCTCACTTCCTTGGTCGCGCTAACCCCATTGTTCTTCCTTGTGTGTGTTTCCGTGTTTCCTTGACATAGATCACCGCTTTTGACATTTGACTTTGGATCTTACCCACATTTGACAATAGACATTTTCTTTGGTTCTTTTCGTTTGCTATCCACTTCCTCACCTACCACCATATAGAGTTCTTAGCCTTTTGCGTGTGCTTTGAGTGTGTGTGTGAGTACATATCGGTTATTCTCTAACTTGAACCATTTTCTCGATTTTGTTGCTAGTTTTGACCTTTTGGTAGTTTTCCTTCCACCACATACATACACACCCTTCCTAGTGAGAGCTATCCAATATGACCCCACAAGAAAAGGCCGAGATGAGAGCCTACTTTGCCAACCTAGATGATCAAATAGCCAAGATGACCACCCAAGATAAAGCCGAGTGCAAATCCTACTTCAAACACCTTGAAAGCAAGAGTGACACACCACATGAGTTGAGTGAGGACGCTTTGATTTCTAACACATTAACCTCTACTCCTCTTGTGTTGTCTTCCTCTTTGCTAGGTTGCTCGGACATCGACGACGTCATTGCCATGGAGATGAGGGACTCCACTATATGTGAGATGAGCGACTCCACTATATGTGAGATGAGTGCATCCACTATATGTGAGCTTGAGTGCATACACTTCGAGAGCATGAGTGATACACCACATGAGATGAGAGTGGTAGTTGATAGGTCATGTGAGGCCATTTCGAATTGTAACAACTTACCCTCTACCTCTAGTGTGTTTCCTTGTGTCTCTTTAGGTCCCATGGATGACGAGACGTCGATCACGGAAAAGAAGATGTACATGGTGCATGAAGATGATGCTATCACACCATGCTTGATTGAAGATGAACATGGAGGCCACATGGAGCCTACCTCTTCCACAACACCCACTTCAAATGAGTCGGACTACAAAGGTACCTATATGGGTGTTGATGATGCCATGATCCCACTAGTGGACATGATGATTTGTGAGTGCTTGCATGAGTTGGATGATCCTATTGCTATGACATATGCTTCTTTCACATTCCCATGTGATACTTGTGATATATCTATTGTTGATCATGTGGAATTAGTTGCTTATGATAATATCACCATGCCATGCTATGAGAGTTTCACTTTCTCTCCTATTGCTTGCAATATGTTGAACAATTGCTCTTTCCCATGTATTGCTTGCAATGAAAAAGATGATGCTAATCCTTGTGTTGTGACAACCTTGATGAACAATTGCTCTTTTCCTAGGTTTGTTGACAACCATGATACAATGTTGAACATGTTTTGTGCTAGATGCTTGCAATACTCTCCCATTAATGCAACCAAAATGTTGAACAATTGTTCTTTCCAATGCTTGGTTTGCAATGATGTTAATATGCTTGTAAATGAGATTGCCCCCATAGCTCTCTCAAATTTTGGAGACTTTGCATATATCCATGTTGAGCATGTTCCCATGTTTACTCCGCATATTCACCATATCTATTATGATGCTTTGCTTAACGCTAATGGTGATGTGCAAAAGAAATGGACCATCATGATGGATGATGTGTTCATATACCATGCACACACGTTCTTTGCTTTGCCTATTGTGTGTGTAGGTACAAGAATGCAAATGTCAACCTCGATTGAGCACGAGTTGACAAAGAGAGCTCTAGAGAGCATAATACAAGTGAGTTCAAGATCGAACCCGGCTCTAATACCTTTCCCATGCTTTGCATTGAACATGCCGAACAATTTCTCTTTCTCTTGGTTCTTTGGCAAGCATGATGATGTGATTCTTACCGTTGGTGTTGCCTCAAACAAGTTGACCAATTGCTCTTTTGTTTGGTTTGTTGGCACGCACGGTTGTGCAAACGTTTCCTTGATGAACTTTTTGGAAGATATGTTGTGTGTTGCACCAAATATGAGGACCAATTTCTCTTTCCAATGGTTTGTGTGCACACATGTTAATGATATTTTGGACACTTCCTCTTATGCGTTTTGGCCAAATTCTCCACTTGTTGCTTCAAGAACGTTGAACAATTTCTCTTTCCGATGCCTTGAGAGCAACAATGAAAATGAATTTCTACATGAGATGGACAACATGGTCGTCTCACAATTTGGAGTTTTTGTGTTTCCACAATTGGAAGATGTTCATATGGAGTTCTTACACATTGACCTTGCACATGCATTATTCTTGATAAATTTGTGTTGTGCTAACGGTGTTGTGAACATGAATGGACATGTCATTGATGATATGCTCCTCTATCACGCACACATATACTTTGCTTGGTCTTTGTTGTGTGAAGGTACATGTGACTTGTGGATGAGCGTCAACGAATGGGTTCAACCCCATACATCTACTACACAAGATCTCTCAATGAGAGCACACCGACATCTTGCTAAGGTGACCTCTTTCTACTTGCGCTATCTTGCTAAAACCGTGGAACATTGGCTATGCTTTGAGTGTTGCTTGGCTTTTCTTGTGCTATTGATAGGGCCCTTGACAAGTGAAGCGACATTCAAGTGTTGGTGTCATCTACCTCCTCTACACATTCATGAAGATTTATCGTCGAGGACGACTCTTTTTCAAGTGGGGGGAGATGATGCAGCCCGACCTTCGGTCTTCACCGCATCATATGCTTCATCACCAAGACGACACGCAAAGGTGAATCTTCTCCTTTATGCGTGCCTACAATCGCCTATGTGGAACGATATACTACTTCATACTCCGTCACGTCTTGATGATAGGAACTCGACGACAAGTACGGAGGGAAGAGAGGATGCCATGGAGACCCGAGGACGCAAGGCCGATGTCACGAAGCATGGAAGAGAAGGAGGAAGAAGAGCTGGACGCTCCGGGCCGGAACTTCCGCCCATCCTGGCCGGAACTTCCGCCCGGATGCCTGTCAAGACCAAAGGCGCTCACACAAAAGAGTTGTGGCCGGAACTTCCGCCCCCGATGGCCGGAACTTCCGCCCGGGACCGGAACTTCCGCCCCCAGGAGCCGGAACTTCCGCCCCATCGAACCTCAGCCAGATCTCAGCCCACTTTGGCTTGTAACTTACCCCTTCATCCCCTTACCTATAAATAGGCATGTACCCCCACCTTCATGGAGGAGAGATGATGTTTAGATGAATTGGCTTATGCCTCTATTATCCCTTTGTGGATTTGGGAAACCCCCACCTTAGGTTAATTCCTATTGTATCACCCGGGCTCCGATCGAATCCTATTGTATCTCTTTGGTGACTTCTACCAATCTTGATCTTTTGCTTGCACTTCTACCTATTTGGTCTTTTGCTTGCACTTCTATTGAGTTTGGTCTTTTCACCCTTCTAGATTCATAGGATCTTCGATTCGTCGATCTTTTGCGGGACTTCTACCGAAAGGTCTTTTCCTTGCAACTTCTATCGAGTTGGTGGTTCGGGCCAACGAGAACAAACCGATTGTGTTGTGTGCGTGTGTTTGTATCGTGTTCTTCGCGTTCATCCACCTCCCCGCGAATCCCCCTCCGCAATCACACTCACCCGGGTCAAACCGTGAAGATTGGGCACACCCTCGGGCTTAGCCCGCATCAGCCCTCGCTAGAGCCTTCGCATTGTCGGCGATGATTTGGCTAGGAGTCATGGGGCGCAACTCGAACTTCTTGTCGTTGACCTTGAAGGTGTATGTGTTGGAGAGTCCATCATGTATAGCCTTCTTGTCATATTGCCAAGGGCGGCCAAGCAACATGTGGCACACCGTCATGGGTACTACGTCACACTCAATAGTATCCTCATAAGGTCCAATCTTGAAATTGATGGTGACGGTATGTTGTATCTTGACGTTGCCCTTGTCACTCAACCATTGGATATGGTAAGGGTGATGATGCTTGCGGAGAGTGAGGTGGAGCTTCTCACACAACTCGGTGCTTGCAAGGTTATGGCAACTTCCACCGTCTATGATGACCTTGATCGACTTGCCACCAATTCCGGCACGGGTTTGGAAGATGTTGCACCGTTGTTCTTCCACATCATGAGGTTGTGTAGTTAGCACCCTTGTGACCACAAGTGAGGGACTTGGGTCATGCTCACATAGGAGAGGATCTTCTCCACTTTCTTGCTCATAAGCTTCTTCACTTTCCACGGCGGCTTGCACAAGGGCTTCATATTCATCCTCATCAAGCGTCTCGATATCACCATTCTCCATAGTGATCATGACCTTGGTGTTCTTGCACTCAAACGACTTGTGACCTTGGGTGCCACACTTGAAGCAAGTGACACTAGAGGGTCCCGTGGATGCCTTAGAGGAGGCGGTGGAGGAGACCGTTTGCTTCATGCGACTTTGGATAGTCGGCTTCTTGGATGTTGTTGAGGACACGTCGGCCTTGGCACTTGTAGCATGAGGAGTTGATGTAGTAGAAGGAGTCGATGTAGCGAGCTTGGAGGTGAAGTAGGTCTTGGCCTTGGAGTACTTGATGTCCTCAATCACTTGGCGCTCGGCCTTGGTTGCTTGATGGACCAATTCAACCATGTTGGAGTAAGGTTGGAACTCCACAATTCGCTTGATGGGATAGTTGAGGCCATTGAAGAAACGAGCAATGGTTTGGTCATCGGACTCTTGGATGTTGGCTCGCATCATAGTGAGCTCCATCTCCTTGTAGAATTCCTCGACGGTCTTGGTACCTTGCTTCAACTTTTGGAGCTTGTTGAAGAGGTCGGTCATGTAGTGCGTGGGGACAAAGCGAGCATGCATCTCTTTCTTCATGTCTTCCCAAGTGGCAATTGGAGGTTCACCCTTCTCTTCGCGAAGAGTGAGGACTTGCTCCCACCAAGTGTTTGCGTAGTCCTCGAACTCAAGCGACGCCATAGCCACCTTCTTGGCACCGGAGTAGTTGTGGATGAGAAATATCTTGTCCACCTTGAGTGCCCATGAGAGGTAGGCCTCGGCATCTTCTTCTCCCTTGAACTTTGGCATGGTGAACTTGAGTCTTCCAAACATGTTCTCTTCATCCTCCAAGTTTCTTCGACAAGGAGGGGCACCTTCATCTCTTACGGCTTGAGGAGGAATAGGAGGTCTTCTACGGCCAACCATAGCATTGGGTTGGTGTTGGAGGTGCACACTTGCTTCACTTGGTTCACGGTGAGGATGTGGTTGAAGATCTTGACGAGGTGGTTGGCGACGCCCAAAGATGGCCCTCTCATCTTGCTCATGTGGTGGTTCTCCTCTTCCACGTTGGTCATGGTGAGGATGATTGCGAAGATCACGCCTCGGTTGGTCTTGATGTTCATGGCCTTGAGCATCACCATGTGGCTCCATGTTGTGGAAGACGTTGTCATGTGGGTGGCCGTCACGCCCATGGTGGGCATGGCCATCCGGTTGAGGACGATCTTGAGGAGGACGTTCATGAGGACGCGCATGGCGATGTATTTCTCCTCGCCTAGAGTTGGAGCGAGAGTCTTCATGACGAGCATGTGAGCGATGCGGTCGATGATGGTCTTCATGCCTTGAGGAGGAGCTTGAGGACGAACGGTGACCATGAGAGTAGTAGTCTTGCGATGAGCTTGAGGATGATGAAGTAGAGCGGTGTCGGCGATGACGACCCAAGTTGGTGATGGCGCGCTCGAGGCTATCCATGCGCCGCTCCATGTTCGCATCATTGGCCGCCATTTGACCATTCAAGTTGTCCGTAGCTTCGCGAAGGAGAGCCAAGTCTTGGTTCACAACGGAGAAGTTGTGTGCCACTTCATCATATTGCTCATCGATGCGCGTCTCGAAGAGTGTGAGTTGCTCCTTGAACTCTTGGCGTTGCGTCCATAGGTTGTGTTGAGTAGCCAACCTCTCGGTGTTGCGGAGGACTTCTCCCTCCCTTGCATCATCTCCGCTCCTATCCATGATGCAAAGACAAGCACTAGGTTGTGTATGTTAGTGGAAGGAGACTACCTCGCACTCTTACCAAGGTAAGATAGTATTGAGGCAATCCACCAAGCCGAAAGCAAGATCAAGTGTATCGGGGACACACGCAAAACCACACGCAAAAGCTAGCAAATATGGTGTTAGGCGAGTGTTGTGGAAAGCCAAAAGACAAATCCAAGATCGAGTATGTTGTTAAAAGTGGGTAAGGTCCAAAAATCCAAATGTCGATGTGAAGATCACTATAAACACGGAAAAGGTTGTGGAACACACACACGAGATAAGCGGGGTTAGTGCAACCAAAAGTGAGCGGAAAAGTGTATGTACGGATGCTCGGTGTCACACTAACACAAGGAGAGGCAAAGCTTTGGTTGCAAAGGAAGAGACAACTAGATTCACACGCGGCCTCTCTTCTCGTATCTCTCTTTGCTTAAAAGCTTTTTCTCTTTTGTATATGTTGGCACTTTGCACTCGTTTGTATCTTTTATGGCACTTGGACACTTTGTATGTATGGGCGTATGGATGTATGGATGTATGGTGCTATTTGCACTCTTTTTGTGTTTTTGGGGCTTTTTCACGCACTATGTTAGCGTTAGCCTCGCTTTTGCTATCTTGCCACACGAGTGTATGCTTGGGTGCCTTACTCAACACGACACACACACCTCACAATGCGGGGCCACGTGCAATGTCTCGCAACACTAGACAAGCAATGCTCAATGGGATAGATCGCAAAAGGAAGAGGGGTTACAAGATGATAGCTGCAAGTTATACCTGCGATGGTGGTGGTGGTGGTGAAGATCGCCGGATGTCGAGGTCGAAGGGGGCGCGAAGATGCGCCCGGTCGGGGGCCCGGTTGGACCGGATCCTGGACCGGCGTGTCCGGTTTGCCGGCCGGTCGGACCGGGTTCTGCGCCGGGTCGGCCGGTCTGTGGTCCGGTTGATCGGGCTGGAAACCGGGTTTCACGATTTGAAGCTTTCTCTCTCCTGTTCTTCCCCAAACCAAAACCAAATCGACCAAATCGAAGGGAAACGATGGAATTGGAGGCTCAAAGTTGGGGAAATAGTAGATCAAGCACAACAACACCAAATCCACGGACCAAAACCACTCAAAACGCAACCAAATCACAGATCGGTCAAAAGGCAATTTGGGGCTATTTTTGGGGATTTTTTGGAAAATTTTCGAGGGACGAAATCGGGTGGGTGGAGGGTCAAATTCGCGGAAACCAAAGGCTGCTGATACCATATGATGAGGTCTAAGACCCCGTGTGTGGCCCGATCTTGCGGATTGACCTCGAAACCAAAGGGGAGATGGGAAAACGCGAGGAACACGAAGAACACGACGGGCACGAGGAACTCCGAGACTCACGCACGCACACCAACCCGATACACCCGATGCTTACCTCCGTGGCTCGATGGACCACGCCAATAGAATCTCCGTGGAAGAGACACGCGGTAGAATTCCCCGGAGAGAGATTGGGATTGGAGAGGAAGAGCTTGGGGAAGGAGAGAGAGTAACAAGTACTAGAATCTCCTTCAACAAGATCTAAGTCAACAACCAAGGTGCCTTGATTACAGAGGGATGATACCCAAGGGAGACTAAGCTCAAAGGTAGGTTTGAGTTCAAAACAAGTCTAAAGAGCTAATGAGGGGTTCCAGCTACTTATATAGTCACACATGGCCAGCAAGGGCGAACAGGTACGCAAAAGGATAAGTTAAGGCAGTTTGGTGGGGCACTCTCGTCAGGTCCGGTTTGGGATCCGGTCGGACCGGGCCCGGGACCGGGCTGTCCGGTCATGGGTCCGGTCTGACCGGGCCTCGTGACCGGGCGGGTCGGTCATGGGTCCGGTCGACCGGTCGGAAGCCGGATTCCTGCGAGGTTTCCGGTCGTCGTCCGGTACGAGGGAGCTGGTCCGGTTTCCGACCGGTCGACCGGGCTCTGTGACCGGGAGCCCGGTTGTGGGTCCGGTCCGACCGGGTCCCGGACCGGCCAGCATCCGTCTCTTCCTTGGAGCGCTTCGAGCGACGTCGGCTTCGGCTCCATGATCATCTCCATGTCCAGCTGCTTCTCTCCCTCCCTTGATCTTGGCGCCTCCTCCTCTCCGAGGTCTTGATGCGCCTTGTACCTAATGACACATAGCACGTCGGCATGAGGTAGCAATCCATCCAAAGGGGTACCAAGATCAAGGGTAGTGAGGAGCGAGTTCACCTCATCATGTAGAGCCTTGGCTCGGGCTCGTGTCATCGGTCCACTTGGGGGACTTGTTGGTCTTGGTGTGGAGGTGACCGAAGGCCACCCCGCATCATTATATCCCCACGATTCCCCTTCGCGTTCTTCGTGTTCATCGCGTTCCTCCACCTCCCCCACGAATTCCATCCAAATCCGTGAAGATCGGGCACATCCTTGGGCTTAGCCCTTATCATATGGTATCAGCAGCTCTTTGGTTGCCACGGATTTGACCCCCACAACCCCCAATTCCACCAATTTCGCCCAAAAAAATTCCCAAAAAATAGCCCCAAATTGGCCTTGGTTGGATCTCGCGATTTGTTGAGTTTTTGGTGGTTTTGGTCCAATAGAAAATTGTCTTTGGTGTTCATCTGCAATTCCCCCACCTTCCCACAGCTTTTAGTGCCAAATTTTCCTCGAATTCGAAGGATTTCGGACCGGATTTCCGCCCAAATCGACGAACAGCCCGCAGATCTGATTGCGACCGGAAGTTCCGCCCGGCAGGACCGGAAGTTCCGCCCGGGACCGGAAGTACCGCCCCTCAGGACCGGAAGTTCCGGCTGGCCGAATTTTTGACAACAACTTTCCTTTTTTGTTTTGGCACTAACCCCTTGTGTTTGGACTTCGGTTTGCGTGCCATTTCAGCTACCACAAAGCTTCCACAACATCGACAACGATGACGGCACCCCGAGGATCCAAGCGGTTCATTTGACACTGATACGTCCCAAACGTATCTATAATTTCTTATGTTCCATGCTACTTTTATGATGATACTCACATGTTTTATACACACTTTATGTCATTATTTTGCATTTTCCGGCACTAACCTATTGACGAGATGCCGAAGAGCCAGTTGTTGTTTTCTGTTGTTTTTGGTTTTAGAAATCCTACAAAGGAAATATTCTCGGAATTGGACGAAATCAACGCCCAGGGTCTTATTTTTCCACGAAGCTTCCAGAAGACCGAAAGGAATACGAAGTGGGGCGACGAGGCGCCGTACCCATAGGCCGGCGCGGCCAGAGGGGGGCCCGCGCCGCCCTATGGTGTGGGCCCCTCGTCAGCCCTCCAACGCTGCCCTTCCGCCTACTTATAGCCTTCGTCGCGAAAACCCCAGCACCGAGAGCCACGATACGGAAAACCTTCCAGAGACGCCGCCGCCGCCAATCCCATCTCGGGGGATTCAGGAGATCGCCTCCGGCACCCTGCCGGAGAGGGGAATCATCTCCCGGAGGTCTCTTCATCACCATGATCGCCTCCGGATTGATGCGTGAGTAGTTCACCCCTGGACTATGGGTCCATAGCAGTAGCTAGATGGTTGTTTTCTCCTCATTGTGCTATCATGTTAGATCTTGTGAGCCGCCTATCATGATAAAGATCATCTATTTGTAATGCTACATGTTATGTTTGTTGGGATCCGATGAATATGGAATACTATGTCAAGTTGATTATTGATGTCTACGTTCCCCCTCCTTTCCTGTAGACAGTGTTGGGCCTCCAAGTGCAGAGGTTTGTAGAACAGCAGCAAGTTTCCCTTAAGTGGATACCCAAGGTTTATCGAACTCAGGGAGGAAGAGGTCAAAGATATCCCTCTCATGCAACCCTGCAACCACAAAGCAAGAAGTCTCTTGTGTCCCCAACACACCAAATAGGTGCACTAGTTCGGCGAAGAGATAGTGAAATACAGGTGGTATAAATAAGTATGAGCAGTAGCAACGGTGCCGAGAAAAGTGCTTGGCGTGTAGTTGATGGTGGTGGTATTGCAGCAGTAGTAACGCAAGTAAAATAGTAAACAAGCGATAGTAACGCAGTAGTAGTAACGCAGCAGTAGTAAACAAGCAGTAGTAACTCAGCAGTATTTAGGAACAAGGCCTAGGGAATAGACTTTCACTAGTGGACACTCTCAACATCGATCACATAACAGAACAGATAAATGCATACTCTACACTCTTGTTGGATGATGAACACATTGCGTAGGATTACACGAACCCTCAATGCCGGAGTTAACAAGCTCCACAATAATGCTCATGTTTAAGTAACCTTTAGTGTAAGATAGATCAACGCTACTAAACCAAGTACTAGCATAGCATGCACACTCGTCACCTTCATGCATATGTAGGAGGAATAGATCACATCAATATTATCATAGCAATAGTTAACTCCATAATCTACAAGAGATCATGATCATAGCATAAACCAAGTACTAACACGGTGCACGCACTGTCACCTTTGCACACATGCGGGAGGAATAAACTACTTTAATAACACATCACTAGAGTAGCACATAGATAAATTGTGATACAACATGCTGCAATCATAAAGAGATATAAATAAGCACCTCACTATACCATTCAATGAGTAAGTATTCTCGTGAAATCTAGCCTAAGAGACCCACACGGTGCACACACTTGTCACCTTTACACACGTGGGACGAGGAGTCTCCGGAGATCACATAAGTAAAACCCACTTGACTAGCATAATGACATCTAGATTACAAGCATCATCATATGAATCTCAATCATGTAGGGCAGCTCATGAGATTATTGTATTGAAACACATAGGAGAGAGATGGACCACATAGCTACCGGTACAGCCCCGAGCCTCGATGGAGAACTACTCCCTCCTCATGGGAGCAGCAGCGGTGATGAAGATGGCGATGGAGATGGCAGCGGTGTCGATGGAGAAGCCTTCCGGGGGCACTTCCCCGCTCCGGCAGCGTGCCGGGAACGGAGATCCTGTCCCCCGGATCTTGGCTTCGCGATGGCGGCGGCTCCGGAAGGTTTTCGTGGGTTTCGTCCATTGGTATCGGGTTTTCTGATCCGGGGGCTTTATATAGGCGAAGAGGCGGCGCGGAGAGGGCTGACGGGGGGCCACACCATAGGGCGGCGCGGCCCCCTCTCGGCCGCGCCGGCCTAGGGTTTGGTGGCCCCGTGGCCCCCTCCGGTCCTTCCCGGGTGTTCCGGATGCTTCCGATGAAAATAGGAACTTTGGCGTTGATTTCGTCCGATTCCGAGAATATTTCGTTACTAGGATTTCTGAAACCAAAAACAGCGAGAAAACGAGAGCCGGCACTTCGGCATCTTGTTAATAGGTTAGTTCCGGAAAATGCACGAATATGACATAAAGTGTGCATAAAACATGTAGATAACATCAATAATGTGGCATGGAACACAAGAAATTATCGATACGTTGGAGACGTATCGGCATCCCCAAGCTTAGTTCCGCTCGTCCCGAGCAGGTAAAACGATAACAAAGATAATTTACGGAGTGACATGCCATCATAATCTTGATCATACTATTTGTAAAGCATATGTAGTGAATGCAGCGATCAAAACAATGTATATGACATGGGTAAACAACTGAATCATATAGCAAAGACTTTTCATGAATAGCACTTCAAGAGAAGCATCAATAAGTCTTGCATAAGAGTTAACTCATAAGGCAATAATTCAAAGTAAAGGTATTGAAGCAACACAAAAGAAGATTAAGTTTCAGCGGTTGCTTTCAACTTGTAACATGTATATCTCATGGATATTGTCAACATAGAGTAATATAATAAGTGCAATAAGCAAGTATGTAGGAATCAATGCACAGTTCACACAAGTGTTTGCTTCTTGAGGTGGAGAGAAATAGGTGAACTGACTCAACATTGAAAGTAAAAGAATGGTCCTCATAGAGAAAAAGCATCGATTGCTATATTTGTGCTAGAGCTTTGATTTTGAAAACATATAGAGAGCATAAAAATAAAGTTTTGAGAGGTGTATGTTGTTGTCAACGAATGGTAGTGGGTACTCTAACCCCCTTGCCAGACAAACCTTCAAAGAGCGGCTCCCATTTTATTTTATTTTTGGATGGCACTCCTTCCAACCTTTCTTTCACAAACCATGGCTAACCGAATCCTCGGGTGCCTGCCAACAATCTCATACCATGAAGGAGTACCTTTTTATTTTAGTTTTATTATGATGACACTCCTCCCAACCTTTGCTTACACAAGCCATGGCTAACCGAATCCTTCGGGTGCCGTCCAACAATCACATACCATGGAGGAGTGTCTATTTTTAGTTTGTTAATTTGGGGCTGGGAATCCCATTGCCAGCTCTTTTTGCAAAATTATTGGATAAGCGGATGAAGCCACTAGTCCATTGGTGAAAGTTGCCCAACAAGATTGAAAGATAAACACCACATACTTCCTCATGAGCTATAAAACATTGACACAAATAAGAGGTAATAAATTTTGAATTGTTTAAAGGTAGCACTCAAGCAATTTACTTTGGAATGGCGGGAAATACCATGTAGTAGGTAGGTATGGTGGACACAAATGGCATAGTGTTGGCTCAAGTATTTGGATGCATGAGAAGTATTCCCTCTCGATACAAGGTTTAGGCTAGCAAGGCTTATTTGAAACAAACACAAGGATGAACCGGTGCAGCAAAACTCACATAAAAGACATATTGAAAACATTATAATACTCTACACCGTCTTCCTTGTTGTTCAAACTCAATACTAGAAATTATCTAGACCTTAGAGAAACCAAATATGCAAACCAAATTTTAGCATGCTCTATGTATTTCTTCATTAATGGGTGCAAAGCATATGATGCAAGAGCTTAAACATGAGCACAACAATTGCCAAGTATCACATTACCCAAAACATTTATAGCAATTACTACATGTATCATTTTCCAATTCCAACCATATAACAATTTAACGAAGAGGAAACTTCGCCATGAATATTATGAGCTAAGAACACATGTGTTCATTCGAACCAGCGGAGCGTGTATCTCTCCCACACAAGCATGATGTAATCCAATTTATTCAAACAAAAACAAAAACAAAAGCACACAGACGCTCCAAGTAAAGCACATAAGATGTGGCCGAATAAAAATATAGTTTCAAGAGAAGGAACCTGATAATGTTGTCGATGAAGAAGGGGATGCCTTGGGCATCCCCAAGCTTAGACGCTTGAGTCTTCTTGATATATGCAGGGGTGAACCACCGGGTGCATCCCCAAGCTTAGAGCTTTCACTCTCCTTGATCATAGTATATCATCCCCCTCTCTTGACCCTTGAAAACTTCCTCCACACCAAACTCGAAACAACTCATTAGAGGGTTAGTGGACAATAAAAATTAACATGTTCAGAGGTGACACAATCATTCTTAACACTTCTGGACATTGCATAAAGCTACTGGACATTAATGGATCAAAGAAATTCATCCAACATAGCAAAAGAGGCAATGCGAAATAAAAGGCAGAATCTGTCAAAACAGAACAGTCCGTAAAGATGGATTTTATTAGGCCACCAGACTTGCTCAAATGAAAATGCTCAAATTGAATGAAAGTTGCGTACATATCTGAGGATCATGCACGTAAATTGGCATAATTTTCTGAGCTTCCTGCAGGGCAGTGGGCTCAGATTCGTGACAGCAAAGAAATCTGGAACTGCGCAGTAATCCAAATCTAGTACTTACTTTTCTATCAACGACTTTACTTGGCACAACCAAACTCAAAACTAAGATAAGGAGAGGTTGCTACAGTAGTAAACAACTTCCAAGACACAAATATAAAACAAAGTACTGTAGCAAAATAACACATGGGTTATCTCCCAAGAAGTTCTTTCTTTTTAGCCATTAAGATGGGCTCAGCAGTTTTAATGATGCACTCGCAAGAAATAGTATTTGAAGCAAAAGAGAGCATCAAGAGGCAAATTTAAAACACATTTAAGTCTAACATGCTTCCTATGCATAGGAATCTTGTAAATAAACAAGTTCATGAAGAGCAAAGTGACAAGCATAGGAAGATAAAACAAGTGTAGCTTGAAAAATTTCAGCACATAGAGAGGTGTTTTAGTAACATGAAAACTTCTACAACCATATTTTCCTCTCTCATAATAACTTTCAGTAGCAACATGAGCAAACTCAACAATATAACTATCACATAAAGCATTCTTATCATGAGTCTCATGCATAAAATTACTACTACTCCCAACATAAGCATAATCAGTTTTATTAGTTGTAGTGGGAGCAAATTCAACAAAGTAGCTATCATTATTATTCTCATCATCAAATATAGGAGGCATATTGTAATCATAATCAAATTCACTCTCCATAGTAGGTGGCACCAAGAGACCACTATCATTATAATCATCATAAATAGGAGGCAAAGTATCATCAAAGAAAATTTTCTCCTCAATGCTTGGGGGACTAAAAATATCATGCAAACCAGCTTCCCCAAGCTTAGAACTTTCTATATTATTGTCAACAATGGTGTCCAAAGCGTTCATACTAATATTACTACCAAGCATGCAAAGAAGATTTCATAGGTTTTTTAATTTTCGCATCAAACAATCCATGTTTTAAATCAGGAAATAGAATAAGAAGCTCACTCTTGTACATTATGCCAAACTAGTGTAAACAAGAAACAACAAGATGCAATTGCAGGATCTAAAGGAAATAGCTTCGAGCACACACACAACGGCAACGAGAAAAATACTTTACCCGAGACCGTAGTATGAGAGCCTTTTACCTTTCCTCCCCGGCAACGGCGCCGGAAAAGTGCTTGATGTCTACGTTCCCCCTCCTTTCCTCGTAGACGGTGTTGGGCCTCCAAGTGCGAGAGGTTTGTAGAACAGCGAGCAAGTTTCCCTTAAGTGGATACCCAAGGTTTATCGAACTCGGGGAGGAAGAGGTCAAAGATATCCCTCTCATGCAACCCTGCAACCACAAAGCAAGAAGTCTCTTGTGTCCCCAACACACCAAATAGGTGCACTAGTTCGGCGAAGAGATAGTGAAATACAGGTGGTATAAATAAGTATGAGCAGTAGCAACGGTGCCAGAAAAGTGCTTGGCGTGTAGTTGATGGTGGTGGTATTGCAGCAGTAGTAACGCAGTAAAATAGTAAACAAGCAGTAGTAACGCAGTAGTAGTAACGCAGCAGTAGTAAACAAGCAGTAGTAACTCAGCAGTATTTGGGAACAAGGCCTAGGGAATAGACTTTCACTAGTGGACACTCTCAACATCGATCACATAACAGAACAGATAAATGCATACTCTACACTCTTGTTGGATGATGAACACATTGCGTAGGATTACACGAACCCTCAATGCCGGAGTTAACAAGCTCCACAATAATGCTCATGTTTAAGTAACCTTTAGTGTAAGATAGATCAACGCTACTAAACCAAGTACTAGCATAGCATGCACACTCGTCACCTTCATGCATATGTAGGAGGAATAGATCACATCAATATTATCATAGCAATAGTTAACTCCATAATCTACAAGAGATCATGATCATAGCATAAACCAAGTACTAACACGGTGCACGCACTGTCACCTTTGCACACATGCGGGAGGAATAAACTACTTTAATAACACATCACTAGAGTAGCACATAGATAAATTGTGATACAACATGCTGCAATCATAAAGAGATATAAATAAGCACCTCACTATACCATTCAATGAGTAAGTATTCCGTGAAATCTAGCCTAAGAGACCCACACGGTGCACACACTTGTCACCTTTACACACGTGGGACGAGGAGTCTCCGGAGATCACATAAGTAAAACCCACTTGACTAGCATAATGACATCTAGATTACAAGCATCATCATATGAATCTCAATCATGTAGGGCAGCTCATGAGATTATTGTATTGAAACACATAGGAGAGAGATGGACCACATAGCTACCGGTACAGCCCCGAGCCTCGATGGAGAACTACTCCCTCCTCATGGGAGCAGACGGCGGTGATGAAGATGGCGATGGAGATGGCAGCGGTGTCGATGGAGAAGCCTTCCGGGGCACTTCCCCGCTCCGGCAGCGTGCCGGAACAGAGATCCTGTCCCCCGGATCTTGGCTTCGCGATGGCGGCGGCTGCGGAAGGTTTTCGTGGGTTTCGTCCATTGGTATCGGGTTTTCTGATCCGGGGGCTTTATATAGGCGAAGAGGCGGCGCGAGGAGGGCCGACGGGGGGCCACACCATAGGGCGGCGCGGCCCCCTCTCGGCCGCGCCGACCTAGGGTTTGGTGGCCCTGTGGCCCCCTCCGGTCCTTCCCGGGTGTTCCGGATGCTTCCGATGAAAATAGGAACTTTGGCGTTGATTTCGTCCGATTCCGAGAATATTTCGTTACTAGGATTTCTGAAACCAAAAACAGCAGAAAACGAGAACCGGCACTTCGGCATCTTGTTAATAGGTTAGTTCCAGAAAATGCACGAATATGACATAAAGTGTGCATAAAACATGTAGATAACATCAATAATGTGGCATGGAACACAAGAAATTATCGATACGTTGGAGACGTATCAATTATCAATCTATCATATATGTTGTTTATGTTCTTGCATGCTCTCCGTTGCTAGTAGAGGCTCTGGCCAAGTTGATACTTGTAACTCCAAGAGGGAGTATTTATGCTCGATAGTGGGTTCATTCCTCCATTGAATGCAGGACGATGATGAGAAAGTTCTAAGGTTGTGGATGTGCTTGTTGCCACTAGGGATAAAACATCAATGCTTTGTCCAAGGATATTTGTGTTGATTACATTACGCACCATACTTAATGCAATTGTCCGTTGTTTGCAACTTAATACTGGAAGGGGTTCGGATGATAACCTCGAAGGTGGACTTTTTAGGCATAGATGCATGCTGGATAGCGGTCTATGTACTTTGTCGTAATGCCCCGATTAAATCTCATAGTAGTCATCGTGATATATGCATGTGCATTGTTATGCCTTCTTTATTTGTCAATTGCCCAACCGTAATTTGTTCACCCAACATGCCATTTATCTTATGGGAGAGACACCACTAGTGAGCTGTGGACCCCGGTCCATTCTTTACATACTGAAATACAATCTATCGCAAACTCGTTTCTTTCTTGTTCTTCGCAAACAAACACCATCTTCCACACTATACATCTAATCCTTTGTTTACAGCAAGCCGGTGAGATTGACAACCTCACCATTACGTTGGGGCAAAGTACTTTGATTGTGTTGTGCGGGTTCCACGTTGGCGCGGAATCCCTGGTGTTGCGCCGCACTACACTCCGTCACCAACGAACTTCACGTGATCCTTGACTCCTACTGGTTCGATAAACCTTGGTTTCTTACTGAGGGAAACTTGCTGCTGTACGCATCACACCTTCCACTTGGGGTTCCCAACTGGCGTGTGCTTTACGCGTATCAAGCTAAATTTTTGGCGCCGTTGCTGGGGAGATCAAGACACGCTGCAAGGGGAGTCTCCCACATCCAATCTCTTTACTTTGTTTTTGTCTTGCTTTACTTTATTTTATTTACTGCTTTGTTTGTTCTATATCAAAAATACAAAAAAATTAGTTGCTAGATTTACTTTATTTACTGTCTGGTTCTCCATATTAAAAACACAAAAAATTAGTTACTTGCATTTACTTTATTTAGTTTGCTTTATTTACTACTGCTAAAATGGGTACTGCTGAGAATACTAAGTTGTGTGACTTCAGTAGCACAAATAATAATGATTTCCTATGCACACCTATTGCTCCACCTGCTACTACAGCAGAATTCTTTGAAATTAAACCTGCTTTACTGAATCTTGTCATGAGAGAGCAATTTTCTGGTGTTAGTTCTGATGATGCTGCTGCCCATCTTAATAATTTTGTTCAACTTTGTGAAATGCAAAAGTATAAGGATGTAGATGGTTATGGTAATTCTTATGGTAATTCTTACAACAATAATAGGAGTGTACCCCCTGGTCTTGAAGCCATGCTTAAAGAATTTATTAGCACACAAACTGCTTTTAACAAATCTGTTGAAGAAAAGCTTGATAAAATTGATGTTCTTGCTTCTAAGGTTGATAGTCTTGCCTCCGATGTTGATCTTTTAAAATTGAAAGTTATGCCTAATGAAGATAAAGATATTAAGTCATTTGCTACAGCAAACGCCATCCAAGTTCGAATTAATGAAAATATTAGATTGATGGCTGAATTGTATGCTAGGTGGGAAAGAGAAGAAAATGAAAAACTTGCTAGAGAATAATGTAGCTAAAGTTTGGACTATTACCACCACTAGTAATGTTAATGCTTCACATGTTGCTAAACCCCTTACTATCAATGGTAAAATAATTGGTGTTGGCAATGTTTCTACTCCTACTGCAAAGCGTGCAAAATTGCCTGAAACTGCTGAAACTGTTTGTGATAAAACTGCTGAAATTTTTCAAAATATTGGGGACAATGATTCCATTGCTGTAGATCATAATGGTTTAGATTTTGATGATTGTCACATCTCTGAAGTTATAAAGTTCTTACAAAAACTTGCTAAAAGTCCCAATGCTAGTGCTATAAATTTGGCCTTTACAAAACATATTACAAATGCTCTCATAAAAGCTAGAGAGGAGAAACTAAAACTTGAAACTTCTATTCCTAGGAAGTTAGAAGATGGTTGGGAGCCCATCATTAAGATGAGGGTCAATGATTTTGATTGTAATGCTTTATGTGATGTTGGTGCAAGTATTTCTGTTATGCCTAAGAAAATTTATGATATGCTTGACTTGCCACCATTGAAAAATTGTTATTTGGATGTTAATCTTGCTGATAATGCTATAAAGAAACCTTTGGGGAGGATTGATAATGTTCGCATTATGGTTAACAATAACCTTGTCCCCGTTGATTTTGTTGTCTTGGATATTGAATGCAATGCATCTTGTCCCATTATTTTGGGAAGACCTTTTCTTGAACTTGTTGGTGCTATTATTGATATGAAGGAAGGTAATATTAAGTATCAATTTCCTCTCAAGAAAGGTATGGAACACTTCCCTAGAAAGAGAATGAAGTTACCTTATGATTCTATTATTAGAACAAATTATGATGTTGATGCTTCATCTCTCGACAATACTTGATCCACACTTTCTGCGCCTAGCTGAAAGGCGTTAAAGAAAAGTGCTTATGGGAGACAACCCATTATTTTACTTCTGCACTTTTGTTTTATATTTGAGTCTTGGAAGTTGTTACTACTGTAGCAACCTCTCCTTATCTTTATTTTATTGCATTGTTGTGCCAAGTAAAGTCTTTGATAGTAAAGATGATACTAGATTTGGATTACTGCGCAGAAACATATTTCTTACTGTCACGAAATTGAGCAGCCCCTTCTGTAGAAAATTTACGTGCGTGATCCTCAGATATGTACGCAACTTTCATTCAATTTGAGCATTTTCATCTGAGAAAGTTAAGTTCCCCAGAAAAATTCGTCTTTACGGACTGTTCTGTTTTGACAGATTCTGCCTTTTATTTCGCATTGCTTTGTTTTGCTATGTTTGATGGATTTCTTTGTTCCATTAACTTTCAGTAGCTTTGTGCAATTTCCAGAAGTGTTAAGAATGATTATGTCACCTCTGAATATATGAATTTTCAATTATGCACTAACCCTCTAATGAGTTTGTTTTGAGTTTGGTGTGGAGGAAGTTTTCAAGGGTCAAGAGAGGAGGATGATACAATATGATCAAAAAGAGTAAAAAGTCTAAGCTTGGGGATGCCCCCGTGGTTCATCCCTGCATATTTTAAGAAGACTCAAGCATCTAAGCTTGGGGATGCCCAAGGCATCCCTTCTTCATCGACAACTTATCAGGTCACCTCTAGTGAAACTATAATTTTATTCCGTCACATCTTATGTGCTTTACTTGGAGCGTCTGTTTGTTTTTATTTTTGTTTTTGTTTGAATAAAATCGGATCCTAGCATTCTTTGTTTGGGAGAGAGACACGCTCCGCTGTTTCGTATGAACACATATGTTCTTAGCTTTACTTTTAATGTTCATGGCGAAGGTTGAAACTGCTTCGTTCATTGTTATATGGTTGGAAACGAGAAAATGCTTCATGTGGTAATTGGTATAATGTCTTGAATAATTTGATACTTGGCAATTTTTGTGCTCATATAGATCATGTTTAAGCTCTTGCATCATGTACTTTGCACCTATTAATGAAGAACTACATAGAGCTTGTTAAAATTTGGTTTGCATGATTAGTTTCTCTAGAGTCTAGATATTTTCCGGTTAAGGTGTTTGAACAACAAGGGAGACAGCGTAGAGTCTTATAATGCTTGCAATATGTGCTTATGTAAGTTTTGCTGTACCATTTTATACTTGAGTTTGCTTCAAACAACCTTGCTAGCCTAACCTTGTATTGAGAGGAATTCTTCTCGTGCATCCAAATCCTTGAGCCAAAAACTATGCCATTTGTGTCCACCATACCTACCTACTACATGGTATTTCTCTGCCATTCCAAAGTAAATTACTTGAGTGCTACCTTTAAAAATTCTATCCTTTGTCTTTGCAATATATAGCTCATGGGAAAATAGCCTTAAAAACTATTGTGGTAAAGAATATGTACTTATGTATATTATTTCTTAATAAGTTGCTTGTTGAGAGGTAACCATGTTTCTGGGGACGCCATCAACTATTACACCTTTGTTGAATATCATGTGAGTTGCTATGCATGTTCTTCTTGTCTGAAGTAAGGGTGATTTATCATGATCAAATGGTTTGAGTATGCATATTGTTAGAGAAGAACATTGGGCCGCTAACTAAAGCCATGAATCATGGTGGAAGTTTTAGTTTGTACAATTAATCCTCAATCTCTTATGAGAATATTATCTGTTGTTGAATGCTTATGCATTAAGGAGGAGTCCATTACCTGTTGTCTATGTTGTCCCGGTATGGATCTAAGTTGAGAATAATCAAAAACGAGAAATCAAATGCGATCTTTCTCCTTAGACCTATGTACAGGCGGCATAGAGGTACCCCTTTGTGACACTTGGTTGAAACATATGTTATGCAATGATAATGCATGTAAATACAAGCTAATTAGGACAAGGTGTGAGCACTATTGGTAATCTATGCATGAGGCTTTCAACTTATAGGATATCTTATACATAACACATATGATTTATTACTACCGTTGACAAAATTGTTTCTATGTTTTCAAAATGAAAAGCTCTAGCACAAAAATAGTAATCCGTGCTTCCCTCTGCGAAGGGCCTATGTTTTACTTTATTGTTGAGTCAGTTTACCTACTTCTTTCTATCTTAGAAGCAAACACTTGTATCAACTGTGTGCATTGATTCTTACATGTTTACCTATTGCACTTGTTATATTACTTTGTGTTGACAATTATCCATGAGATATACATGTTGAAGTTGAAAGCAAACCGCTGAAACTTATATCTTCCTTTGTGTTGTTTCAAAGCTTTCTACTAAGAATTTATTGCTTTATGAGTTAACTCTTATGCAAGTCTTATTGATGCTTGTCTTGAAAGTATTATTCATGAAAAGTCTTTGCTATATGATTCAATTGTTTATTCATTGTCTTTACCATTGCTTCGAATCTCTGCATTCATCTCATATGCTTTACAATAGTATTGATCAAGATTATGATAGCATGTCACTTCAGAAATTATCCTTGTTATCGTTTACCTACTCGAGGGCGAGTAGGAACTAAGCTTGGGGATGCTTGATACGTCCCAAACGTATCTATAATTTCTTATGTTCCATGCTACTTTTATGATGATACTCACATGTTTTATACACACTTTATGTCATTATTATGCATTTTCCGGCACTAACCTATTGACGAGATGCCGAAGAGCCGATTCTTTGTTTTCTGCTGTTTTTGGTTTCAGAAATCCTACAAAGGAAATATTCTCGGAATTGGACGAAATCAACGCCCAGGGTCTTATTTTTCCACGAAGCTTCCAGAAGACCGAAAGAAATACGAAGTGGGGCGACGAGGCGCCGTACCCATAGGCCGGCGCGGCCAGAGGGGGGCCCGCGCCGCCCTATGGCGTGGGCCCCTCGTCAGCCCTCCAACGCTACTTATAGCCTTCGTCGCGAAAACCCCAGTACCGAGAGCCACGATACGGAAAACCTTCCAGAGACGCCGCCGCCGCCAATCCCATCTCGGGGGATTCAGGAGATCGCCTCCGGCACCCTGCCGGAGAGGGGAGTCATCTCCCGGAGGTCTCTTCATCACCATGATCGCCTCCGGATTGATGCGTGAGTAGTTCACCCCTGGACTATGGGTCCATAGCAGTAGCTAGATGGTTGTCTTCTCCTCATTGTGCTATCATGTTAGATCTTGTGAGCCGCCTATCATGATCAAGATCATCTATTTGTAATGCTACATGTTGTGTTTGTTGGGATCCGATGAATATGGAATACTATGTCAAGTTGATTATCAATCTATCATATATGTTGTTTATGTTCTTGCATGCTCTCCGTTGCTAGTAGAGGCTCGGCCAAGTTGATACTTGTAACTCCAAGAGGGAGTATTTATGCTCGATAGTGGGTTCATGCCTCCATTGAATGCGGGACGAGTGACAGAAAGTTCTAAGGTTGTGGATGTGTTGTTGCCACTAGGGATAAAACATCAATGCTTTGTCCAAGGATATTTGTGTTGATTACATTACGCACCATACTTAATGCAATTGTCTGTTGTTTGCAACTTAATACTGGAAGGGGTTCGGATGATAACCTGAAGGTGGACTTTTTAGGCATAGATGCATGCTTGGATAGCGGTCTATGTACTTTGTCGTAATGCCCCGATTAAATCTCATAGTAGTCATCGTGATATATGTATGTGCATTGTTATGCCTTCTTTATTTGTCAATTGCCCAACTGTAATTTGTTCACCCGACATGCCATTTATCTTATGGGAGAGACACCACTAGTGAACTGTGGACCCCGGTCCATTCTTTACATCTGAAATACAATCTATCGCAAACTCGTTTCTTTCTTGTTCTTCGCAAACAAACATCATCTTCCACACTATACATCTAATCCTTTGTTTACAGCAAGCCGGTGAGATTGACAACCTCACTGTTACGTTGGGGAAAAGTACTTTGATTGTGTTGTGCAGGTTCCATGTTGGAGCCGGAATCCCTGGTGTTGCGCCGCACTACACTCCGTCACCAACGACCTTCACGTGATCCTTGAGTCCTACTGGTTCGATAAACCTTGGTTTCTTACTGAGGGAAACTTGCTGCTGTACGCATCACACCTTCCACTTGGGGTTCCCAACGGGCGTGTGCTTTACGCGTATCAGACACCTCCACCACCATAGCAAGTTCAAGGTCGTCGGCCACCATCATCAAGTGGTATAACTTGCCTCTAACTTGTAGCCGTAGCCTCTTTTGCGTACCTTTCCTATCGAGAGTGGCTTTCTAGTGTTGCGAAGCATTGCGCAAGCGTCCCGACCGTGAGGGTGTGCGTGTGTTGAGCAAAGCTACGAAGCAAGCTCGTGTGAAAAGATAAGCAAAAGAAGTGTGACATACTTACATAGATAGTAGTATCCTTGCATAGTGAGAAAAAGAAAAAAAAATACAAAAAGAAAAAGAGTGTGAGTGACACCTATACACAAAAGAGTCCAAAGCTTATAAGCAAAAGAGAGAAAAGAGAAGAGAGGCGTCTTGCGCAAATCTAGTTGCTTCTCAATTTTGCAACCAAGCCACGGTCTCTCTTGCGTTGGCGTGACACCGAGCTAGTAGTCTTCGTTAGGACCAATTTTGTTCGTGCTCATTTTCCAAGTCGCGCTAACCCCATTTTGTCCCACGCGTGTGTTCCTTATTGTGTATGCCTTTTGTGATCACCGCCTTTGACTTGTGACTTTTGGATCTTACCCACTTTTGACAATAGACTTTCGTTTGATTCTTCCATTTGGCTTTCCACATCCATACCTAACACCATATAGAGTTTTTGTTTTGTGTGTGTGCATACATATCGGTTGTCCTCCGACTTGAAACACCTTTTCGATTTTGGTTTGCAAGTTTTGACACTTTTGGTAGTTTTTCCTAACCACCCACCACATAGTTCTTGTTTTAGTTGTAACCATGTCTAGTGGAGAAGGGAACCAACTACCGATGACGCGTCACCAACATTGGATAGCTACTCAAGCCTTGGAACAAAGGCAAGCGCACCAAGAGCGCCAAATCATCAATATTTTTCAACCGCAACGCCCTCAAGGTCAAGATAATCGTTGCCATCATGATGATCGACCTCATGCTAGAAGACCACCTCCAAGGGAGAGAAATGAGGAATCAAGTCATCACCAAGCATCAAGTGAAGAAAGTGTGATGCCTCGACACTCCCACAACAATGATGATCAATATGAAGGTCATGGAAGACCACCTCCTCATCAACAACATAGCAACAACAATAGAGATGCTCAAGGTCCACAACATCTACCTCAACAACGTCAAGACCTTGGTGAACAAAGACCACCTCCTAGACGCAATGACCGCAATGAAGAAGAAATCTTTGGGAAGCTCAAGTTCACCATGCCCAAGTTCCGAGGAGAGGAAGACCCCGATGCATACTTATCTTGGGTACTCAAGGTTGACAAAATCTTCCGCATACACAACTTCTCCGAAGCAAAGAAAGTGGCCATGGCATCACTTGAGTTTGAAGGATATGCAAATGTTTGGTGGGAAGAAGTGAACAAGAAGCGTGACAAGGAAGATCTAGAGCCCATTGACACATGGGAAGAGATGCAAGAAGTCATGCACAAACGCTTTGTGCCCAACCACCACAAACGCGACCTCTTCAACAAGCTTACTCAACTCAAGCAAATCTTCAAGTCCGTTGAGGAGTACTACAAGAAGATGCATGATGCGGGGTGGCCTTCGGACACCTCCACCTCAAGACCGTCAAGTGCAACCCCGCCTATCGTCGATGCTACACCATGGCCAAGGTGTCCCTCAAGTGGACCAACAACCCGAACCGAAGCCATACACGACAAGGTGAACTCCTTCCTCTCGACACTCGACCTCGTCAATACCTTGGATGGAGTGCTACCTCATTCCGATATGTCATGTGTTACTAGGTACAAGCCTCGTCAAGGATCCGAAGAGGAGGAGCCACTCACTTGGAAGAAGAGAGGAACAAAGGAAGAGCAAAGGAGAAGAAAGAAGAGAAGAGGAGAAGAAGGGAAGAAGAGGGAAAGGTGGCCGGAGCCTCCACCAAGGAGGGAGGCCGGAGCCTCCAGGCTGCCCAGGCCGGCCACCATGCGGGGCCGGTACCTCCGAGCCGGAGCCTCCGAGCTCCCTGGCCGGAGCCTCCAGGCTCCCCTTGGCCGGCACCACTTCAGGAGGAGGCGGCCACGCGCGGGAAGGCCAGGCCGGTACTACCGGCCATGCATGGCCGGTACTACCGCCCAAACCTGGCCGGTACCTCCAGCCTTGGTACCGGTCCGGGTACCGCTCATGCGCCCAGCCTTACAGTACATGCGTAGCTCCATTTGCTGCGTTTCCGGTACCATGGCCGGTTCCTCCGGTCGAGGTACCGCTCGCCCCCCTTTTCAGCCCATCTGAACCGTTGAGTGCTATCGTGTGGCTGTAACTTAATTAGCATCTTTCCCAAACTACCCCTTCATGAATCTGAGCTATATGTATCCACGTATTCCCCATTTGCTAGGGTTAGACAAGATTTGGCTTAGATATGATTTGAGCTTTGTCTCCCTAGAACTCTTGTTCTTTGTATCCAAGGCACTCTAGTGGAATCTTACTCTCTCCATGGATGATTCAAGGGCAACACCTCTCTCATCCAAGTTCTAGGGTAGATCTCCTCCTCCAATCTCTCTCTTCTTGGATTCAACCTAAGGGTCTCTCCAAGGATTGATTTTATTGGCTTGGCCTAACCAACCAAGGGAGTATAATTGGTTTGTATTGGGTTGTGGTGTGTGTGTGTTCTTCGTGTTCATCGCGTTCTTCGTTTCCCCTCTTTTCCCCTTTCGATTTCGGGTCGAATTCGCAAGATTGGGCCACAATCTAGGTCTTAGACCACATCATATGGTATCAGCAGCCTTTGGTTTCCGCGAATTTGACCCCCCACCCACCCAATTTCATCTCTGAAAATTTTTCCCCAAAAATCCCCAAAAATAGCCCTAATTTGCCTTTTGATGGATCTGCGATTTTGTTGCGTTTTGAGTGGTTTTGGTCCATGGATTTGGTGTCTCTAGTGTTGATCTACTATTTCCCCCACTTTTTAGCCTCCAATTCCATCAATTTTCGAGTTTGGATCAATTTGGTTTGGATTTGGGGAAGAACAGGAGAGAGAAAGTGTGTGCGTGCACGTGAGGAAGAAGGAGCAGCTCACGAGCGGTACCTCCGGTGGAGCCTCCACCCGTGCACGAGCGGTACCTCCGGGTGGAGGCTCCACCCTCCACTACCGCCCCTTCTCCCCCAAGGCCGGCCACCACCACCATCTCCACCCCACCACCGCCGACCACCACTCATCTCCGCAGCCGGCAAGCACCGCCACCCCCTCTTAATCATCGGCAAACACCGCCACCCCCTTCATCACCGGCAAACACCGCCAACCCCCAAACGATCGGTAAACACCGCCGCGGCACCACGACCACCACCGCCGCTACCGCAAGCTCACCGATACCGCCATCGGCATACCACCGGCAAACACCGCCGCTACCCCACCACCACCACCGCCGCCGCAAGCTCACCGATATCACCACCGGCATACCACCGCCTTCGACGCCAAGCTACTTTGACCCGACTTTTCTCCTAACTTGTGTTTGCTTGTTCCGGTTTGAGTGCCTTGTTTGTGAAACTAACCCGCAGCTCCGAAGCAAGCGAAGACATCCTCGGCACCCCGAACTTGCAACCGTACTCTTGACACCACCGCCATCATCGCAAGTTGTGTGTTCCGACACCGCCTAACATTTTCATCTAGGTATAACTTGCTCCCCACCTTGTAACCCCTCTTCTTTTGCGATCTATCCTATCGAGCATTGCTTATTGAGTGTTGCGAGACATTGCACGTGGCCCCGATTGTGAGGTGTGTGCGTAGTGTGGAGTCAAGCTTCTAAGCAAAACTCGTGTGGCAAGATAGCAAAAGCGAGCTAACGCTAACATAGAGCGTGAAAAAGAAAGAAAAGCACAAAAAGAGTGCAAGTGCCATCATACATACAAAAGTGTACAAAGTGCCACCATAGATACAAAAGAGTGCAAGTGCCACCAAATACAAAAGAGAAAAAGCTTTTAAGCAAAAGAGAGAAAAGAGAAGAGAGGCTACGTGTGAATCTTGTTGTCTCTTCATTTGCAACCAAAGCTTTGATCTCTTCTTGTGTTAGTGTGACACCGAGCACCCTTGCTTAAGGGATTCTTACACTTTTCCGCTCATTCCTTGGTCGCACTAACCCCGTTCATCTCGTGTGTGCGTTCCACATCTTTTCCGTGTTTATAGTGATCATCACTTTGACATTTGATATTTTTGGACTTCACCCACTCTTGACAATACACTTGATTTCGGATTTCGTCTTTTGGCTTTCCACCATACTCACCTAACACCATATTTGCTAGCTTTTGCGTGTGTTTTTGTGTGAGTTCCCGATACAATTGATTTTGACCTCGGCTTGTTGGATCACCCCGATCTTATCATACCACGGTAAGGTTGCGAGGTAGTGTTCTTCCACTAACACCCACCATATACATACCATCGTGCTAACATGGATAGCGAAGATGAGGATACGGAGGAGTACATGGAGCACTTCGAGGAGGATTCCTCTTCAAGCACCGCGGATGTGGAGGAACATGTGGAGCTCTACTCCGACTATGGCTCCGCGAGCATCGCCAACATGACCGACATCGAGGAGCTCTACACCGACTATGGCTCCGCGAGCATCGCCAACATGGATGACATGGTGGAGCGCCACCTTGAGGACGACATCGACGAGCTCTACATCGACAATGGCTCATCAAGCATGGACGACATGGTGGAGCAACGCCACGCCTACGACATCGACACCATGGCGGAGCCTCACCTCGACTCCACCTTGAACAACGACGATGCTCCCACATACCCCTACTTGGCCAATGGAGCTACATATGAAGATGGAGGACCTCCACGATGGCACCATCATATGGATCGTCAAGAGCGTCCCCATCATGAGCGTCATCGACACACTTCTCCGAGTTCCATAAGGAGCCACCATGAGAGTGCTTATGCACAAGATCGTCGACCTCAAGTACATCATATGGAGCATCAAGAGCGTCCCCAACATGATCGTCATCGACACTCTTCTCCAAGCTCCACAAGGCGCCACAAGCAACATGCCAAGTCGGATGAGCCATCATCTAGGCGTGTCGAGGATCGTCATCGACACACACCATCTCATGATAGTCGTCGACCACTCCCACCTCATGGTCTACATCGACATACGTCACCACATGAGCTTCGCCGCCACAAGCCACTTCATGATCGCCATCGACCAACATCTTCCACGAGTCTTCGACGACACCACTCAAGCCATGGTGATGATGCACGAAGACGAGTGCCTCGACATGAAGGCGACAAACACCATGATAGGGTGTCTACCACTCCAAGGATGGCAAGTGCACATCGCGCATACCTTCCTCATGAGGCGACTTCCACCTCTTGTGCCACCACCACAATGGCCTCTAGCTCGTCATATGCCTATGGACTCCGATGCTACAAGTGCAAGCAACAAGGCCACCGCCCACGGGAATGTCCCAATCTCCTATGTGAGGTATGCAAGGCCAAGGGTCATGAGGCATGGCAATGCACAAAGCCAAGCGCCAAGACGCTCTACTTCAACGAGCTACAAGGCCAAGCCACCAAGAAGCCTACGGCGCCCACACTTCAAGATGAAGACCTCCAAGGCCATCGCAAGGATGATGTGGATCCGAGCCTAGCTCTCCACGACACTACGGCGCCACCGATGGAGGACGACTGATGCGGGGTGGCCTTCGGACACCTCCACCTCAAGACCGTCAAGTGCAGCCCCGCCTATCGTCGACGCTACACCATGGCCAAGGAGTCCCCCAAGTGGACCAACAACACAAACCCCCGCCATATATGTCAAGGTGAACCCTTTCCTCTCTATGGTCGACCTCAACACCAACTTGAATGGTATGCTACCTCATGCCTATCATCATTGCGTCTATAGGTGCCGACATCGACAAGGACCAAGAGAGAAGGAACTCCCATGGTGCAAGGAAGAGGAGAAGAAGAAGGAGAGAAGAGAAGAAGGAAGAGGAAGAAGAGGCGGGAGGAAGAGGCCCAGCCTGGCCGGTCCAGGACCCGGTCAGACCGGACCCACAACCGGGCCGTCCGGTCCCAGTGCCCGGTCAACCGGGCGCCCAACCGGGCGCAGCTCCCTCGTACCGGACGAAGACCGGAAACTTCGCAGATTTCCGGTTTGCGCCCGGCCGACCGGACCCATGACCGGACAGCCCGGTCACAGGCCCGGTCAGACCGGACCCAGGACCGGACAGCCCGGTCACAGGCCCGGTCAGACCGGACCCAAACCGGATCTTACGGGAATGACCCACCAAACTGCCTAAGTTACCCATTCGCGTACCTGTTCGCCCTTGCTGGCCATGTATGCCTATATAAGTAGCCTAGACCCCTCCCTTACCCCTTAGACTTGTTTTGAACTCAAACCCTAACTTTGAGCTTAGTCTCCCTTGGGTATCATCCTCCGTAATCAAGGCACCTTGGTTGTTGACTTAGATCTTGTTGAAGGAGATTCTAGTACATGTTACTCTCTCTCCTTCCCCAAGCTCTTCCTCTCCAATCCCAATCTCTCTCCGGGGAATTCTACCGCGTGTCTCTTCCACGGAGATTCTATTGGCGTGGTCCATCGAGCCACGGAGGTAAGCATCGGGTATATCGGGTTGGTGTGCGTGCGTGAGTCTCGGAGTTCCTCGTGTTCATCGCCGTGTTCTTCGTGTTCCTCGCGTTTTCCCATCTCCCCTTTGGTTTCGAGGTCAATCCGCAAGATCGGGCCACACACGGGGTCTTAGACCTCATCATATGGTATCAGCAGCCTTTGGTTTCCGCGGATTTGACCCCCCACCCATCCAATTTCGTCTCTAAAAAATTTTCCCCAAAAATCCCCAAAAATAGCCCTAATTTGCCTCTTGACCGATCTGCGATTTGGTTGCGTTTTGAGTGGTTTTGGTCCATGGATTTGGTGTTGGAGTGCTTGATCTACTATCTCCCCAAGTTTTAGCCCCCAATTCCATCATTTCCCTTCGTTTTGGTCGATTTGGCTTGATTTCGCTCAAGAACGAGAGAGAGAAAATCTGTGCCCCGCGAAATCCGGTCGACCGGGCTCCAACCGGGCCGGTGACCGGACAGCTCGGCACCGGGGCCGGTCAACCGGGCGCCAGACATGGCGCCAACCGGGCGCCAACCGGGCGCCAGCCGGGCCAGAACCCGGTCAACCGGGCTGTAGACCGGGCAGGCCGGTCCAGGGCCTGGTCAACCGGGCGGAAACCGGACGCCACCTCCACCGCCACCTCCGCCAACCACCGCCACCCTCTCCGCCGCCGGCAAGCACCGCCACCCTCCCCAAACCACCGGGAAACATCACCGCGGCTCCATAACCTCCGCCGCAACCGCAAGGGCGTCGACACCACCCACCACCGGCTTACCACCGCCACCGCCGCCAAGCTACTTTGACCGTTTTCTTCCGCTAACTTGTGTTTGCTTGTTCCGGTTTGAGTGCCTTGTTTGTGAAACTAACACGCGGCTCCGAAGCAAGCGACGACATCCGAGGCACCCCGGACTTGCAACCGTACTCTTGACATCACCACCTTCATCGCAAGTTGTGTGTTCCGACACCGCCTAACATCTAGGTATAACTTGCACCCCACCTTGTAACCCCTCTTCTTTTGCGATCTATCCTATCGAGCATTGCTTATTGAGTGTTGCGAGACATTGCACGTGGCCCCGATTGTGAGGTGTGTGTGTAGTGTGGAGTCAAGCTTCTAAGCAAAACTCGTGTGGCAAGATAGCAAGAGCGAGCTAACGCTAACATAGAGCGTGAAAAAGAAAGAAAAGCACAAAAGAGTGCAAGTGCCATCATACATACAAAAGAGTGCAAGTGCCACCATAGATACAAAAGAGTGCAAGTGCCACCAAATACAAAAAGAGAAAAAGCTTTTAAGCAAAAGAGAGAAAAGAGAAGAGAGGCCGCGTGCGAATCTAGTTGTCTCTTCCTTTGCAACCGAAGCTTTGCCTCTCCTTGTGTTAGTGTGACACCGAGCATCCGTACATACACTTTTCCGCTCACTTTTGGTTGCACTAACCCCGCTTATCTCGTGTGTGAGTTCCACAACCTTTTTCCGTGTTTATAGTGATCTTCACATTGACATTTGGATTTTTGGACCTTACCCACTTTTAACAACATACTCGATCTTGGATTTGTCTTTTGGCTTTCCACAACACTCGCCTAACACCATATTTGCTAGCTTTTGCGTGTGGTTTTGCGTGTGTCCCCGATACACTTGATCTTACTTTTGGCTTGGTTGATTGCCCCAATACTATCTTACCTTGGTAAGAGTGCGAGGTAGTCTCCTTCCACTAACATACACCATATATATCTTGTCGTGCTAACATGTATAGCGACGAAGAAGATACGGAGGAGTACACGGAGCACTTCGAGGAGGATACCTCTTCAAGCACCGCGGATGTGGAGGAACATGTGGAGCTCTGATGAGGTCTAAGACCCCGTGTGTGGCCCGATCTTGCGGTTGACCCGAAATCCAAGGAGGGAGAGAGGGAGAGCGCGAGGAACACGATGAACACGAAGAACACGAAGAACTCACGCACGCACACCAACCCGATACAATCGATACTTACCCCCGTGGCTCGATGGACCACGCCAATAGAATCAACCCGGGAGAGACGCGCGGTAGAATCCCGGAGTGAGAGATCGGTGAGGGAGATGAATCAAGGAGTGGGAGAGAGTGGGTGGCACTAGAATCTCACACTCACAAGTCCAATCATCCAACAAGGGTAGCCTTGATACAAAGGGGATGAAACCCTAGGGAGACAAAGCTCAAATCCATATCTAAGCCTAAATCATGTCTAAAGAGGTAAAGGGGCGACCGGGGTGCTTATATAGGCATACAAGGCAGCTTGGGCCGAACGGGTACAAGTTGGTGGGGTCAAACCCGTCAGATCCGGTTTGTGTCCGGTCTGACCGGGCCTGTGACCGGGCTGTCTGATGAGGACATCCCATCTCTTGATACAACCGCTGTACCTACAGCCACACAAATACAAGGACCAATCACTCGAGCTCGTGCCAAACAACTTAACTATCAGGTACTTTCGTTTCTTGGAACAATTCCTCACATACATGAGAATATGATGCTGCCTAAATCAGATATGTTTGTTACTCTTAGGAATGATGGACCAAGCATGGATGAGGAGGACAAGCATTGGAGCATGATCACGCATGGAGGAGATGGCAGCAAGCGTTTGAGGATTGAAGATGACGCCGCAAGTGGAGATTTCAGAACTTTGAAGCCACCATAAGAAGAGATGAAGACATGGACGAAATATAGAGTTTCCAACTTCATATTTTCGTTCATAGCATGTTATGGTGCTGCGTCACCTTTAGTTTTGGGCCAGGCCCATGTCATTTTCAGCAGGATTTAAGTCGGCCACTTTTTAGAGTCCGTATTGAAGGGGGAAAGGCCTTCTAGGGTTTGGTTCGACCACCATACGTATGGTTGGCCGAAACCCCACCTTTTCCTCCTTTAAATACCCCCATAGCCGTCACGTTTAGACTCGGATTTTGATTAGACTAAAAGTTAGCCATTGCTGCAACTCTCGTGTACTTCTTTTGAGGCCAACGCCCATAACAAGACCGACTATTCGGAATCCCACCTTTTCAATAAAGCTTTCATCTATATTCGCAATATTCTGATTGCATCTTTAGTTCTTACTTGTTCTCGATTTCGGTAGGAATTAAGACCCTCGTCGGTCAGGCTGATCGTGCATCCGCAAGATCAGTAACTCCCGGAGATTGTCCTAGCGATTGCATTGGCGCACGAGCTTTGCACGTGTAGTCGGATCGTCAAGCACGAACTCCACCAACAAATCGATCTATCTTCATCTCATCGAAAGATCGGACACCTTTGCCCTATCAAGTGGTATCCGATTTCAGGTTGCTCGGTGAGATTTTACTCGTTTTCCTAGTGTAGATTGCATCCGCCATCATACCCATAAACCACGAAAAAGCCAAAAAATACAGCTTAGGGTTTAGATCATCTCGCCCCATAAACCCCCGCCACGCCGTGCATTGTCTTTTCAGTTTTGCATAGTTGAATTTGTGTCTCGCATCTTCGTGTCGAGTTGCTCGGTCTTAGCGTCTAGTTCCTTTAGAGTTTCGAGTTCCGGTCATATTAGTCACGCCGCCGCCGCCACTCGCACCATACGCAGATCACCGCGACCACCACCACCATATACTTCCGCCACCGCCATATACACCCCGCCAAATACTTCCGCCACGACCATATACACCCCGCCATATACTTCCGCCATCGCCATATACACCCCGCCACATACATCGGTATCCACCATATACCCCGTTTCCTACTCGCGACACGTATTCGTGCTGTTTCTCTGCCGCGACAGAGCCCGTGTAGAATTAGGTTTCCTACTTAGTTGTTACCTTCTAATATCATCTTGCGCTGCAGAAAAATTTCCGTGAGATAAGTTTCGGCTACATTGGTTTTTCAACTTGGCGATCACTTTTCGCCACTGGCCGTTATAGCGACATTTTTTTGGCGCCTGCGCGCTTTTCAGAGCACTTTCCAGAAATTTCGACAAAAAATTTTTCCGAGGCTACACCGTTTTTAGACCTTGGGGATCAGTTTGAGACACTTGCTATCATAGTGATTTTTCGCACCTCGCGTCGCCACATCATCGCCACCTCATCGCCGCTAGTTGCTTGTGTGCCGCGCCGTGACCTCGTTAGTGTTCTAGGCTCGCGTCTCTAGTACGGTCTAGCCTAGGACCAGCACGATACCGTTGTTGAGCATACTTTCAATACTGCATCGCTGTTTTGACAATTGCCGTTTTTGCTACCATATATAAGCCATCCTACAGCTCCACATATTGTCTCCACGTGCACTGTGTCGACCCCAGGTAATCGCTTTGGCAATCTTTGGAGAAGCTGCTCTTTGTTGGTTGCCGTATCACCTTCCTCCTGTTTGGTAAGAACTTGTAAGAGCTTTGTATTTTGCTTGACGAATTGCGCGTGAACCACCATATTCCGTAGTTTCTAGGCATATACATTTGTGCTTTTTGAGTACTAACCATGTCGGGACCTACACCGGCCGCCGTTGACCCGGCCAAGATGACGAGTGAAGAGTTGCATGCTCACTTCACCCACCTTTTGGGTGGGCATGCACGCGACACCGAGGCGCGCATTGGTGACGTAGATGCCAAACTCACCGACGCGGCTGGACAAGCCTGGATGGCCTCGAGGCAGCTTTCAACACCAAGCTCGACGCCAAGTTTCGGGAGTTGTTGACTCGGTTACCGCCGCCTCGCGCCAACGTGCAACGCCGCGCACGCCGCGTTCCTCGTGCGGACATTCCTCGCAGGTACCGCTCCTCGCTGCAGCAGCCGCACATGACGCGCCTTCCGATGAAGGCTACGAAGATTATGAAGGGGACGCGGACGAGCAGGTAGATGAGAACGTCATCGGAGGACGAGGAAGTCCAACAACCCGCACTCGGTCGTCCACGGCAGCTGAACCGCCACGCTCGACCACCTCCACGCCCGGTACGTAATGATGATGATCATGTTGCTAAACCGAAACTGAATATTCCGCCATTTGAGGGTAGATATAATCCCGATGCATATCTTACATGGGAATTGGAAGTAGAACAACGCTTTGCATGTTTAAAATACCCCGATCACTTGCGTGTTAGTGCTGCTACTTGTGAGTTCACAGATTTCGCATCTATTTGGTGGTCTGAATATTGTAGAACACACGCAGCAAATATTCCTGCTACATGGGTTGGGTTAAAACTTGCTATGCGTACTCGTTTTGTTCCTCCACATTATCAACGTGATTTGCTGAAAAAATTGTCTCGCTTAGAACAAGGAAAAAATTCTGTAGAAGACTATTATCAAGAATTACAAACTGGCATGATTCGCTGTGGTATTGTAGAGGATAATGAGGCTATGCTTGCTCGTTTCTTTGGTGGTTTGAATAAAGAGATTCAGCATATTTTAGATTATAAGGAGTACAACACTATTACTCGCTTGTTTCATCTTGCTTGCAAAGCTGAACGTGAAGTGCAGGATCGTCAACCACCATGGAGAAGAACTAACGTTTCTGCAGGTCGTACATCGTCATGGTCTCCGCGACAATCAGCGCCACAATCTCGTGGTACTGCACCAGCACCTACTACCTCCAAGTACACCGCGCCTGCATCACGAGCATCTCCTGCCACTACACCAACACCATCGGCTGGTCCTCCTCGGAGTTCATCTTCCATGGCCTCCACGGGGAAGACGCGCGACATTCAATGTCGCAAATGCTTGGGATTTGGTCACATAGAGCGAGAATGCAGAACCAAGCGTGTGATGTTGGTGCGTGAAGATGGAGAATATGATTCAGCAAGTGACTTTGATGAAGATACATTGGCCCTTATTGCTGCACGTGATGGTGCCAACTCGATTCCGAGAGAGAGATGGAGGTAATGGAAGCCGACATCGCTGATCGAGTACAGGAGCTTAGTTGCACAGCGTGTGTTGAGCGTGCAATTGAGCAAAGCTGAGCATGATCAACGCCACAATCTGTTCCAAACAAGAGGCGTTGTAAAAGAGCGAGCTATAAGGATCATCATTGATGGAGGGAGCTGCAATAATCTGCTAGCGTTGATATGGTGGAGAAGCTTTCTCTCCCACAAGACAGCGCACACATCCATACTACATTCAATGGTTTGAGAGCTCTCGGAAGCTCAAGGTAACAAGAACTACACGTGTGCATTTTACTATTGGTACATATTCTGATTTTGTGGATTGTGATGTTGTACCTATGCAAGCTTGTTCTTTGTTACTTGGTAGACCTTGGCAATTTGATAGAGAATCTGTTCATAATGGTAAAACTAATCAGTATTCTCTTATGCATGATGGAAAGAAAATTGGTCTCAAACCTATGACTCCCGAACAAATACTAAAAGATGATCTTGCTAGAGCTAGTAGAGTAAAAAACGAGGAGAAACTTAAGAGTGAGAATCAGATTGTTGCTCGCAGATTTTGTTCCACCTAAGACTAATACTAAATCTGATTCGAACCATGCTACTGAAATTCGTTTGAAAAATCCTTGTTTGCTTGCTAGCAAATCTGATATTGCTGAACTTGATGTGAACACTACTCAATGCTATGCTATCATTTGCAAAGAAGTTCTGTTTTCATTTGAGGATATGCCTCCTTCTTTTCCACCTGCGGTTGCTAACCTTTTGCAGGAATTCATTGATGTGTTCCCACAAGATGTTCCCCCTGGACTACCACCTATCCGTGGCATAGAACACCAGATTGACTTGATTCCAGGAGCGTCGCTGCCCAACCGTGCACCATACCGTACCAATCCCGAAGAGACGAAAGAGATTCAGCGACAAATTCAGGTTCTCCAAGATAAAGGTTACATTCGTGAGTCTCTTAGCCCATGTGCTGTTCCTATTATCTTGGTACCTAAGAAGGATGGTTCTTCACGCATGTGTACCGATTGTAGAACTATTAATAATATTACCATTCGATACCGTCATCCAATACCTCGTTTAGATGATATGCTTGATGAATTGAGTGGTTCCGTTATGTTCTCTAAAGTTGATTTGCGTAGTGGTTACCACCGGATTCGTATGAAATTAGGAGATGAATGGAAAACAGCGTTTAAAACTAAGTTCGGCTTATATGAGTGGTTAGTAATGCCCTTTGGTTTAACTAATGCACCTAGTACTTTCATGAGACTGATGAACGAAGTTTTACGTCCTTTTATTGGACGTTTTGTGGTGGTATACTTTGATGATATTCTGATTTATAGCAAATCTTTGGAGGAACATTTGGATCATTTACGTGCTGTTTTCAATGCGTTACGTGATGCACGTTTGTATGGTAATCTTGAGAAGTGCACCTTTTGCACCAATCGAGTTGCGTTTCTTGGCTATGTTGTTACTGCGCAGGGAATTGAAGTTGATCCAGCCAAGATTGAGGCAATTGAGAGTTGGCCGCAGCCCAAGACGGTCACGCAAGTGAGGAGTTTTCTTGGTCTCGCTGGTTTCTATAGGCGCTTTGTCAAAGACTTTGGATCCATTGCTGCGCCACTGAATGAGCTTACAAAGAAGGATGTGCCCTTTGTGTGGGGCGATGCACAACAAGAAGCCTTCATGATTCTGAAAGATAAGTTAACACATGCTCCATTACTCCAACTTCCTGATTTCAATAAGACTTTTGAGCTTGAATGATGCTAGTGGAATTGGTTTGGGAGGTGTGTTATTACAAGAGGGCAAACCTCGTTGCATATTTTAGTGAAAAATTGAGTGGGCCTAGTCTGAACTATTCTACTTATGATAAAGAATTATATGCTGCTGGTTCGGACATTAGAAACTTGGCAACATTATTTATGGCCTAAAGAATTTGTTATACATTCCGATCATGAATCTTTGAAGCATATTCGTAGTCAAGCTAAGTTGAATCGTCGCCATGCAAAGTGGGTTGAATTTATAGAGTCTTTTCCTTATGTTATCAAACACAAAAAGGGTAAAGATAATGTTATTGCTGATGCTTTGTCGCGCCGTTATACTATGCTATCTCAACTTGACTTCAAGATTTTTGGATTAGAAACAATAAAGGAACAATACTTGAATGATGCTGATTTTAAAGATGTGTTGCTGAATTGTAAAGATGGTAGAACATGGAACAAATTCGTCCTCAATGATGGATTTGTGTTCCGTGCTAACAAGCTATGCATCCCAGATGGTTCCGTTCGTCTTTTGTTGTTGCAGGAGGCGCATGGAGGAGGATTGATGGGACACTTTGGTGTGAAGAAGACGGAAGATGTACTTGCGGCACACTTCTTTTGGCCACGTATGCGTCGAGATGTTGAGAGATTTGTGGCACGCTGCACTACATGTCAAAAAGCTAAGTCTCGACTTAATCCACATGGTTTATATATGCCTCTTCCTCGTTCCTAGTGTACCTTGGGAGGATATTTCTATGGATTTCGTTTTGGGTTTGCCTCGTACACAGAAGGGGAGGGATAGTATCTTTGTTGTTGTGGATAGGTTTTCTAAGATGGCACATTTTATTCCATGTCACAAAACTGATGATGCTACACATGTTGCTGATTTGTTCTTTCGCGAAATTGTGCGTTTACATGGTGTGCCAAATACTATTGTTTCGATCGTGATACTAAGTTTCTTAGCCACTTTTGGAGATGTTTATGGGCTAAGTTGGGGACTAAATTGCTGTTTAGTACTACATGTCATCCCCAAACTGATGGACAAACTGAAGTAGTAAATAGAACTTTGTCTACTATGCTCGCGGGCTGTTTTGAAGAAGAACTTAAAATTGTGGGAAGAATGTTTGCCTCATGTTGAATTTGCTTACAATCGCTCGCTGCATTCTACCACTAAGATGTGCCCATTTGAGATTGTTTATGGTTTTGTACCACGTGCACCTATTGATTTGTTGCCTTTACCATCTTCTGTGCAAAATAATTTGGATGCTACAAACCGTGCTGAATTGATACTAAAATTGCATGAGACTACTAAAGACAACATAGCACGCATGAATACTAAGTATAAAATTGCTCGGGGATAGAGGAAGAAAACATGTTGTGTTTGATGTTGGTGATCTTGTTTGGTTGCATTTGCGCAAAGATCGTTTTCCTGAATTGCGCAAGTCGAAACTAATGCCACGCGCTGCTGGTCCTTTTAAGGTGTTAGAGAAAATAAATGATAATGCATATAAACTTGAGCTTCCTGCATAATTGGGTCCGGTTAGTCCTACATTTAACATTGCAGATTTGAAGCCTTACTTTGGTGAAGAAGAGGAGCTTTCGTCGAGGACGACTTCAATTCAAGAAGGGGGCATGATGAGGACATCCCATCTCTTGATACAACCGCTGTATCTACAGCCACACAAATACAAGGACCAATCACTCGAGCTCGTTCCAAACAACTTAACTATCAGGTACTTTCGTTTCTTGGAACAATTCCTCACATACATGAGAATATGATGCTGCCTAAATCAGATATGTTTGTTACTCTTAGGAATGATGGACCAAGCATGGATGAGGAGGACAAGCATTGGAGCATGATCACGCATGGAGGAGATGGCAAGCAAGCGTTTGAGGATTGAAGATGACGCCGCAAGTGGAGATTTCAGAACTTTGAAGCCACCATAAGAAGAGATGAAGACATGGACGAAATATAGAGTTTCCAACTTCATATTTTCGTTCATAGCATGTTATGGTGCTGCGTCACCTTTAGTTTTGGGCCAGGCCCATGTCATTTTCGCAGGATTTAAGTCAGCCACTTTTTAGAGTCCGTATTGAAGGGGGAAAGGCCTTCTAGGGTTTGGTTCGACCACCATACGTATGGTTGGCCGAAACCCCACCTTTTCCTCCTTTAAATACCCCCATAGCCGTCACGTTTAGACTCGGATTTTGATTAGACTAAAAGTTAGCCATTGCTGCAACTCTCGTGTACTTCTTTTGAGGCCAACGCCCAGAACAAGACCGACTATTCGGAATCCCACCTTTTCAATAAAGCTTTCATCTATATTCGCAATATTCTGATTGCATCTTTAGTTCTTACTTGTTCTCGATTTCGGGTAGGAATTAAGATCCTTGCTGGTTATGCTGATCATGCATCCGCAAGATCAGTAACTCCCGGAGATTGTCCTAGCGATTGCATTGGCGCACGAGCTTTGCACGTGTAGTCGGATCGTCAAGCACGAACTCCACCAACAAATCGATCTATCTTCATCTCATCGAAAGATCGGACACCTTTGCCCTATCATCTGTCCGGTCATGGGTCCGGTCTGACCGGGCCTGTGACCGGACAGTCCGGTCATGGGTCCGGTCGACCGGACGCAAACCGGGAAACTGCGAAGTTTCCGGTCTTCGCCCGGTACGAGGGAGCTGCGCCCGGTTGGGCGCCCGGTTGACCGGGCCAGGGACCGGACGGCCCGGCTGTGGGTCCGGTCTGACCGGGTCCTGGACCGGCCAGGCTGGGCCTCTTCCTCCCGCCTCTTCTTCCTCTTCCTTCTTCTCTTCTTTCCTTCTTCTTCTCCTCTTCCTTGCACCATGGGAGTTCCTTCTCTCTTGGTCCTTGTCGATGTCGGCACCTATAAACACAATGATGATAGGCATGAGGTAGCATACCATTCACGTTGGTGTTGAGGTCGACCATAGAGAGGAAAGGGTTCACCTTGACATATATAGCGGGGGTTTGTGTTGTTGGTCCACTTGTGGGACTCCTTGGCCATGGTGTAGCGTCGACGATAGGCGGGGCTGCACTTGACGGTCTTGAGGTGGAGGTGTCCGAAGGCCACCCCGCATCATCTCCCCCCCCTTGGGGAAGAGTCATCCTCGACTCTTGTTCCTCCTCACCGACGGTGTAGTCCATGACGCTTGTCCCATGTTGTGGTAGAGGGATAAAGTCGCGGTCGAAGAAGAGCTTGGGGAAAAACAACTTGCGAAAGGAAAGCTTGTGCATGCCAAATTGGTGATCGGCGAACAAGAGGCTCTCAATCAAATACGAAGCATCAAGTCGTTTCTCCAAGAGGCATGTGGCAAAAATGGGAACCAAAAGAGTGTCGATGTATCCACAATGTGGTACGGCAAAAATTTGTGCATGTAAGAGTTGTAAGGTGTCAAAAATGTGTGGTGTAGCATTGTCCCAAACAAGTGGAACAAACAAAAGGCAAGTGTCGGCGGCAAAATTTGGGGCAAAATTGTTATGTGCAATGGCAAAGAGATGGAGACTTCGAGCTTGGGAGAGTATGGTTGGCTTAAGCCGAGTATGAGTGTCCTCGAGTGTGAAAGAATCCATTGCAATTGCCAAAGATGAAATGAGAAATCCAAAGAAGAGCAACTTTTTGTGTGACATGTGGCACAAGATGCATAAGGTGTCTCTCACATGTATGACATGGTCCTTGAGATTCTCGGAGTGTATGATGATAACATCAAGGCATACAACAATCATTGTGCCAACAAGATGTTTCAAGATATGTTGCATAAGAGGCAAAAGGGGTGACGAGGAGTTGGACCAAACCAGAAACTCGACAAGGCAAGTCGGAAACACATGAGGGCGAAGGCTTGTGGGAACATACCCTTTGGTGTGATTCCCGCGGGTTAGGTCCTTGTTGGGGTAGCTCTCAATTGCGTGTTTCGTGAGCTCATGCTCCGTAGCGGTGGAAGTTGATGGTCGGGTACCTTTGTAGGCCGACTCATTTGAGGTAGGTGTTGTGGAAGTAGGAGGATCCATGTGGTCGACATGTCCGTCTTGGAGCAAGCATGGTGAGATATCATCATCTTCATGCACCATGTACATCTTCTCCATGATCGGGAACTCGTCCTCCGTGGAACCTAGTGCAACATAAGAAGACACAAACGAGGGGGAGGTTAATGTGTTAGCAAAAGCGATGTCCTCCATGGACCTATCATCTACCTCTCTCAACTCACTTTGTGTATCACTCATGTCCTCCAAACGGAAGCACTCAAACTCACATATGGGGTGGAAGTCACTCAACTCACTATCATTCTCACTCAATTGGGCTAAGTGGCTCTCATTCTCACATGGGATTGGTACCAACTCATCAATCAAGCATATAGGAGTAGGCTCGACTATCTCATCTCCATGCGCCTCCTTAGTTGAAGGGAAAATCCCATGCTCAACCATCTCAACTCCATGCGCCTCCGTAGGTGAAGGGAGAATCCCATGCTCACTATGCTCAACTCCATCGCCTCCCAAGTCATCCTCAAGCGGTGGCGCCGTAGTGATGAGGAGAGCTAGGCTCGGATCCACATCCTCCTTGCGATGGCCTTGGAGTTCTTCATCTTGAAGTGTGGGCGCAATAGGCATTTTGGGGACTTGTGCTTGTAGCTTGTCGAAGTAGAGCGTCTTGGCACTTGGCGTTGTGCATTGCCATGCCACGTGACCCTTGGCCTTGCACACCTCACATAGGAGATTGGGACATTCCCGTGGAGGGTGGCCTTGTTGCTTGCACTTGTAGCATCGGAGTCCATAGGCACGTGACGAGGTAGAGGCCATTGTGGTGGTGGCACAAGAGGTGGAAGTCGCCTTATGAGGAAGGTATGCTCGATGTGCACTTGCCATCCTTGGAGTGGTAGGCACCCTATCATGGTGTTTGTCGCCTTCATGTCGAGGCTCTCGTCTTCGTGCATCATCACCATGGCTTGAGTGGTGTCGTCGAAGACTCGTGGAAGATGTTGGTCGATGACGATCATGAAGTGGCTTGTGGCGGCGAAGCTCATGTGGTGACGTATGTCGATGTAGACCATGAGGTGGTAGTGGTCGACGACTATCATGAGATGGTGCGAGTCGATGACGGTCCTTGCCATGCCGAGATGATGGCTCATGCGACTTGGCATGTTGCTTGCGGCGCCTTGTGGAGCTTGGAGAAGAGTGTCGATGACGCTCATGATGAGGACGCTCTTGATGCTCCATATGATGAACTCGCCGTAGATGATCATGTGCATAAGCACTCTCATGGTGGCGCCTCGTGGAGCTCGAAGAAGTGTGTCGATGGTGATCATGTTGGGGACGCTCTTGATGATCCATATGATGGTGCCATCGTTGAGGTCCTCTATCTTCATATGTAGCTCCATTGGCCAAGTAGGTGACTAGGTGAGGCTCCGCCATGGTGTCGATGTCGTAGGTGTGGCGTTGCTCCACCATGTCGTCCATGCTTGATGAGCCATTGTCGATGTAGAGCTCGTCGAAGTCGTCCTCAAAGTGGTGCTCCACCATGTCATCCATGCTTGAGGAGCCATTGTCGATGTAGAGCTCCTCGATGTCGGAGATGTCGGTGATGCTTGGGGAGCCATGGTCGTTGTCGAGCTCCTCGATGTCGGAGATGTCGGTGATGCTTGGGGAGCCATAGTCGGAGTAGAGCTCCACATGTTCCTCCACATCCGCGGTGCTTGAGGAGGTATCTTCCTCGAAGTGCTCCATGTACTCCTCCGTATCTTCATCTTCGCTATCCATGTTAGCACGATGGTATCTATATGGTGTATGTTAGTGGAAGGAGACTACCTCGCAATCTTACCGTGGTATGACAAGATTGGGGTGATCCAACAAACCGAGAGTTAGAACAATTGTATCGGGCACTCACACAAAGACACACGCAAAAGCTAGCAAATATGGTGGTAGGTGAGTGTGGTGGAAAGCCAAAAGACGAAATCCGAAATCAAGTGTATTGTCAAGAGTGGTGGAAATCCAAAAATCAAATGTTAAAGCGATGATCACTATAAACACGGAAAAGATGTGGAACACACACACGAGATGAACGGGGTTAGTGCGACCAAGGAATGAGCGGAAAAGTGTATGAAGCCCTTAAACAAGGGTGCTCGGTGTCACACTAACACAAGAAGAGATCAAAGCTTCGGTTGCAAGGAAGAGACAACAAGATTCACACGTGGCCTCTCTTCTCTTATCTCTCTTTTGCTTAAAAGCTTATGACACTCTTTTGTATATGGTGGCACTTGCACTCTTTTGTATCTATGGTGGCACTTTGTACACTTTTGTATGTATGGTGGCACGTGCACTCTTTTGGTGCTTTGGCGGCTTTTTCTCGCCCTATGTTAGCGTTAGCTCGCTCTTGCTATCTTGCCACACGAGTTTTGCTTAGAAGCTTGACTCCACACTACACACACACCTCACAATCGGGGCCACGTGCAATGTCTCGCAACACTCAATAAGCAATGCTCGATAGGATAGATCGCAAAAGAAGAGGGGTTACAAGGTGGGGTGCAAGTTATACCTAGATGTTAGGCGGTGTCGGAACACACAACTTGCGATGAAGGTGGTGATGTCAAGAGTACGGTTGCAAGTCCGGGGTGCCGAGGATGTCGTCGCTTGCTTCGTAGCTGCGGATTAGTTGTACAAACAAGGCACTCAAACCGGAACAAGCAAACACAAGTTAGCGCAAGAAATGGGTCAAAGTAGCTTGGCGGCGGTGGCGGTGGTAAGCCGGTGGTGGGTGGTGTCGACGCCCTTGCGGTTGCGGCGGAGGTTATGGAGCCGCGGTGATGTTTCCCGGTGGTTTGGGGAGGGTGGCGGTGCTTGCCGGCGGCGGAGAGGGTGGCGGTGGTTGGCGGAGGTGGCGGTGGAGGTGGCGTCCGGTTTCCGCCCGGTTGACCAGGCCCTGGACCGGCCTGCCCGGTCTACAGCCCGGTTGACCGGGTTCTGGCCCGGTTGGCGCCCGGTTGGCGCCCGGTTGGCGCCCGGTCGGGCGCCCGGTCCGGCGCCCGGTTGACCGGCCCTGGTGCCAGGCTGTCCGGTCACTGGCCCGGTTGGAGCCCGGTCGACCGGATTTCGCGGGGCACATATTTTCTCTCTCCTCGTTCTTGAGCGAAATCAAGCCAAATCGACCAAAACGAAGGGAAATGATGGAATTGGGGGCTAAAAGTTGGGGAGATAGTAGATCAAGCACTCCAACACCAAATCCATGGACCAAAACCACTCAAAACGCAACCAAATCGCGGATCGGTCAAGAGGCAAATTAGGGCTATTTTTGGGGATTTTTGGGGAAAATTTTTAGAGACGAAATTGGATGGGTGGGGGGTCAATTCCGCGGGAACCAAAGGCTGCTGATACCATATGATGAGGTCTAAGACCCCGTGTGTGGCCCGATCTTGCGGTTGACCCGAAATCCAAGGAGGGAGAGAGGGAGAGCGCGAGGAACACGATGAACACGAAGAACACGAAGAACTCACGCACGCACACCAACCCGATACAATCGATACTTACCCCCGTGGCTCGATGGACCACGCCAATAGAATCAACCCGGGAGAGACGCGCGGTAGAATCCCGGAGTGAGAGATCGGTGAGGGAGATGAATCAAGGAGTGGGAGAGAGAGTGGGTGGCACTAGAATCTCACACTCACAAGTCCAATCATCCAACAAGGGTAGCCTTGATACAAAGGGGATGAAACCCTAGGGAGACAAAGCTCAAATCCATATCTAAGCCTAAATCATGTCTAAAGAGGTAAAGGGGCGACCGGGGTGCTTATATAGGCATACAAGGCAGCTTGGGCCGAACGGGTACAAGTTGGTGGGGTCAAACCCGTCAGATCCGGTTTGTGTCCGGTCTGACCGGGCTCGTGACCGGGCTGTCCGGTCATGGGTCCGGTCTGACCGGGCTCGTGACCGGACGAGTCCGGTCATGGGTCCGGTCGACCGGACGCAAACCGGAAGCTGCGAGGCTTCCGGTCTTCGCCCGCACGAGGGAGCTGCGCCGGTTGGGCGCCCGGCTGACCGGGCTCGGGACCGGACGGCCCGGTTGTGGGTCCGGTCCGACCGGGTCCTCGGACCGGCCAGCTGGGCCTCTTCCTCCCGCCTCTTCTTCCTCTTCCTTCTTCTCTTCTTTCCTTCTTCTTCTCCTCTTCCTTGCACCATGGGAGTTCCTTCTCTCTTGGTCCTTGTCGATGTCGGCATCTATAAACACAATGATGATAGGCATGAGGTAGCATACCATTCACGTTGGTGTTGAGGTCGACCATAGAGAGGAAAGGGTTCACCTTGACATATATAGCGGGGGTTTGTGTTGTTGGTCCACTTGTGGGACTCCTTGGCCATGGTGTAGCGTCGACGATAGGCGGGGCTGCACTTGACGGTCTTGAGGTGGAGGTGTCCGAAGGCCACCCCGCATCAAGCTCGACACCGACTATGGCTCCACGAGCATCACCGACATAACCGACATCGAGGAGCTCTAAATCGACAATGGCTCCTCAAGCATGGACGACATGGTGGAGCGCCACCTTGAGGACGACTTCGACGAGCTCTACATCGACAATGGCTCACCACTCATGGACGACATGGTGGAGCAATGCCGCGACTACGACATCGACACCATGGCGGAGCCTCACCTCGACTCCACCTTGAGCAACGCCTACTTGGCCAATGGAGCTACATATGAAGATAGAGGACCTCCACGATGGCACCATCATATGGATCATCAAGAGCGTCCTCATCATGAGCGTCATCGACACACTTCTCCGAGCTCCACTAGGCGCCACCATGAGAGTGCTTATGCACAAGATCGTCGACTTCAAGTACATCATGTGGAGCATCAAGAGCGTCCCCAACATGATCGTCATCGACACTCTTCTCCAAGCTCCACAAGGCGCCACAAGCACCATGCCAAGTCGCATGAGCCATCATCTCGGCATGGCAAGGACCGTCATCGACTCACACCATCTCATGATAGTCGTCGACCACTACCACCTCATGGTCTACATCGACATACGTCACCACATGAGCTTCACCGCCACAAGCCACTTCATGATCGCCATCGACCAACATCCCCCAAGGATCTTCGACGACACTCATCAAGACATGGTGATGAAGCACGACTACGAGAGCCTCGACATGAAGACGACAAACACCATCATTCGGTGTCTACCCCTCAAAGGATGGCAAGTGCACATCGCGCATACCTTCCTCATGAGGCGACTTCCACCTCTTGTGCCACCACCACAATGGCCTCTAGCTCGTCATATGCCTATGGACTCCGATGCTACAAGTGCAAGCAACAAGGCCACCCTCCACGGGACTGTCCCAATCTCCTATGTGAGGTATGCAAGGCCAAGGGTCACATGGCATGGCAATGCACATCGACGAGCACCGACATGCTCCACTTCGACGAGCTACAAGCCCAAGCCACCAAGAAGCCTACGGCGCCCACACTTCAAGATGAAGACCTCCAAGGACAACGCAAGGATGATGTGGATCCGAGCCTAGCTCTCCACGACACTACGGCGCCACCGATGGAGGACGACTTGGGAGGCGATGGAGTTGGGATGGTTGAGCATGGGAACTTCCCTTCGACCAAGGAGGCGCATGGAGATGAGAAAGTCGAGCCTACACCTATATGCTTGATCGATGAGTTGGTACCAACCCCATGTGAGCATGAGAGCCACTTATCCCACTTGAGTGAGAGTGATAGTGAGTTGAGTGACTTCCAACCCATATGTGAGTTTGAGTGCTTCCATTTGGAGGACATGAGTGATACACTAAGTGAGTTGAGAGAGGTAGATGATAGGTCCATGGAGGACATAGCATTTGCTAACACATTAACCTCTCCCTCGTTTGTGTCTTCTTATGTTGCACTAGGTTCCACGGAGGATGAGTTCCCGATCATGGAGACGATGTACATGGTGCACGAAGATGAGGATATCTCACCATGCTTGCTCCAAGATGGACATGTCAACCACATGGATCCTCCTACTTCCACAACACCTACTTCACATGAGTCGGCCGACAAAGGTAACAACATAGGTGTTGGTGATGCCATGATCCCACTAGTGGACATGATGACTTATGAGTGCATGCATGATCTTGAGGATACATTTGCTACTTCACATGCTACTTTCATTTTCCCATGCGATACTTTGCTTGATAACATTGTTGATCATGTGGAAGTTGATAGGGCAAAGATGGCCGATCTTTCGATGAGAGTATGATAGCGTCGATTTGTTGGTGGAGTTCGTGCTTGACGATCCGACTACACGTGCAAAGCTCGTGCGCCAATGCAATCGCTAGGACAATCTCCGGGAGTTACTGATCTTGCGGATGCACGACCAGCGAGGGTCTTAATTCCTACCTGAAATCGAGAACAAGTAAGAACTAATATTGCAATCAGAATATTGCGGATGAAAGATGAAAGCTTTATTGAATAAGGTGGGATTCCGAATAGTCGGTCTTGTTCGGGCGTTGGCCTCAAAAGAAGTACACGAGAGTTGCAGCGATGGCTAACTTTTAATCTAATCAAAATCCGAGTCTAAACGTGACGGCTATGGGGGTATTTAAAGGAGGAAAAGGTGGGGTTTCGGCCAACCATACGTATGGTGGTCGAACCAAACCCTAGAAAGCCTTTCCCCCTTCAATACGGACTCTAAAAAGTGGCTGACTTAAATCCTGCGAAAATGACATGGGCCTGGCCCAAAACTAAAGGTGACGCAGCACCATAACATGCTATGGACGAAATTATGAAGTGGGAAACTCTATATTTCATCCATGTCTTCATCTCTTCTTATGGTGGCTTCAAAGTTCTGAAATCTCCACTTGCGGCGTCATCTTCAATCCTCAAACGCTTGCTGCCATCTCCTCCATGCGTGATCATGCTCCAATGCTTGTCCTCCTCATCCATGCTTGGTCCATCATTCCTAAGAGTAACAAACATATCTGATTTAGGCAGCATCATATTCTCATGTATGTGAGGAATTGTTCCAAGAAACGAAAGTACCGATAGTTAAGTTGTTTGGCACGAGCTCGAGTGATTGGTCCTTGTATTTGTGTGGCTGTAGGTACAGCGGTTGTATCAAGAGATGGGATGTCCTCATCATGCCCCCTTCTTGAATTGAAGTCGTCCTCGACGAAAGCTCCTCTTCTTCACCAAAGTAAGGCTTCAAATCTGCAATGTTAAATGTAGGACTAACCGGACCCAATTCTGCAGGAAGCTCAAGTTTATATGCATTATCATTTATTTTCTCTAACACCTTAAAAGGACCAGCAGCGCGTGGCATTAGTTTTAAACGCTGTTTTCCATTCATCTCCTAATTTCATACGAATCTGGTGGTAACCACTACGCAAATCAACTTTAGAGAACATAACAGAACCACTCAATTCATCAAGCATATCATCTAAACGAGGTATTGGATGACGGTATCGAATGGTAATATTATTAATAGTTCTACAATCAGTACACATGCGTGAAAAACCATCCTTCTTAGGTACCAAGATAATAGGAACAACACATGGGCTAAGAGACTCACGAATGTAACCTTTATCTTGGAGAACCTGAATTTGTCGCTGAATCTCTTTCGTCTCTTCAGGATTGGTACGGTATGGTGCACGGTTGGGCAGCGACGCTCCCGGAATCAAGTCAATCTGGTGTTCTATGCCACGGATAGGTGGTAGTCCAGGGGGAACATCTTGTGGGAACACATCAATGAATTCCTGCAAAAGGTTAGCAACCGCAGGTGGAAAAGAAGGAGGCATATCCTCAAATGAAAACAGAACTTCTTTGCAAATGATAGCATAGCATTGAGTAGTGTTCACATCAAGTTCAGCAATATCAGATTTGCTAGCAAGCAAACAAGGATTTTTCAAACGAATTTCAGTAGCATGGTTCGAATCAGATTTAGTATTAGTCTTAGGTGGAACAAAATCTGCGAGCAACAATCCGATTCTCACTCTTAAGTTTCTCCTCGTTTTTTACTCTACTAGCTCTAGCAAGATCATCTTTTAGTATTTGTTCAGGAGTCATAGGTTTGAGACCAATTTTCTTTCCATCATGCATAAGAGAATACCGATTAGTTTTACCATTATGAACAGATTCTCTATCAAATTGCCAAGGTCTACCAAGTAACAAAGAACAAGCTTGCATAGGTACAACATCACAATCCACAAAATCAGAATATGTACCAATGGTAAAATGCACACGTGTAGTTCTTGTTACCTTGAGCTTCCGAGAGCTCTCAAACCATTGTATGTAGTATGGATGTGTGCGCTGTCTTGTAGGAAGAGAAAGCTTCTCCACCATGTCAACGCTAGCCGGATTATTGCAGCTCCCTCCATCAATGATGATCCTTATACCTCGCTCTTTTACAACGCCTCTTGTTTGGAACAGATTGTGGCGTTGATCATGCTCAGCTTTGCTCAATTGCACGCTCAACACACGCTGTGCAACTAAGCTCTGTACCGATCAGCGAGTGTCGGCTTCCATTACCTCCATCTCTCTCTCGGAATCGAGTTGGCACCATCACGTGCAGCAATAAGGGCCAATGTATCTTCATCAAAGTCACTTGCGGAATCATATTCTCCATCTTCACGCACCAACATCACACGCTTGGTTCTCGCATTCTCTCTCTATGTGACCAAATCCCAAGCATTTGCGACATTGAATGTCGCGCGTCTTCCCCGTGGAGGCCATGGAAGATGAACTCCGAGGAGGACCAGCCGATGGTGTTGGTGTAGAGGCGAGGAGGTGCTCGTGATGCGGGCGCGGTGTACTTGGAGGTAGTAGGTGCTGGTGCAGTACCACGAGATTGTGGCGCCGATTGTCGCGGAGACCACGACGATGTACGACCTGCGAAACGTTAGCTCTTCTCCATGGTGGTTGACGATCCCGCACTTCACGTTCGGCTTTGCAAGCAAGATGAAACAAGCGAGTAATAGTGTTGTACTCCTTATAATCTAAAATATGCTGAATCTCTTTATTCAAACCACCAAAGAAACGAGCAAGCATAGCCTCATTATCCTCTACAATACCACAGCGAATCATGCCGGCTTGCAATTCTTGATAATAGTCTTCTACGAGAATTTTTTCCTTGTTCTAAGCGAGACAATTTTTTCAGCAAATCACGTTGATAATGTGGAGGAACAAAACGAGTACGCATAGCAAGTTTTAACCCAACCCATGTAGCAGGAATATTTGCCGTGTGTGTTCTACAATATTCAGACCACCAAATAGATGCGAAATCTGTGAACTCACAAGTAGCAGCACTAACACGCAAGTGATCGGGGTATTTTAAACATGCAAAGCGTTGTTCTACTTCCAATTCCCATGTAAGATATGCATCAGGATTATATCTACCCTCAAATGGCGGAATATTCAGTTTCGGCTTTAGCAACATGATCATCATCATTACGTACCGGGCGTGGAGGTGGTCGAGCGTGGCGGTTCAGCCTGCCGTGGACGACCGAGTGCAGGTTGTTGGACTTCCTCGCCGTCCAGTACGTTCTCATCTACCCGCTCGTCCGCGTCCCCTTCATAATCTTCGTAGCCTTCATCGAAGGCGCGTCATGTGCGGGCTGCCGCAGCGAGGAGCGGTACTCGCGGGAATGTCCGCACGAGGAACGCGGCGTGCGCGGCGTTGCACGTTGGCGCGAGGCGGCGGTAACCGAGTCAACAACTCCCGGAACTTGGCGTCGAGCTTGGTGTTGAAAGCTGCCTCGAGGCCATCCAGCTTGTCCAGCGACGCGTCGGTGAGTTTGGCATCTACGTCACCAATGCGCGCCTCGGTGTCGCGTGCATGCCCACCCAAAAGGTGGGTGAAGTGAGCATGCAACTCTTCACTCGTCATCTTGGCCGGGTCAACGACGGCCGGTGTAGGTCCCGACATGGTTAGTACTCAAAAAGCACAAATGTATATGCCTAGAAACTACGGAATATGGTGGTTCACGCGCAATTCGTCAAGCAAAATACAAAGCTCTTACAAGTTCTTACCAAACAGGAGGAAGGTGATACG
>NC_061514.1:216694040-216704369 GCF_022539505.1 Lolium rigidum
TGATCGCGGCCCACCTCTGACCCGATCAAATTCTGGTGATAACAGTGATCTACTGTTCCATTCGGGATTAGAAGATTGCAATCTACCGCTTCGTGGTCGTTGGCTACGTGCGCAAGTGTGTGGAGTTGCGAATATCTTGCAGGGTTGAGAGCTGTTGCATTGGCATCAGGAATCAATCGAGACACTTCGTCGCGTCATACAAGTTATCCTCCTCATCATCATCGATTTCATCCGCTGCTATCATCACGTGTTCATCAACACCCGTCGCTTACTGAGAAGATCGGGCCACCCCATATCACTCCTTCCACTAACATACACAACATAGTTCTTGTCTTTCCATCATGGATAGGAACGGAGATGAACCAAGGGATGGAGAAGTCCTCCGCAACACCGAGAGGTTGGCTACTCAACACAACCTATGGACGCAACGCCAAGAGTTCAAGGAGCAACTCACACTCTTCGAGACATGCATCGATGAACAATACGACGAAGTGGCACACAACTTCTCCGTTGTGAACCAAGACTTGGCTCTCCTTCGTGAAGCTACGGACAACTTGAATGGCCAAATGGCGGCCAATGATGCGAACATGGAGCGGCGCATGGATAGCCTCGAGCGCGCCATCACCAACTTGGGTCGTCATCACCGACACCGCTCTACTTCATCATCATCAAGCTCATCACAAGAGTACTACTCTCATGGTCGTCGTTCGTCATCAAGCTCCTCCTCAAGGCATGAAGACCATCATCGACCTCATCGGCCACATGCTCGTCATGAAGACTCTCGCTCCAACTCTAGGCGAGGAGAAACCCATCGCCATGCTCGTCCACATGAACGACCTCCACAAGATCGTCCTCAACCGGATCACCATGCCCACCATGGGCGTGACGACCATCCCCACGACAACCTCTTCCACAACATGGAGCCACATGGTGATGCTCAAGGCCATGGACATCAAGACCAACCGAGGCGTGATCTCCGCAATCATCCTCGCCATGACCAACGTGGAAGAGGAGACCCGCAACATGAGCAAGATGAGAGGGCCATCCTTGGACGTCGTCAACCACCTCGTCAAGATCTTCAACAACATCATCACCGTGAACAAAGTGAAGCTAGTGTCCAACTTCAACGCCACCCCAATGCTATGGTTGGCCGTGGAAGACCTCCTATACCACCTCAAGCCGCAAGAGATGAAGGCATCCGTCCTCGCCGAAGAAATTTGGAGGATGAAGAGAACATGTATGGCAAGCTCAAGTTCAACATGCCCAAGTTCAAAGGTGAAGACGATGCCGAAGCCTACCTATCATGGGCACTCAAGGTTGACAATATATTCCGCATCCACAACTACTCTGGTGCCAAGAAAGTGGCCATGGCGTCTCTTGAGTTTGAGGACTATGCCAACACTTGGTGGGAGCAAGTTCTCACTCTAAGGGAAGAAAAGGGTGAACCTCTAATTGACACTTGGGAAGAGATGAAGGAAGAGATGCAAGCTCGCTTTGTACCAACCCACTACGAGACCGACCTCTTCAACAAGCTCCAAAAGATGAACCAAGGTACCAAGACCGTCGAGGAGTTCTTCAAGGAGATGGAGTTGACTATGATGCGAGCCAACATTCAAGAATCCGAGCAACAAACCATTGCTCATTTCTTCAATGGCCTCAACCATCCCATCAAGCGAATTGTGGAGTTCCAACCTTACTCCAACATGGTTGAGTTGGTTCACCAAGCCTCCAAGGCCGAGCGCCAAGTGAGTGAGGACATCAAGTACTCCAAGTCCAAGTCATACTTCGCCTCCAAGCTCGCGACAACAACACCTACAACAAGTGTCAAGCCTACCGCATCCTCTACACCTTCCAAGCAACCGACTACCCAAAGTCGCATGAAGCAAACGGTGTCCTCCACCGCCTCCTCTAAGGCATCTACGGGACCATCTAATGTCACTTGCTTCAAGTGTGGCACCCAAGGCCACAAGTCTTTCGAGTGCAAGAATACCAAGGTCATGATCACCATGGAGAATGGTGACATAGAGACACTCGATGAAGATGAATATGAAGCTATGGTACAAGCCGCCGTCGCAAATGAAGAAGCTTATGAGGAAGATAGTGGAGAAGACCCTCTCTTATGTGTACATGACCCAAACCCTTCTCTTGTGGTCACAAGGGTGCTAACAACTCAACCTCAAGCCATGGAAGACCAATGGTGCAACATCTTCCAAACCCGTGCCGGTATTGGTGGCAAGTCAATAAAGGTCATCATCGATGGAGGAAGTTGCCATAACCTTGCAAGCACCGAGTTCTGTGAGAAGCTCAATCTTACACTTCGCAAGCACCCTCACCCTTACCATATCCAATGGTTAAGCGACAAGGGCAACGTCAAGATACAACATACCGTCACCGTCAACTTCAAGATCGGCCCCTATGAAGATTCCGTTGAATGTGACGTGGTGCCCATGACGGTGTGCCACATGTTGCTTGGCCGCCCATGGCAATTTGACAAGAAGGCTATACATGACGGACACACCAATGCATACACCTTCAAGGTCAAGGATAAGAAGTTCGAGCTACGCCCCATGACTCCTAGCCAAATCATCGCCGACAATGCGAAGGCTCTAGCGAGGGCACAACATCAATTCCGCCATAATGAGTTGAGAGGTGAGGGAGCGACCCACCAAATGGAGAGTGAGTGCCACAAGCCATACATGAGTGAGCGAAAGAGCGTCCTCCTAGCCACCAAAAGTGAGTGGAGAGAAGTGCAAGCAAACCCATCCACCATATTGCACTACGTCCTCATTTGCAAGGGACCATCATCGGAGACTAACGACTTAACCACAATTCCTTCGTCTTTGTTGTCTCTTTTGAAGGAGTTCCAAGATGTCTTCCCCGACGAGCTTCCTCATGGACTTCTACCGCTTCGGGGCATAGAGCACCGCATCGACCTCATACCCGGCGCTCCGCTCCCAAACCGTGCCGCCTACCGCACCAACCCCGAAGACACAAAGGAGATTCAACGCCAAATACAAGATCTCCTCGCTAAAGGGTACGTTCGTGAAAGCCTTAGCCCTTGTGCGGTTCCCGTGATTCTTGTGCCTAAACCGGATGAGACGCAACGAATGTGTATGGATTGCCGCCCCATCAATGCCATTACCGTTCGTTATCGCCACCCCATTCCGCGTTTAGATGATATGCTTGATGAGCTTAGTGGTGCCACGATTTTCTCTAAAGTCGATTTGCGTAGTGGCTACCACCAAATCCGCATGGCAATTGGTGATGAATGGAAAACGGCATTCGAGACCAAACTCGGTCTATATGAATGGCTTGTTATGCCATTTGGTCTTTCCAATGCTCCATCAACTTTCATGCGCCTCATGAATCACATCTTGCGTCCTCTCATTGGCAAGAGTGTGGTTGTCTATTTCGATGACATTCTCATTTATAGCAAAACTCTCGAGGACCATGTGCAACATGTGAGAGAAGTCTTATGCATCTTGCGTCATGAGAAGCTTTATGCAAACCTCCCAAAGTACACCTTTGCTCAAAACAAATTGGTTTTTCTTGGATTTGTGGTTTCCGCTAATGGGATTGAAGTTGATTCTGCCAAGGTAGAGGCCATCCACAATTGGCCTACTCCTACAAATGTGGGTCAAGTCCGAAGTTTTCATGGACTTGCCGGTTTTTACCGCCGCTTTGTGAAAGATTTTAGCACCATTGCTTGCCCTTTGAACGAGCTTACCAAAAAGAATGTTCCGTTTGTGTGGGGCAAGGCCCAACAAAATGCTTTTGATGAGATAAAGAAACGCCTTACCGAAGCTACCCTTCTTGTCCTTCCAAACTTTGCAAAAACTTTTGAGATTGAGTGTGATGCGAGTAGACTTGGTATTGGTGGCGTTCTTATGCAAGATGGAGAACCCGTGGCATATTATAGTGAGAAGTTGGACGGCGCACGCCTCAACTATCCTATTTATGACAAGGAGCTCTATGCTTTGGTTCGTGTTCTTGAAGTTTGGCAACACTATCTTTGGCCAAACGAGTTTATCATTCATTCCGACCATGAGTCTTTGAAGTACTTGAAAAGCCAACACAATTTGAACAAACGTCATGCAAAATGGGTTGAGTTCATTGAGTCCTTCCCATATGTAATAAAATACAAGAAGGGCAAGGACAATGTAGTGGCGGATGCTCTTTCCCGCAAAAACACCCTTTTGCTTACTCGCTTGGATTTTCATGTCTTGGGACTCGAAGAGATCAAAGAACTCTATACCTCCGACTCTTTCTTTGCTCCAATATTTGCGAAGTGCTCCGTTGAACGAGGAGTTGATGATTTCTACTTGCATGATGGCTACTGGTTTAAAGACAACAAAATTTGCATTCCCGAATCTTCTCTTCGAAAGTTACTTTTGCAAGAGTCACATGGAGGTGGCCTGATGTAGCCCGACCTACGGTCTTCGCTTCATCATGTGCTTCAACGACAAGAACCACACTCAAGGCCGAGGTCACGGAGGCATGGAAGAGAAGAAGGAAGAAGAGCGCCCGAGGTCACCAAGAAGAGACGGCGCATGAAGCACAACTGCTCGGATTATCCGCCCCACTAAGGCCGGACAATCCGCCCCCCTATGCGTCCAAGTCAATTTGGGCCAAGTCCCATGTACCCCCTTGTATGCCTAAACTACCCCTCCTTAGTGGCTCCCTATATATAGGCTCCCACCTCCCCCATCATTAGGTAAGAGTTGAACTTGAGAGAACCTAGGCTCATGCCTCCACCATCCCTTTGGGATTAGGGAAACCCCCTCCTTAGATTATCCAAATCTATTGTACAAGGCACTCCTTATATGATTAGTCTCTCACACTTGTGATTCTACCACATGTCTCTCACTCGTGTGATTCCACCGATCGTATACCGATCTTCCTCTCGGGGATTCTACCGCGTGTCTCTCCCTTGAGAGATTCTATCGGGATAGTGGTTCGGGCTATCGGGAGTAAACCGGAATTGTATCGGGTTGTGTTGCGTGCGTTCGCGTGTGTTCGCCGTGTTCTTCGTGTTCTTCCTCTCCCCCCGCCTTCCCCTCGGTCAATTCGTGAGATCGGGCAACCCACGTGGCCTTAGGCCGCATCATATGGTATCATAGCAAAGGTTGCCACGGATTTGACCCTCCAATTTCACCAATTTCGCCCAAAAAATTTCCCAAAAATTTTGCCCCAAAAAAAATAGCTCGAAATTTGATCTGCGAATTTGTTGCGTTTTTTCTGGTTTTGGTCCACGGATCTAGTGTTTCTAGTGCTGATCTATTAGTTCCCACGGTTTCCCCTTCCAATTCCACCAATTTCGGTCTCAATTCGACGATTTTTGTGGCCAGTTTCGTGTGTTCTTCGCGCAGTTCATCCTTGAGTTCATCTTCCCCGAGTCGGCAACCACCTCGACCTGCACCTCCCTGTGGCTGCACGCGCGCATCCCGCCGCCCTCCGCACCCCGCCTGGCCTCCTAGCAGCTGCTCTCCGCCGCCTGGCCGACCCACCTCAGCATCACGCACCAAGCAGCGCACGCCCGCGCCGCCCGCAAGCCATCCTCGCGCGCGCCCCGCGCAGCACGCTGCAGCCGCTAGCCACCAGCACACCCACGCACAGCAGCGCCCCACCCCTAGTCCCTACCCTTGCACATCGCTTGCAGCAGCAAGCTTGCCTCCAGAGCGTGCGCCCGCAGCAGCCAACCCACCGGCCTCACCCGCCCGCTCAACCCCGCGCCCCGCTGCAGCATCACCCGCCGCCGCACGCCCAGGCCCGCGTCCCGCGCGTAGCAAGACGCACAACCACCGAGCCGCTCCAGCTCGGCCCAGCCAGCCCGGGCCGCATCCATCCCGCCTCTCGCCAGCAGCCGAACCGTGCCAAGCCTCCAGTCAACGCCCGCCGCACCATCTTCTCGCTGCCCAGTTGAAACCGGAGCACACGCCGGACGGCCCGGTTGAAACCGGAGCACAAACCGGGCGGCAACCGGATGGTCCGGCCCCAGACCCGGTCAAACCGGCCCCATGACCGGATTTCGCAATTTTGACTCCACTTTTTGCCCCAAATTTTGACAACTTTCCGGAGCCCGTTTGACTCCAAATTTTAACAGCATCCCCCAAATACTCCACATAGCCCTCTCTAATTTTTGACGATTTTTGGAGCCCAACTTTTGACCGCTCGTTTTGACCCAACTTTTCGGGCATTGACTTAATTTGCTCGGTTTCCGATTTGGAGTGCATCGGTCGTCTATTCCACTTCCGCGCCTACATCAACATCGCGACGACACCGTTGGCACCCCGGATTCCGGCGCATCTTCGACACCATCGTCATCACCATCATCGCAAGTTCGTGTGCTTGACACCGCCTAACGTCAATAGGTATAACTTGCCTCCCCTACCCCTTGTAGCCCCTTTCTTCCTTTGCGTACCTATCCCATTGAGAGTGGCTTTCCGAGCGTTGCGAAGCATTGCACAAGTGTCACGACCGTGAGAGGGTGTGTGTGCGTTGTGTTGAGCGAAGCTCCGAAGCAAGCTCGGTGAGAAAGATACACAAAAGAAGAAAAGTGCGACATATACATAGAGAAAAATAAAGCTTCTAAGAATAGAGAAAAAAAAAGAAATAGGAAAAGAGTGTGTGTCCACCGATACAAAGGAGTCGAAAGCTTCTAAGCACAAAGAGAGAAAAGAGAAGAGTGGCATTTGTGCAAATCTAGTTGCTTCTCTCATATGCAACCGAGCTACCGTCTCTCTTGTGTTGGCGTGACACCGAGCTTATAGTCTTCGTTAGGACCATCTTGTTACTTAGCTCACTTCCTTGGTCGCGCTAACCCCATTGTTCTCCTTGTGTGTGTTTCCGTGTTTCCTTGACATAGATCACCACTTTTGACATTTGACTTTGGATCTTACCCACATTTGACAATAGACTTTTCCGTTGATCTTTTTCGTTTGCTATCCACCCCTTACCCACCACATATAGTGTTTCTTAGCCTTTTGCGTGTGCTTTGAGTGTGTGTGTGTGTGAGTAACCCCGATACATTTCGACTTTGCTCTTGACTTGAACCATTTTTCCGATACTTTCTTGAAAGGTGAGATTCTTGTGTAGATTTCCTTCCACCACATACATATACACCTTCCTTGTGAGATACACATGATGACCCCACAAGAGCAAGCCGAGATGAGAGCATACTTCGCCGAGCTAGATGCTCGAGAGGCCAAAATGACCCTCCAAGACAAAGCCGAGTGCAAATCCTACTTCAAACACCTTGAGAGCAAGAGTGACACACCCCATGAGTCGAGTGAGGACACTTTGATTTCTAAAAACTTAACCTCTACTCCTCTTGTGTTGTCTTCCTCTTTGCTAGGTTGCTCGGACATCGACGACGCCATTGCCATGGAGATGAGGGAGTCCACTATATGTGAGATGAGCGACTCCACTATATGTGAGATGAGTGACTCCACTATATGTGAGCTTGATGAGTGCCTCCACTTCGAGAGCATGAGCGATACACCAAGTGAGATGAGAGTGGTAGTTCATAGGTCATGTGAGGCCATTTCAAGTTCTAACAACTTACCCTCTACCTCTAGTGTGTTCTCTTGTGTCTCATTAGGTACCATGAATGACGAGACGCCGATCATGGAAAATATGTACATGGTGCATGAAGATGATGATATCACACCATGCTTGATTGAAGATGAACATGGAGGCCACATCGAGCCTACCACTTCCACAACACCTACCTCATATGAGCAGGACTACAAAGGTACGTATATGGGTGTTGATGATGCCATGATCCCACTAGTGGACATGATGAATTGTGAGTGCATGCATGATGATGATGATACAATTGCTATGTCACATGCTCCGTTCTTATTCCCATGTGATGCTTTGCTTGATAACAATGTTGACCATGTGGAATTACTTGCTTGTGACCATATGGCCATGCCATGCTATGAGAGTTTCACGTTCTCTCCTTTTGCTTGCAATGTGTCGAACAATTGCTCTTTCCCATGTATTGCTTGCAATGAAAATGATAATGCTTGTGTTGTGACAACCTTGATGAATAATTGCTCTTTCCCTAGGTTGGTCAAGAACAATGATACAAATTTGAACATGTTTTGTGCTACATGCTTGCAATATTCTCCCATTAGTGCAACCAAAATGTTGAATACTTTCTCTTTCCAATGCTTGGTTTGCCATAATGTTAATATGCTTGTAAATGAGATTTCCCCCATAGCTCTCTCACATTTTGGAGACTTTGCATATATCCATGTTGAGCATGTTCCCATGTTTACTCCGCATATTCACCACATCTACTATGGTAAATTGCTTAATGCTAATGGTGATGTGCAAAAGAAATGGACCATCATGATGGATGATGTGTTCATATACCATGCACACACGTTCTTTGCTTTGCCTATTGTGTGTGTAGGTACACGGAAGACAAGGTCAACCTCGATTGAGCACGAGTTGACCAAACGAGCTCTTGAGAGCATAATACAAGTGAGTACAAGATCGAACCCGGCTCTAATACCTTTCCCATGCTTTGCATTGAACATGCCGAACAATTTCTCTTTCTTGTGGTTCTTTTGCAAGCATGATAATGTGATTCTTCCCATTGGTGTTGCCACAAATATGAGGACCAATTTCTCTTTCCAATGGTTTGTGTGCACACATGTTGATGATATTTTGAACACTCTCCCTTTTGTGTTTTTGCCAAATTCTCCTCTTATTGCTTCAAGGATGCTGAACAATTTCTCTTTCCGATGCCTTGAGTGCAATAATGCACATGAATTTATACATGAGATGGACATCATAGTCGTCTCACAATTTGGAGTTTTTGTGTTTTCACATTTGGAAGATGTTCATATGGAGTTCTTACACATTGACCTTGCATATGCATTCTTGTTGATATATTTGTGTTGTGCTAACGGTGTTGTGAACATGAATGGACATGTCATTGATGATATGCTCCTCTATCACGCACACACATACTTTGCTTGGTCTTTGTTGTGCGAAGGTACAAGCGACTTGTGGATGAGCATCAATGAATGGGTTCAACCCCACACATCTACTACACAAGATCTCTCGATGAGAGCACACCGGTATCTTGCTAAGGTGACCTCCTTCTAATGGGACACTTTGGACGAGAGAAGACATATGCAATGCTTTCCACCCACTACTATTGGTCAAGAATGTACCGCGACGTCGAACGCCTTTGCCGCCGGTGCACCACATGCCTTCAAGCTAAGTCTACCGCCAACCCCTATGGTCTTTACACTCCATTGCCTATCCCTCATGCACCTTGGTCGGATATTAGCATGGATTTTGTACTAGGGTTGCCTCGCACCAAACATGGTCATGACTCAATCTTTGTGGTAGTGGATAGGTTCTCTAAGATGGCACATTTCATACCATGCCATAAGACCGATGATGCTTCACACATTGCTTCGTTGTTTTTCAGGGAAATTGTCCGCCTACATGGAGTACCAGCAAGCATTGTGTCGGATCGAGACGTCAAGTTCATGAGCTATCTATGGAAGTCACTCATTGCAAAGTTTGGAGTGAAGCTCTTATTCTCATCATCCTCCCACCCGCAAACGGACGGACAAACGGAAGTGGTCAATAGAAGCCTCTCGACTCTTCTACGCATACTCGTGAAGAAAAACTTGAAGTCATGGGAAGAATGTCTCCCACACGCGGAGTTCGCCTACAATCGAGCCAAGCACTCTACTACATCAAGGAGTCCCTTCATGGTCGTCTACGGCTTTGAACCTCCAACGGCACTCGACATACTACCACTTCCCCTTCATGAGAGAACGAACATGGACTTCGACAAGCGCACCGCCGCCATGAAGAAACTACATGAAGAAACAAGAGAAACTATTCAAGAACATGTGCTTCATCAAGCTACACGTCTCAACGCCAAGAAGAAGGAACGCATCTTTGAGGACGGCGACCTCGTTTGGATCCACCTCCGGAAGGAAAGATTCCCTCATGAACGCAACTCAAAGCTCAAGCCAAGTGGAGATGGCCCCTTCAAGGTCCTCAAACGCATCAACAACAATGCTTACGTCATCGACATCCCGCCCTCCAAGTACTTGGTGAGCAACACGTTCAACGTGTCGGACTTGTCGCCATATCATGAAGATGAGGAGGACCACGAGTCGAGGATGACTCTTTCCCAAGGGGGGGGGGCAGATGATGCGGGGTGGCCTTCGGACACCTCCACACCAAGACCAACAAGTCCCCCAAGTGGACCAATGACTCGGGCTCGAGTTAAAGCGCTACATGATAAGGTGGCCTCGCTCCTAGCCACCCTTGATCTCGGTACACCTT
>NC_061514.1:216704469-216735923 GCF_022539505.1 Lolium rigidum
TTTCTATGCTTAGAAGCATTCTTTTTCTCTATATACATGTCACACTTTTTCTTCTTTTGTGTATCTTTCTCACCGAGCTTGCTTCGGAGCTATGCTCAACACAACGCACACACACACCCTCTCACGGTCGTGACACTTGTGCAATGCTTCGCAATACTCGGAAAGCCACTCTCAATGGGATAGGTACACAAAGAAAGAAACGGGGCTACAAGGGGTGGGCAAGTTATACCTATTGATGTTAGGCGGTGTCAAGCACACGAACTTGCGATGATCGAGGTGGTGTCGATGATGGTGTCGAAGCTACGCCGGAATCCGGGGTGCGAAAGGTGTCGTCGCGGTGTTGGTGTAGGCGCGGAAGCGGAATAGACAACCAATGCACTCCAAACCGAAAACCGAGCAAATTAAGTCAATGCCCGAAAAGTTGGGTCAGAACGAGCGGTCAAAAGTTGGGTTCCAAAAATCGTCAAAAATTAGACGTGGACTATGTGGAGTAGTTGGAGGATGTTGTTAAAGTTTGGAGTCAAACGGGCTCCGGAAAGTTATCAAAATTTGGGGCAAAAAGCGGAGTCAAAACTGGACGAATTTTGGGTCAAAACTGCGTGCCGGGAGGAACTTCCGGCCTTGTTCCGGTCAAGTTCCGGAAATACGTGAAATCTGTCCAGGGGCATTACTGCAGCGAAATCGTGCAATTCCCGAAGTTAGATGGAAGTTGGGCGGATGTACCGGCCGGCCGGAACTACCGCCGATTGGAACCGGAAGTACCGGTCTCTGAATTTTTTCGTGGAATCGAAGCAAGCTTGCGCGGCCTGGAGCTGATTTTGCGTGGGGATTTGCTGAGGCGTGCGCGTAATTGAGTTGGTGTTTGGCGTTTTTTTTTTTTGAGAACCACATATTTCATTAATCGAAAACCAAGTTACATGAAGCAACACATGTGGAAACTAAAAGACAAACCGGGATAAAATGATTATCCTGAATTTGCAGATAAAATCCTAAAAGATCGAGAAATACAAAACGATCCCTAGGGTTTCCCGCAACCACCGTAGCCCGACGGCCGCCGCCCAATTCCAACGCCGCCGAGACGGACGCAAGAAGTGACGCCGAGCCTCCACCATTGCAAGATCCAAAAAGCACCATCGCCAACAAGGCTTTGTGAGTCGATGAACGGGCTCGCTGCAAGCGGCCGAGGCACATGTCGTCGTGGCACGTCGACCGGGGGACGTCCCCGTGCTGTCTTGGACCAAGATACGCCGCCTCCCATCGACGAAGTCGGAGAAGAACCGCATACCAACCACCTCCGGACCAACATTTTCGCTCCAGAAGAACCACCTCGCCCCGGCCCCCAGCGCCGTCGTGGACAACGACAAGCGCCAGTGACACGTCGAGAAACCGATCTCGCCAGATCTGAAGACCGGCGAGAAAACCAAGCTGCCAACCTGAAAGATCGACAAGCACACGTTGCCAACAACTCCGAGACGCCGCCGTGAAGGTCGCCGCCGGTGTGGGAGTGGAGTTGAGGCAGATTTATTTGCCCGGCGCCGCTCCCACCACCCCAACGACGCACCACAGCAGCCAAGCCCTAACTACAAAACGGAGGAGGAATGAGGTCCCCTCCCCCTCCTGCCGCCGGAGCGGCAAGCGGAGGGAGAGGGGCCCAGATCTCAGGCCGGTGGAGATTGGATCTGGCCGCCGCTGGTCTCCAGGGAGTTGGGCGATGGCCGCCGCTAGTTTCAGTTAGTTACTTACATCTCCCTCAGCCGACTGGCCCAGCTGCTTAATTAGACCTCGAGTTGGTGTTTGGCGTTGAGCAGCCCGTGGCTGTGGCGTGCGTGGCCTGGAGGCGATCTGGTTGTGCAGAGTGTGGGCGGGCGTAGTTTGGCGCGTGGGCGGCGTGGGGCCTGGTGATGCTGTGCGTGGACGGCGTGGGGCCTGGAGGCGTGCGTGGGTGGGCGCAGCGAGCAGGAACGTGGGAGGCGCGTGGGGGTCGGCCGCTGCTGGGGCTCGAGGCGGTGGCCTGGTGTGGCGTGCGCTGCGGGCCAGGCGGGGCTCGTGCGTGAGCAGGGCGGCGTGGGCTCTGGCCCGGCGGATGGGTTTGGCCTGCGGGGAGCTGCGTGGTGAGCGGCAGATGAGGCAAGCGGAGGGCTAGGTGCGAGCGGCTGCTGTGGTTTGGCCTGGGCTGATGCGAGCGGCGGCGCAGGTGAGTGGAGCGACTTTTGCTGGGGAAGACGAAGATGGAAAAAAAATTCCAGCGGAAGTTTCGGTGCCCGGGGCCGGTAGTTCCGGAAATACCAACAATTCTGGATTTGGACGAACAGCACGAACACGGGGCGAAAAATGGAGCAGAAAATTTTGGATTTGGAGGGGAAAACGGTGGAATTGACGGCTGAAAATTGAAGGGATGATAGATCTACACCAAAGACAACAGATCTGTGGACCAAAACCACAAACAACGCAACAAATTCTGAGATTCAAATTCGAGCTATTTTTTGGGGAAAAAAATTTGGGAAATTTTTTTTGGGCGAAATTGGTGGAATCGGAGGGTCGAATCCGTGACAACCTTTAAAACAAGATGGATGCAAAGGCCGGGCGCGTGTGCGGTGTGCAGCAGCGGGAGCAGGGCCGCGGCGGAGCAGCGCTGTGGGCCGTTGGTCGAGCGGCTCGGTGGGCGCGGCCTGGCGGTGGTAGCGCGGCCGTTAGAGCGGGGGCGAGCGGCGGCCGGAGTGAGCTGGCCGGGCGGCGGCCGGTGAGGTGCAGCGAGCGGAGGTGGAGCCGTGGACTTGTTCTCGGGGAAGATGCAGCGGGAGCTGTGCGGTGGCGGTTGGCGAGTGGTGATGCGCGGCGGCGCCCAGATGAGGATCGAGCGGAGGCAGATGGTGGTGACCGGGCGAGGCAGGGGCGCTGGCGGCGCGGATGGATGGCGTGGCCGGAGGTCAACGCGCGCGGGCGTTCGTGAAGAACAACAAGGATGAACAGCCCGAAGAACACCACGAAAATAGCCGCGAAAAATTGCAAATTCTCGGAGATTTAGAAGGAGTTGGAGCACGAAAATTGGGGGATTGATAGATCAGCACTAGTAACACCAGATCTGTGGATCAAAACCACAAAAAACGCAACAAATTCGGAGTTCAATTTTCGAGCTATTTTTTGGGAAAATTTTTGGGCGAAAATTGGAGAGATTTATGGTCAAATTCGTGGTAACCTTTGCTCTGATACCATATGATGCGGCCTAAGGCCACGTGGGTTGCCCGATCTCACGAATTGACCGAGGGAAAGGCGGGGGAGAGGAAGAACATGAAGAACACGGCGAAGAACACGATGAACACACGCGAACGCACGCAACACAACCCGATACAATTCCGGTTTACTCCCGATAGCCCGAACCACTATCCCGATAGAACCCCTCAAGGAGAGACACGAGGTAGAATCCCCGAGAGAAAGACCGATATACGATCTATGGAGTCACACGTGTGAGAGACCGCGGTAGAATCACAAGTGCGAAAGATAAATCATATAAGGAGTGCCTTGTACAATAGATTTGGGTAAATCTAAGGAGGGGGTTTCCCTAATCCCAAAGGGATGGTGGAGGCATGAGCCTAATTCTCTCAAGTTCATTCCTAACCTAATGAAGGGGGAGGTTGATGAGATCTGAGATCTAGGGGTTGGCCCGATCTCGCGATTTGACCCAAAGATCGAGGGGAAAAGGTGGGAGAGCGCGAGAAACACGAAGAACACGGTACTCACGCACGCACACCAACCCGATACACCCGATACTTACCCCCGTGGCTCGATGGACCACGCCAATAGAATCACCAAGGAAGAGGCACGCGACAGAATTCCCGGTGAGAGATTGGTGTTGGAGAAAAGAGATTGATGAGGGAGAGAGAGTGACTTGCACTAGAATCTCACTCAACAATATCCAAATCAACAACGAGGATGGCCTTGATTACAGAGGGATGCTTGTCCAAGATGGATGCTAACCCTAGGGAGACTAAGCTCAAAGTTGGTTTAAGCTCAAAATTATGTCTAAGGGGTAAGGGAGGGGTTCCAGGTCCTTATATAGGCATACACAGCCAGCAAGGCGAAAAGGTACAAAACAGGATAACTTAAGCAGTTTGGTGGGGTCTTCTCGTCAGATCCGGTCCTGGGGCCGGTCAGACCGGGCCTGTGACCGGGTGGTCCGGTCCTGGGTCCGGTCGACCGGTCGCCAACCGGAAACCTCACAAGTTTCCGTCCGGTACGAGCTCGAGGGAAATCCGGTTGGCGGCCGGTTGACCGGGTCTGTGACCGGGCAGCCCGGTTGTGCGTCCGGTCAGACCGGGTCCTGGACCGGCCGGAGTCTTCTCTTCCTTCGAGCGCTTCGCGTGACGTCGGGTCTAGCTTCGTGTCCATCTTCATGACTTGAGGTTCTTCTCCTTCCCTTGACCATGGCTTGTCCTCCTCTCCGGTGTCTTGATGCGCCTTGTACCTAATGACACATAGCACATCGGCATGAGGTAGCATTCCATACAAAGGGGTATCAAGATCAAGGGTAGTGAGGAGCGAGTTCACCTTATCGTGTAGCGCTTTAACTCGAGCCCGAGTCATCGGTCCACTTGGGGGACTAGTTGGTCTTGATGTACTGTCGTCGGTGAGCGGGGCTACATCATCTCCCCCCTTGGGAAAGAGTCGTCCTCGACTCGTGGTCTTCCTCATCTCCATGATAGGGTGACAAGTCGGAGACATTGAAGGTGTTGCTCACCAAGTACTTGGAGGTCGGGATGTCGATGACGTAGGCGTTGTTGTTGATGCGTTTGAGGACCTTGAAGGAGCCATCTCCTCTTGGCTTGAGCTTTGAGTTGCGTTCATGAGGGAACCTTTCCTTCCGGAGGTGGATCCAAACGAGGTCTCCTTCTTGAAATATTCTTTCCTTCTTCTTGGCATTGAGGCGGTTAGCTTGACGAAGCACATGTTCTTGTATTGTTGCTCTTGTTTCTTGTGGTGACCCAGCATACCACTACATGGTGTAGTATGCAAGTCTGATATAACACCAATGAAACACCGTTCCACTAGTATTATATCGCTCAGAGTGGTACAACAGAAACATATGCGGGTCCAAGGCATGTCTATAGAATTACAATATTGACTCTGTTACATAAGATCATCACAGCCTCCTACTTTACAATGAGGTAAATTGCAAATAAACTCCAGAAGAATGACTCGTAGTCTAGACTTATCACGAACTCTATTTGTAGAGTATTTAACTAGCTAAAGAGGCTAAGAATAGATTCTAGCTAAGTAGGAGCTAGGTTTAGGAAACTAGTTCCCTTCTATGGCTAAACCAGGTTTTCTCCTTGCTGGATGTGGTATTTGACTCCTCTGACAGGGTCCTGTCTCTTGAAGTAGTTGTTGACTTCTCGGTCTTCGAGTTGCACTATAGATCCTCCTTCGATGCCTCCATATCTAAGCAGGGGATTTAAGAGTGGGATAAGTACGAGCGTACTCAACAAGTTCATTATAGGAAAGAGGTGTTTAATGCACTAGCTACAGCATTAGACCAGAAAGTCTAATACCAATGCAAGTTTTCATAACCATTTCTTCAAAAGGTTGCTTTTATTCGGAAGAACTATGTCCGTCGGCCTTCACCGGTTTACTAGAACTTCATGGAGCTCCTTTCCGGCCGCGTTCGCGGTTCCATATCCGGAACGAGGGAGTGACAGGTCACGGTTCATTACACTCTGCAGAGGTGTGTTGCTTTACCCATAAGAGATCTTAACCTTGGTGCCAACCGAGTCATGTTCTCGTCCACACTTCCTTTGGTGTGAGGCCCGGTATAAGGTCTAGCCAATCATGTTCCTCCGCTACCTCGAACACCCACCCTTTGTTGCGAGACTCCGACCACTGGGTCCACGCCGGTCCCATTATTCCCATAGATTTCGGGGTGGACCCCGACCACGACGACAATGCGGGGCTCTACCATACATTCCTACGCCGGCAGTACTGCAACCCATCATAGACCTCATTACCGTTGGGACTTCTACGGGTTCCCACCCTGCATCATGTCTCGCAAGATCATGTGCACCCAGTAATGAGCATCCGTTGATGAACGAGAGGTGGAAACACTTTTGACTACTCCGTCCCACTCCGGATCTTATGGTTAACACGGGTATTGCGGCACAAGAATCACTCGACGACATTTGTTGTTTAATCCTAGATGGAAATAAACCCTTGCAATGGAACCTCCACCATATCAACACAATCCATGGTTCCATTGCCCACCACATAGTCATATTCATAGTTATGAAAATAGTGGTTTTGGTTTTTATGCAATAGTGATAACAATAGTACTTTGCAAGTAATTTGATAGAAATACTCAAATAACATGAGCAAGTGATGAACTTGCCTTTCTTGACTGCAAGATTATGCAGGCAAGGTCTTCGATACGCAATAACTCCAAATTCTGAAATAGCATCATCGTCCGTAGGGACGATGTTTAAAGATTGGCAAGGATGCAATAATGCATAAGTATGAGATGCAATCGCTCTAAGCGTGACCTAACCCCGATGATTTAGGATTAGTGGGTGGTAATGATTAGTTCAGGGTGTGTTGCACTTTTAGAGTGATTCACAAACAAGGTTCTTATTCAGGTTTGTGTTGTTTTAGAATCATAAGCAAGTGGTATAATGTAAAGTAACAGTCATACACACCAAAGATTAGTAGTAGTATAGTAAGTAAAGAGCAGTTGTCAGTTTTAATACTATAAGGCATGGTTAATGATTATTTGTTATATATTTCAAAAGAATAACTTTTGAAGAACATGTTCTTTAATAAAGAACAAGTATAACAATCAGGGTGGTGGAGTTTTATGGGGTTCTATGGTTCTAATTGGTTTCTGGAATAAGTAGTAGATGGATCACAACTAGTTGGATTCATCAATTACTAGGACTTGTATTGTTGAATTAAGCCTAGTCATCTTGATTACCAATAGTTGCTATCAAGGTGGTATACCTTATTGGTGATAATTGGCTAGGTTTTATGGATCCTATTAGGTAGGGTGGATGATGATTCCTTATTTTCTTCAAAAGAATAAATTTTGAAGAACATACTTCTTAAGTAATAAGAAGTATTACAATTAAGGTTGAGGTGGTCTAAATTTTACTATTGGATCCACTACGTAAGGAATGGTTGGTTTCTAAATAGGATGGTTCTTAAGTATATATCACTAGTAGGGTTTAGGGTGTATGGGATAGGATACACAATATTAGCATGGTTGCTATTAGGGTTCATCACAGGGGTGTGATACTAAATATGGATAATTTATGGTTATTGCCTCTAAGGATAGGAACTATGGTTGGTTCTATTTGATCATCTAGGTTTGATTAAGATGAATACATGGGATACTAATTTAGTAATGATGGTTACTACATTTTATGTGATCAAGGTAAACATTTAGAAGATACTATCAAAATATCATGATCACATGTTCTAACTTAGGTTTAGGTTTGGAAGCAATTTAGGGTTCACATGTAATAGTGGAACTAGGGTTCCCAATTGAATTAGGGTTTTGGTTTCACATGGAATGATAAGGTTATAATATCATTCCATATGGCATTAGGGTTTTCTATTTACCATATGGTTCTATGATTAATAACTTCATTTTAAAGATGAAGTTATTAATAACTTGGAAATAAGAATAATATTGAATTTGGCATTTTATTATTTTTTAAACAATTAATAATTAGGGTAATTATTAATTAGGGTTTAAATCCCTCTAATAATGATTTAACAAATAATAAATAAAGAAAATTAGTTTTAATGTTTTCTTTATTTATTTTCTTGGTTTTTATTCAATTTTGGAATTTTTCCTAATTATTGAATTTTTTATTGCATTTAGATTTAAAAGAAAAGGCTTAATTATTAAGTTGAAAACAATTAAATTTTTATGCGTCCAGGATGACCAGGGGTCGAAATAGTTCGATACAAACCGACATGAAACAGGTTCAGCCAAAACTGGGTCGAATACGGGCAAGGCGGCGGTCTGCGGGGTGTTGAGCCGGCGAGTGCCGGTGTGGCGGCGGTGCTGGGGTGCACATGCCGGCGGTCTTGCCCTGCGGAGGCCGGCGGTGCCGCCGGGCAGCGGTGCCGCCCATCCTTGGCCGGCGGTGCCGGTGGTATTTTGCTTTGGAAAGCTCTTGAAATTATCTTTCCAACGACTCTTCATTTGCTCGATTCCGAATTCGTATAAATAAATGGCGTCCGTTTCAAAATCAGCACTTCGGTCTGTCCAAACCGAAACAGAGCTGTTTTTGACTTCCTGTTGTCTTGCGCATGCCTCCCTCTCTTCCCTCGCGCATCCGTGGAATGTCTTCACGTCCAACGCCATGTCCAGTTGCTCCTCTCCTCCTCGTGTGATGTTTGCTCCCTCCTCATACCTGATCATACATAAGTGAAATGACTTAGGTAGTATAAAGTTCTCATCAATCAAAGTATCGTTTAGGAGCGAATTCACCTGTTGCTTAAGTAGCTTCGCACGAGCCCTTGTAATGGGTCCAATCCTAACTTCATCGGACTTGAGCTTCGCAGCAACATTGTCTTCATCTTGTAATGACGGAGGTAGTAGTTCGGTAGGGATGTCCTCATCACCAATCATCCAACAAGGGTAGCCTTGATACAAAGGGGATGAAACCCTAGGGAGACAAAGCTCAAATCGAGGAGTAAAGGGGATGACCTAGGTGCTTATATAGAGGTACAAGGCGACTTGGGTCGAATATGTATGCGGTGGACTGACTCGGGCAGTTTCCGGTCGAGTCGAACCCGTGAAATCCGGTCAACCGGGCGCCAACCGGACCTAGGACCGGACGGTCCGGTGCCAGGGCCGGTCAACCGGGCGCCAGACCGGGAAGTTCGCAAACGTCCCTCTGGTTGGCGTCGGTACGACGCCCGGTTGTCGCCGGGGTGGATCCGGTCTGGGGCCCGGTCTGACCGGCCCTGGGACCGGCCTGACCAGCCCTGGGACCGGCCTGGCCGGCCTGGGGCCCGGTTGGCCGGCCTGGCCGGCCTCTGGGCCGGCTGGGCCTCTTCCTCCCGCCTCTTCTTCCTCTTCCTTCTTCTCTTCTTTCCTTCTTCTTCTTCTCTCTTCCTCGCACCATGGGAGTTCCTTCTCTCTTGGTCTTGTCGATGTTGGCACCTATAGACACCATGATGATAGGCATGATGTAGCATACCATTAAGTTGGTGTTGAGGTCGACCCTAGAGAGGAAAGAGTTCACCTTGAAATATATGGCGGGGTTTTGTGTGGTTGGTCCACTTGGGGGACTCCTTGGCCATGGTGTAGCGTGGACGACAGGCGGGGCTACATCACATTGGCCAAGTAGGGGTACATGTGAACACCGGTGTTGTGTATGGTGGTGACGAGGTGAGGCTCCACCATGGTGTTGATGTCGTACTCGTGGCGTTGCTCCACCATGTCGTCGATATCGTACTCGTGGTGTTGCTCCACCGTGTCGTCCATGCTTGGTGAGCCATTGTCGATGTAGAGCTCGTCGAAGTCGTCGTCAAGGTGGCGCTCCACCATGTCGTCCATGTCGATGATGCTTGGGGAGCCATGGTCGTTGTCGAGCTCCTCGATGTCGGAGATGTCGGTGATGCTTGGGGAGCCATGGTCGTTATCGAGCTCCTCGATGTCGGACATGCCGATGATGCTTGCGGAGCCATAGTCGGAGTAGAGCTCCACATGTTCCTCCACATCCGCGGTGCTTGAAGACGTATCCTCCTCGAAGTGCTCCGTGTACTCCTCCGTATCTTCTTCTTCGCTATCCATGTTAGCACGACAAGATCTATATGGTGGGTGTTAGTGGAAGAACACTACCTCGCAACCTTACCGTGGTATGATAAAATTGGGGCGATCCAACAAACCGAGAGCAAAAGCAATTGTATCGGGCACTCACACAAAGACACACGCAAAAGCTAGCAAATATGATGTTAGGTGAGTATGGTGGAAAACCAAAAGACGAAATCCGAAATCAAGTTTGTTGTCAAGAGTGGGTGAAATCCAAAAATTCAAATGTCAAAGCGATGATCACTATAAACACGGAAAAGATGTGGAACACACACACACGAGATAAGTGGGGTTAGTGCAACCAAAAGTGAGCGGAAAAGTGTATGTAAGGGTGCTCGGTGTCACACTAACACAAGGAGAGGCAAAGCTTTGGTTGCAAACGGAGAGACAACTAGATTCGCACGCGACCTCTCTTCTCTTCTCTCTTTTGCTTAAAAGCTTGTGACTCTTTTGTATACGGTGGCACTTGCACTCTTTTGTATCTATGGTGGCACTTGTACTCTTTTGTATGTATGGTGCGACTTGCACTCTTTTTGTGTTTTTGCGCCTTTTTCTCGCACTATGTTAGCGTTAGCTCGCTTTTGCTATTTTTCCACACGAGTTTTGCTTAGAAGCTCGACTCCACACTACACACACACCTCACAATCGGGGCCACGTGCAATGTCTCGCAACACTTGATAAGCAATGCTCGATAGGATAGGTCGCAAAAGAAGAGGGGTTACAAGGGAATGCAAGTTATACCTAGATGAAAATGTTAGGCGGTGTCGGAACACACAACTTGCGATGATGGTGGTGGTGTCAATAGTACGGTTGCAAGTTCGGGGTGCCTCGGATGTCGTCGCTTGCTTCGGAGCTGCGGGTTAGTTTCACAAACAAGGCACTCAAACCGGAACAAGCAAACACAAGTTAGCGGAAGAAAAGGGTCAAAGTAGCTTGGCGGTGGTGGCGGGGGTAAGCCGGTGGTGGGTGGTGTCGATGCTCTTGCGGTTGCGGCGGTGGTTGTGGGGTCGCGGTGGTGTGTACCGGTGGTTTGGGAGGGTGGCGGTGCTTGGCGGCTGTGGAGATGGGTGGTGGTGGTTGGCGGTGGAGGTGGCGGTGTGGCGCCCGGTCTGGGGCCCGGTTGGCCGGGTTCTGGGCCGGCCAGGCCGGTCTGCCGCCCGGTCGACCGGTTTTCTCAACCGGCCGGTCGTTTCTCTCTCCTGTTCTTGAGCCAAAACCGTCCAAATCTACCCAAATCGAAGGAAAACGGTGGAATTGGGGGCTACAAGCTGGGGAAATAGTAGATCAAGCACAATAACACCGAATCCATGGACCAAAACCACTCAAAACGCAACGAAATCGCAGATCCGTCCAAAGGCAAATTAGGGCTATTTTTTGGGAAATTTTTCAGAGATGAAATTGGGTGGGTGGGGGGTCAAATCCACGGAAACCAAAAGCTGCTGATACCATATGATGAGGTCTAAGACCCCGTGTGTGGCCCGATCTCGCGGTTGACCCGAAATCCAAAGGGGAAAGAGAGGGAGAGCGCGAAGAACACGAAGAACACGAGGAACTCACGCACGCACGCCCACCCGATACAACCGATACTTACCCTCGTGGTTCGATGGACCACGCCAATAGAATCAATCCGGAAGAGACGCGAGGTAGAATTCCGAGCGGAGAGATTGGTGAGGGAGATGAATCTAGGAGTGGGAGAGAGAGTGGGTAGCACTAGAATCTCACACTCCAAATCCAATCATCCAACAAGGGTTGCCTTGATACAAAGGGGATGAAACCCTAGGGAGAAAAAGCTCAAATCCATGTCTAAGCCTAAATCTTGTCTAAGGAGTAAAGGGGACGACCTAGGTGCTTATATAGAGGTACAAGGCGGCTTGGGTCGAACAGGTATGCGGTGGACCGACTCGGGCAGTTCCGGTCGAGTCGAACCCGTGAAATCCGGTCGAGGGGCCGGTCCAACCGGACCAGGGACCGGACCATCCGGTCCAAACCGGGCCAGGGACCGGGCGGCAACCGAAAATGTCGCAAATGTCCATCCGGTTGGCGTTAGTGCGTCGCCCGGTTGTCTCCGGGGAGGATCCGGCCCTAGGACCGGCTTGGCCGGTCTGGGGCCCGGTTGGCCGGCCCATGGGCCGGCTGGCCCTCGTCCTCCCGCCTCTTCTTCCTCTTCCTTCTTCTCTTCTTTCCTTCTTCTTCTTATTCTCTCTTCCTTGCACCATGGGGGTTCCTTCTCTCTTGGTCCTTGTCGACGTCGGCACCTATAGACACCAGGATGATAGGCATGAGGTAGCATACCATTCAAGTTGGTGTAGAGGTCGACCATAGAGAGGATAGGGTTCACCTTGAGATATATGGCGGGGTTTTGCGTTGTTGGTCCACTTGGGGGACTCCTTGGCCATGGTGTAGCGTCATGTATGGCGGGGTTTTGCGGTGTTGGTCCACTTGGGGGACTCCTTGGCCAGTAGGCGGGGCTACATCACTATCTTTGGCCAAAAGAGTTTATCATTCATTCCGACCATGAGTCTTTGAAGTATTTGAAAAGCCAACACAATTTGAACAAACGACATGCAAAATGGGTTGAGTTCATTGAGTCCTTCCCGTATGTAATCAAATACAAGAAGGGCAAGGACAATGTAGTGGCGGATGCTCTTTCCCAGGAAAAACACCCTTTTGCTTACTCGCTTGGATTTTCATGTCTTGGGACTTGAGGAGATCAAAGAACTCTATCCTTCCGATTCTTTCTTTGCACCAATATTTGAGAAGTGTTCCGTTGAACGTGGTTTTGATGACTTCTACTTGCATGATGGTTACTTCTTTAAAGCCAACAAAATTTGCATTCTCGAATCTTGATACGGGGCGACCTTCGGTCTTCACCGCATCATGTGCTTCATCGCCAAGAAGGCACGCCAAGGTGAATCTTCTCCTTTATGCGTGCCTACAATCTCCTATTTGGAACAATATACTACTTCATACTCCTCACATCTTGATGATAGGAACTTAACGACAAGTACGGATGGAAGGAAGGATGGCACGGAGACCCGAGGACGCAAGGCCGATGTCACGGAGGCATGGAAGAGAAGAAGGAAGAAGAGCGTCCGAGGTCGCCAAGAAGAGACGGCGCATGAAGCACGACTGCTAGGCCGGATTATCCGCCCCACTAAGGCCGGACAATCCGCCCCCCTGCGCGTCCAAGTCAACTCGGGCCAAGGCCCATGTACCCCTTTATTTCCCTAAACTACCCCTCCTTAGTGGCTCCCTATATATAGGCTCCCACTTCCCCTTCATTAGGTTAGACATAACTTGAGTGAGAACTTGGCTTATGCCTCCACCATCCCTCACGGGATTAGGGAAACCCCCTCCTCTCTTAGACACAAATATATGAGTTGTATCAAGGCACTCCTTATATGATTTATCTTTCGCACTTGTGATTTTACCGCGGTCTCTCACACGTGTGACTCCATAGATCGTATATCGGTCTTTCTCTCGGGGATTCTACCTCGTGTCTCTCCTTGAGGGATTCTATCGTGATAGTGGTTCGGGCTATCAGGGGTAAACCGGAATTGTATTGGGTTGTGTTGCGTGCGTTCGCGTGTGTTTATCGTGTTCTTCGCCGTGTTCTTCGTGTTCTTCCTCTCCCCCACATTTTCCTCGGTCAATTCGTGAGATCGGGCAACCCACGTGGCCTTAGGCCACATCATATGGTATCAGAGCAAAGGTTGCCACGAATTTGACCCTCGAATCTCTGAAATTTCGCCCAAAATTTTTCCCAAAAAATTGCCCAAAAAAATTGCTCGAAATTTGATCTGCGAATTTGTTGCGTTTTTTGTGGTTTTGATCCAGAGATTTGATGTTATTTGTGTTGATCTACACTTCCCCATCTTTTCCCCTTTCAATTCCATCAATTTTGATGCGAATCTGAGTATTTTCGGCTCGTTTCCGTGAAGAACAGCTTCGTCCCCGAGTTGGTCAACGCTCGCCTTGGCCACTTCCCGAGCACACGCCAGCTCGAGCCACCGCCGCCTTCCGCGCGACAGCGCCGCCGGGCCAACTCCCCGCTCGCGCCTGGCCCACCCACCGCCCTGGCCCCGAGCCCACCTCTGCACCACGCGCGCAGCTCTGCCCACACCAATGGCCACCATCGAGCGCCCTGCCACCACCAGCTCGGCTGCAGCCCATCTCACCTGCCGCTTGGCCAAGCTCTCTCTCTCTCTCCGCTGCAGCGCTCCACGCAACCGCAGCCGCCGCTCGCTCGCCCTGCTGCAGCAGCCGCGGCCGCACGCCCCCAGGACCGCGAGGCCGCTCGACCTCACCTCCACAAGCCGGCCACCTCCCAGCTCCCAAGCCGCTCGGCCCTTGGCCACCACGCGCGCGTCCGCGCAAGCAAGGCCGCCCAGCACAGCGCCGCTGCCACTACGCCCGCTCCTTCAGTCGCGCGGAACAGCCGCGTCGCCCGCACCAGCTCGCATCTGCCACGCCACACCGAGCCGCTCAAACCACCGCGCCGCTCGCTCCCCTCCATGGCCGCGCGTCCTTGCAGAGCTCCAGCGCGCGCAGCAGCATCCAACGCCCGCCCCAAGTGCCAAGCTTCAATTTCGCGCAAAATCAGCTCGGACCGGGGCAAACCGGGCGGCACGCCGGATGGTCCGGCCAGGAATCCGGTTGATACCAGTTTCGTCCAATTTTAACTCCATTTTTTCCCCCAAATTTTGACAACTTTCCGGAGCCCGTTTGACTCCAAAATTTTACAGCCATCTCACAATATTGTGAATCTAATTTTGACACCTTTTCCGTAATTTTTGGAGCCCAACTTTTGACCGCTCGTTTTGATCCAACTTTTCGGGCATTGACTTAATTTGCCCGGTTTCCGTTTTGGAGTGCCTTTGGTCCGTGAGAACAGCTTCCGCGCCTACATCAACACCGCGACAACGGCATCGGCACCCCGGATTCCGGCGCATCTTCGACACCATCGTCATCACCATCATCGCAAGTTCGTGTGCTTGACACCGCCTAACGTCAATAGGTATAACTTGCCTCCCCTACCCCTTGTAGCCCTTTCTTTTTTTGCGTACATATCCCATGGAGAGTGGCTTTCCGAGCGTTGCGAAGCATTGCACAAGTGCCACGACCGTGAGAGGGTGTGTGTGCGTTCTGTTGAGCAAAGCTCCGAAGCAAGCTCGGTGAGAAAGATACACAAAAGAAGAAAAAACGTGACATATAGATAGAAAAAAAAAGTTTCTAAGCATAGAAAAAAAAGAGAAATATAGAAAAGAGTGTGTGTCCACCGATACCGAGAAGTGCAAAGCTTGTGCGCACTAAGAGAGAAAAGAGAAGAGTGGCATTTGTGCAAATCTTGTTGCTTCCCTCTTATGCAACCGAGCTACCGTCTCTCTTGTGTTGGCGTGACACCGAGCTTATAGTCTTCGTTAGGACCATCTTGTTACTTAGCTCACTTCCTTCGTCGCGCTAACCCCATTGTTCTCCGCTGTGTGTGTTTCCGTGTTTCCTTGACATAGATCACCACTCTTGACATTTGACTTTGGATCTTACCCACATTTGACAATATACTTTTCCGTTGAACTTTTTCGTTTTCTATCCACCCCTTACCCACCACATATAGTGTTTCTTAGCCTTTTGCGTGTGCTTTGAGTGCGTGTGTGAGTAACCCCGATACATTTTGGCTTTGCTCTTGACTTGAACCATTTTTCCGATACTTTCTTGAAAGGTGGGATACTTGTGTAGTTTTCCTTCCACCATACATATACACCTATCCTAGTGAGATATACATCATGACCCCACAAGAACAAGCCGAGATGAGAGCATACTTCGCCGAGCTAGATGCTTGAGAAGCCCAAATGACACCCAAAGAAAAAGCCGAGTGCAACGCATACTTCAAACACCTTGAGAGCAAGAGTGATACACCCCATGAGTCGAGTGAGGATGTTTCGATTTCTAACAACTTAACCTCTACTCCTCTTGTGTTGTCTTCCTCTTTGCTAGGTTGCTCGGACATCGACGACGCCATTGCCATGGAGATGAGGGACTCCACTATATGTGAGATGAGCGACTCTACTATATGTGAGATGAGAGACTCCACTATATGTGAGCTTGATGAGTGCCTCCACTTCGGGAGCATGAGTGATACACCAAGTGAAATAAGAGTGGTAGTTGATAGGTCATGTGAGGCCATTTCGAATTCTAACAACTTACCCTCTACCTCTAGTGTGTTTCCTTGTGTCTCATTAGGTCACATGGATGACGAGACGCCGATCATGGAGAAAATGTACATGGTGCATGAAGATGATGCTATCACACCATGCTTGATTGAAGATGAACATGGAGGCCACATCGAGCCTACCTCTTCCACAACACCTACCTCATATGAGCGGGACTACAAAGGTACATATATGGGTGTTGATGATGCCATGATCCCACTACTGGACATGATGATTTGTGAGTGCTTGCATGAGTTGGATGATCATATTGCTATGTCATATGCTTCTTTCACTTTCCCTTGTGATACTTGTGATACCACTATTGTTGATCATGTGGAATTAGTTGCTTGTGACAATTTGACCATGCCATGCTATGATACAAACTTGAACATGTTTTGTGCTACATGCTTGCAATATTCTCCCATTAGTGCAACCAAAATGTTGAATACTTGCTCTTTCCAATGCTTGGTTTTCAATGATGTTAATATGCGTGTGAATGAGATTGCCCCCATAGCTCTCTCACCTTTTGGAGACTTTGCATATATCCATGTTGAACATGTTCCCATGTTTACTCAGCATATTCACCATCTCTATTATGTTGCTTGGCTTAATGCTAATGGTGATGTGCAAAAGAAATGGACCATCATGATGGATGATGTGTTCCTATACCATGCACACACGTTCTTTGCTTTGCCTATTGTGTTTGTATGTACACGGAAGACAAGGTCAACTCGATTGAGCACGAGTTGACCAAACGAGCTCTTGAGAGCATAATACAAGTAAGTACAAGATCGAACCCGGCTCTAATACCTTTCCCATGCTTTGCATTGAACATGCCGAACAATTTCTCTTTCTTATGGTTCTTTTGCAAGCATGATGATGTGATTCTTACTGTTGTTGTTGCCACAAATATGAGGACCAATTTCTCTTTCCGATGGTTTGTGTGCACACATGTTGATGATATTTTGAACACTCTCCCTTATGTGTTTTTGCCAAATTCTCCTCTTATTGCTTCAAGGATGTTGAACAATTTCTCTTTCTGATGCCTTGAGTGCAATAATGCACATGAGTTTATACATGAGATGGACATCATAGTCGTCTCACAATTTGGAGATTTTGTGTTTCCGCATTTGGAAGATGTTGAAATGAAGTTCATACACATTGACCTTGCATATGCATTATTCTTGATATATTTGTGTTGTGATAACGGTGTTGTGAACATGAATGGACATGTCGTTGATGATATGCTCCTCTATCACGCACACACATACTTTGCTTGGTCTTTGTTGTGTGAAGGTACAAGTGACTTTTGGATGAGCGTCAATGAATGGGTTCGACCCCACACTTCGACTACACAAGATCTCTCAATGAGAGCACACCGACATCTTGCTAAGGTGACCTCCTTCTACTTACACTCTCTTGCTAAACCCGTGGAACATTGACTATGCTTTGAGTGTTGCTTGGCTTTTCTTGTGCTATTGATAGGGCTCTTGACAAGTGAAGCAACATTCGAGCGTTGGTGTCATCTACCTCCTCTACACGTTCATGATGAGTTATCGTCGAGGACGACTCTTTTTCAAGTGGGGGAGATGATACGGGGCGACCTTCGGTCTTCACCGCATCATGTGCTTCATCGCAAGACGGCACGCTGATACGTCTCCAACGTATCTATAATTTCTGATGTTCCATGCTTGTTTTATGACAATACCGACATGTTTTGTTCACACTTTATGTCATTATTATGCGTTTTCCGGAACTAACCTATTGACGAGATGCCGAAAGGCCGTTGCTTGTTTTCGTCTGTTTTTGGTTCCGAGAAAGGCTGTTCGGGCAATATTCTCGGAATTGGACGAAATCAACGCCAAACCTCCTATTTTTCCCGGAAGGCTCCGAACACCGAAGAAGAGTCGGAGAGGGGCCGGGGGCCACCACACCATAAGGCGGCGCGGGCCGGACCCCGGCCGCGCCGGCCTAGGGTGGGGCCACCCTATCAGCCCTCCCCGCGCCGCCTCTTCGCCTATATAACCCCTTTCGACCTAAAAACGCAGTACCTCTTGACGAAACTCCGGAAAGACTCCGTGGGCGCCGCCACCGTCGCGATACTCCAACTCGGGGGACAGAACTCTCCGTTCCGGCACCTCGCCGGGACGGGGAATTGCCCCCGGAGCCATCTCCACCGCCGTCTTCACCGCCATCTTCACCGCCATCGCTGCCTCCATGATGAGGAGGGAGTAATCCACCCCCGAGGCTGAGGGCTCCGCCGTAGCTATGTGGTTCATCTCTCTCCCATGTACCTCAATACAATAATCTCATGAGCTGCTTTACATGATTGAGATTCATATGAGTTTTGTATCACTACTATTCTATGTGCTACTCTAGTGATGTTATTAAAGTAGTTTTATTCCTCCCGCACGGTGTAATGGTGACAGTGTGTGCATCCGTGTTAGTACTTGGCGTAGGCTATGATTATGATCTCTTGTAGATTATGAAGTTAACTATTGCTATGATGGTATTGATGTGATCTATTCCTCCTACATAGTGTGATGGTGACAGTATGCATGCTATGTTAGTTCTTGGTGTAATTGTGTTGATCTATCTTACACTCTAAGGTTATTTAAATATGAACGTTGAATATTTTGGAGCTTGTTAACTCCGGCATTGAGGGTTCGTGTAATCCTACACAGTTAGCGGTGTTCATCATCCAACAAAAGAGTGTAGAGTAGTCCTATTATGTGATCATTGTTGAGAGTGTCCACTAGTGAAAGCAGGATCCCCGGGCCTTGCTTCCAAGCATCGAATCTCCGTTTGTTTACTCGTTTTGTTACATGTTTGCTCGCTGCCATATTTTATTCAGATCGCTATTACCACTCATACTCATCCATATTACTTGCATCTCACTATCTCTTCGCCGAACTAGTGCACCTATACATCTGACAAGTGTATTAGGTGTGTTGGGGATAGGGTGTCAAGGTGGGATCCCGGTGGGATGTCATTTTGTACTATGTAGTTCAAATTTTGATGTCAAAATTTGTACTAAAAAAGTTAAATTATACTACAAGTGGGATAAAAGTGGGATCCCACTTGACACCCTTAGTTGGGGACACAAGAGACTTCTTGCTTTGTGGTTGCAGGGTTGCTTGAGAGGGATATCTTTGACCTCTTCCTCCCTGAGATCGATAAACCTTGGGTGATCCACTTAAGGGAAAATTGCTGCTGTTCTACAAATCTCTGCTCTTGGAGGCCCAACACTGTCTACAAGAATAGAAGCTCCCGTAGACATCACACGCCAAGGTGAATCTTCTCCTTTATGCATGCCTACAATCTCCTATTTGGAACGATATACTACTTCATACTCCATCACATCTTGATGATAGGAACTTAACGACAAGTACGGAGGGAAGGAAGGATGGCACGGAGACCCGAGGACGCAAGGCCGATGTCACGGAGGCATGGAAGAGAAGAAGGAAGAAGAGCGTCCGAGGTCGCCAAGAAGAGACGGCGCATGTAGCACGGGGCCGGATTATCCGCCCCACTAAGGCCGGGCAATCCGCCCCCCTGCGCGTCCAAGTCAACTTGGGCCAAGGCCCATGTACCCCTTTGTTTCCCTAAACTACCCCTCCTTAGTGGCTCCCTATATATAGGCTCCCACCTCCCCCTTCATTAGGTTAGACATAACTTGAGTGAGAACTTGGCTTATGCCTCCACCATCCCTCCGGGATTAGGGATACCCCCTCCTCTCTTAGACACAAATCTATGAGTTGTATCAAGGCACTCCTTATATGATTTATCTTTCGCACTTGTGATTCTACCGCGGTCTCTCACACGTGTGACTCCATAGATCGTATATCGGTCTTTCTCTCGGGGATTCTACCTCGTGTCTCTCCTTGAGGGATTCTATCGTGATAGTGGTTTGGGCTATCGGGAGTAAACCGGAATTGTATCGGGTTGTGTTGCGTGCGTTCGCGTGAGTTCATCGTGTTCTTCGCCGTGTTCTTCGTGTTCTTCCTCTCCCCCGCATTTTCCTCGATCAATTCGTGAGATCGGGCAACCCACGTGGCCTTAGGCCGCATCAAATCTTCTCTTCGAAAGTTACTTTTGCAAGAGTCACATGGACGTGACAAGACACTCTCGATGCTATCCACTCATTACTATTGGCCAAAGATGAAGCGAGACATGGAGGGCCTATGCAACCGTTGCAGCACATGCCTTCAAGCTAAGTCCACTACCAACCCTTATGGTCTTTACACTCCTTTGCCTATTCCTCATGCACCTTGGACGGATATTAGCATGGATTTCGTCCTAGGATTACCACGAACAAAACATGGGCATGTTCGATCTTTGTGGTAGTGGATAGGTTCTCTAAAATGGCTCATTTCATACCATGCCATAAGACCGATGATGCTTCACACATTGCTTCATTGTTTTTCAGGGAAATTGTTCGCCTACACGGAATACCGGCAAGCATTGTGTCGGATCGAGACGTCAAGTTTATGAGCTATCTATGGAAGTCGCTCATGGAAAATTTTGGAGTGAAGCTCTTGTTCTGATCATCCTCCCACCCGCAAACGGACGGACAAACGGAAGTGGTCAATAGAAGCCTATCAACTCTTCTACGCATACTCGTGAAGAAAAACTTGAAGTCATGGGAAGAGTGCCTTCCACACGCGGAGTTCGCCTACAATCGAGCCACACACAAAACAACATCACGGAGCCCCTTCATGATCGTCTACGGCTTCGACCCTCCCACGGCACTCGACATCCTACCACTTCCCCTTCATGAGAGGACAAACATGGACTTCGACAAGCGCACCGCCGCCATGAAGAAACTACATGAAGAAACAAGAGCAACCATCCAAGAACATGTGCTTCGTCAAGCTAACCGCCTCAACGCCAATAAGAAGGAAAGAATATTTGAAGAAGGCGACCTCGTTTGGATCCACCTCCGGAAGGAAAGATTCCCTCATGAACGCAATTCAAAGCTAAAGCCAAGAGGAGATGGCCCCTTCAAGGTCCTCAAACCCATCAACAACAACGCCTACGTCATCGACATCCCGACCTCCAAGTACTTGGTGAGCAACACGTTCAACGTCTCGGACTTATCGCCCTATCATGGAGATGAGGAGGAGCACGAGTCGAGGACGACTCTTTCCCAAGGGGGGGGGGGAGATGATGTAGCCCCGCTCACCGACGACACTACACCAAGACCAACAAGTCCCCCAAGTGGACCAATAACGCGGGGTCGAGTTAAAGCGCTACATGATAAGGTGAACTCGCTCCTCACTACCCTCGATCTCGGTACCCCATTGGATGGAATGCTACCTCATGCTGATATGCTTTGTGTCATTAGGTACAAGGTGCATCAAGACCCCGGAGAGGAGGACGCACCATGGTCAAGGGAAGGAGAGGAGCAGCTGGACATGAAGATGGACATGGAGCTGGACCCAACGTCATCCGAAGCGCGCGAAGGAAGGAAGAGAGCCAGCCGGCCCAGGACCCGGCCGACCGGCCCCACGATCGGACCACCCGGTCCCAGACCCGGTCAACCGGGCGGCACGCCGGACTTCCCCCGACATCAACCGGGCGACGCACCGACGCCAACCGGGCGGGCATCTGCGACACTTCCGGTTGGCGCCCGGTCTCCGGCCCGGTTTGGACCGGACCGGCCGGTCACAGGTCCGGTCTGATCGGCCCCCGGACCGGATCCGTCGGTTTGCCTCTACCAAAACTGCCCAAGTCGTCCACTTATGTACCTTTCCGACCTGTGGGCCATGTAGACCTGTATAAGTACCCAGGACGCCCCCTTTTACTGCTTAGACATAATTTGAGCTTAAACACTACTTTGAGCTTTGTCTCCCTAGGGTTAGATCCCCTTTGTAACCAAGGCTACTCTTGTTGAGGATTTGGATATTTGTGAGTGAGATTTTAGTGTGCCCCACTCTCTCTCCCTCACCGGTCTCCGTCTCCAACCCCAATCTCTCACACGGAATTCTACCTCGCGTCTCTTCCGGGTGATTCTATTGGCGTGGTCCATCGATCCACGAGGGTAAGATTCAATTGTATCGGGTTGGTGTGCGTGTGTTCTTCGTCGTGTTCTTCGCGTTCTTCGTTCTCTCCCTCTTTCCCCCCTTTGGATTTGGGTCAATCGCGAGATCGGGCCACACCCTAGATCTTAGATCTCATCAATATAGGTCTACATGGCCCACAGGTCGGAAAGGTACATAAGTGGACGACTTAGGCAGTTTTGGTAGAGGCAGTTCGACGGATCCGGTCCGGGGGCCGGTCAGACCCGACATGGGGCCGGAGGGTCCGGTCCAAACCGGGCCGGGGAGCGGGCGCCAACCGGAAGTGTCGCAGATGTCCGTCCGGTTGGCACCGGTGGGATGCCCGGTTGACGCCGAGGGTGGTCCGGCGTGCCGCCCGGTTGACCGGGTCTGGGGCCGGGTGGTCCGGTCGTGGGGCCGGTCGACCGGGTCCTGGGCCGGCTGGCTCCCTTCCTTCCTCCGCGCGCTTCGGGTGACGTCGGGTCCAGCTCCATGGCCATCTTCACGTCCAGCTGCTCCTCTCCTTCTCTTGACCATGGTGTGTCCTCCTGATACGTCTCCGACGTATCGATAATTTCTTATGTTCCATGCCACATTATTGATGATATCTACATGTTTTATACACATTATATGTCATTATTATGCGTTTTCCGGAAGTAACCTATTGACGAGATGCCGAAGTGCCAGTTCCTGTTTTCTGCTGTTTTTGGTTTCAGAAATCCTAGTAAGGAAATATTCTCGGAATTGGACGAAATCAACGCCCGACATCCTATTTTTCCACGAAGCTTCCGGAACACCCGAGAGCCGCGGAGGAGGGCCCCGTGGGCCCCGGACGACAGGGTGGCGCGGCCCGAGCCTTGGCCGCGCCCCTAGTGTGTCGTTGCCTCGTCGACCCTCCGACTCCGCCTCTTCGCCTATATAAAGGTCCCCGACCTAAAAACCTCGACAAGTTGGACGAAACCGGAGAAAACCTTCCGGAGCCGCCGCCATCGCGAAGCCAAGATCCGGGGGACAGGAGTCTCTGTTCCGGCACGCCGCCGAGACGGGGAAGTGCCCCCGGAAGGCTCCTCCATCGACACCACCGCCATCTTCATCAACGCTGTTGTCTCCCATGAGGAGGGAGTAGTTCTCCATCGAGGCTCGGGGCTGTACCGGTAGCTATGTGGTTCATCTCTCTCCTATGTGCTTCAATACAATAATCTCATGAGCTGCCTTACATGATTGAGATTCATATGATGATGCTTGTAATCTAGATGTCATTATGCTAGTCAAGTGGATTTTACTTATGTGATCTCCGGAGACTCCTTGTCCCACGTGTGTAAAGGTGACGAGTGTGTGCACCGTGTGGGTCTCTTAGGCTATATTTCACAGAATACTTATTCACTGTTATGAATGGCATAGTGAAGTGCTTATTTATATCTCTTTATGATTGCAATGTGTTTTGTATCACAATATATCCGTGTGCTACTCTAGTGATGTTATTAAAGTAGTTTATTCCTCCCGCACGGTGTAATGGTGACGAGTGTGTGCATCGTGTAGTACTTGGCGTAGGCTATGATTGTGATCTCTTGTAGATTATGAAGTTAACTATTGCTATGATAGTATTGATGTGATCTATTCCTCCTTTCGTAGTGTGAAGGTGACGAGTGTGCATGCTATGTTAGTACTTGGTTTGGTTATGTTGATCCGTTATACACTCTAAGGTTATTTAAATATGAACATTGAATATTGTGGAGCTTGTTAACTCCGGCATTGAGGGTTCGTGTAATCCTACACGGTTAGTGGTGTTCATCATCCAACAAGAGGGTGTAGAGTCTAGCATCTATCTATTTATTCTGTTATGTGATCAATGTTGAGAGTGTCCACTAGTGAAAGTATGATCCCTAGGCCTTGTTCCTAAATATCGCTATCGCTGTTTGTTTACTGTTTTACTGCATCTGTACTTCCTGCAATATTACCACCATCAACCACACACCAGTCCTGGACAGCAAAGCACTTTTCTGGTGCCGTTGCTACTGCTCGCATTTATTCATACCACCTGTGTTTCACTATCTCTTCGCCGAACTAGTGCACCTATTAGGTGTGTTGGCGACACAAGAGACTTCTTGATTTGTGGTTGCAGGGTTGCATGAGAGGGATATCTTTGACCTCTTCCTCCCCGAGATCGATAAACCTTGGGTGATCCACTTAAGGGAAACTTGCTGCTGTTCTACAAACCTCTGCTCTTGGAGGCCCAACACTGTCTACAAGAATAGAAGCACCCGTAGACATCAAGCTATTTTCTGGCGCCGTTGCCAGGGAGGAAAGGTAAAAGGCTCTCATACTCCGGTCCCAGGTAAAGTACTTTTCTGGCGCCATTGTGTGTGTGCTCGAAGCTATTTCCTTTAGATCCTGCAATTGCATCTTTTGTTTCTTGTTTACACTACTTAGGCATAATGGACAACAATGAGCTTCTTATTCTATTTCCTGATTTAAGACATGGATGGTTTGATGCGAAAATTAAAAAACCTATGGAACATATTAGTATGAACGCTTTGAACACCATTGTTGCTAATGATATGGAAAATTCTAAGCTTGGGGAAGCTGGTTTTGATGAGCATGATCTTTTTAGTCCACCAAGCATTGGGGAGGAAATTTACTTTGATGATACTTTGCCTCCTATTTATGATGATTATAATAATGATAGTCTTTTAGTGCCGCCTACTATGGAGGATAAATTTGATTATGATTACAATATGCCTCCTATATTTGATGATGAGAATAATAATGATAGCTACTTTGTTGAATTTGCTCCGACTACAACTAATAAAACTGATTATGCTTATGTGGAGAGTAATAATTTTATGCATGAGACTCATGATAAGAATGCTTTATGTGATAGTTATATTGTTGAATTTGTTCATGATGCCACTGGATATTATTATGAGAGAGGAAAATATGGTTGTAGAAATTTTCATGTTAATAAAATGCCTCTCTATGTGCTGAAATTTTTGAAGCTACACTTGTTCTATCTTCCTATGCTTGTTACTTTGATCTTCATGAACTTGTTCATTTACAAGATTACTATGCATAGGAAGCATGTTAGGCTTAAATGTGTTTTGAATTTGCCTCTTGATGCTCTCTTTTTGCTTCAAATACTATTTCTTGCGAGTGCATCATAAAAACTGCTGAGCCCATCTTAATGGCTATAAAGAAAGAACTTCTTGGGAGATAACCCATGTGTTTATTTTGCTACAGTACTTTTATTTTATATTTGTGTCTTGGAAGTTGTTACTACTGTAACAACCTCTCCTTATCTTAGTTTTGTTGCATTGTTGTGCCAAGTAAAGTCTTTGATAGTAAGGTTCATACTAGATTTGGATTACTGCGCAGAAACAGATTTCTTTGCGGTCACGAATCTGGGCCTAATTCTCTGTAGGTAACTCAGAAAATTATGCCAATTTACGTGAGTGATCCTCAGATATGTACGCAACTTTCATTCAATTTGATCATTTTCATCTGAGCAAGTCTGGTGCCTCAATAAAATTCGTCTTTACGGACTGTTCTGTTTTGACAGATTCTGCCTTTTATTTCGCATTGCCTTTTTCGATGTGTTGGATGGATTTCTTTGTTCCATTAACTTCCAGTAGCTTTGTGCAATGTCCAGAAGTGTTAAGAATGATTGTGTCACCTCTGAATATGTGAATTTTTAATTATGCACTAACCCTCCAATGAGTTTGTTTCGAGTTTGGTGTGGAGGAAGTTTTCAAGGGCCAAGAGAGGAGGATGATATACTATGATCAAGAAGAGTGAAGAGTCTAAACTTGGAGATGCCCCGGTGGTTCATCCCTGCATATTTCAAGAAGACTCAAGCATCTAAGCTTGGGGATGCCTTGGGCATCCCCTTCTTCATCGACAAATTATCAGGTTCCTTCTCTTGAAACTATATTTTTATTCGGCCACATCTTATGTATTTTACTTGGAGCGTCTGTGTGCTTTTGTTTTTGTTTGAATAAATGCTTGTGTGGGAGGGAGACACGCTCCGCTGGTTCATATGAACACATGTGTTCTTAGCTTTTATTTTTCATGGCGAAGGTTGAAACTGCTTCGTTAATTGTTATATGGTTGGAAACGGAAAATGCTACATGTAGTAATTGGTAGAATGTCTTGAATAATTTGATACTTGGCAATTGTTGTGCTCATGTTTAAGCTCTTGCATCATACACTTTGCACCTATTAATGAAGAAATACATAGAGCTTGCTAAAATTTGGTTTGCATCATTGGTCTCTCTAAGGTCTAGATAATTTCTAGTAAAGAGTTTGAACAACAAGGAAGACGGTGTAGAGTGTTATAATGTTTACAATATGTCTTTTATGTGAGTTTTGCTGCACCGGTTCATCCTTGTGTTTGTTTCAAATAACCTTGCTAGCCTAAGCCTTGTATCGAGAGGGAATACTTCTCATGCATCCAAAATCCTTGAGCCAACCACTATGCCATTTGTGTCCACCATACCTACCTACTACATGGTATTTCTCCGCCATTCCAAAGTAAATTGCTTGAGTGCTACCTTTAAATAATTCAAAATTTATCACCTCTGATTTGTCTCAATGTTTTATAGCTCATGAGGAAGTATGTGGTGTTTATCTTTCATTCTTGTTGGGCAACTTTCACCAATGGATTAGTGGCTTCATCCGCTTATCCAATAATTTTGCAAAAAGAGCTGGCGCGGGGTTCCCAGCCTCCAATTAATCAACCTTCATTAATAATTCTCTTCACATGTTTTGCTCCGATTCATCAGTAAGCAACTTAATTTTGCAAATAGACACTCCTTCATGGTATGTGAATGTTGGAAGGCACCCGAGGATTCGGTTAGCCATGGCTTGTGTAAGCAAAAGGTTGGGAGGAGGGTCATCCATATATAAAACTAAAATACATGTGTAAACAAAAGAGAAGAGGGATGATCTACCTTGCTGGTAGAGATAACGTCCTTCATGGGAGCCGCTCTTTGAAGGTTTGTCTGGCAAGGGGGTTAGAGTGCCCACTACCATTCTTTGACAACAACAAACACCTCTCAAAATTTTACTTTTATGCTCTCTTTATGTTTTCAAAACCAAAGCTCTAGCACAAATATAGCAATCAATGCTTCCCTCTGCGAAGGGCCATTCTTTTACCTTTTATGTTGAGTCAGTTCACCTATCTCTCTCCACCTCAAGAAGCAAACACTTGTGTGAACTGTGCATTGATTCCTACATACTTGCATATTGCACTTGTTATATTACTTTACATTGACAATATCCATGAGATATACATGTTATAAGTTGAAAGCAACCGCTGAAACTTAATCTTCCTTTGTGTTGCTTCAATGCCTTTACTTTGAATTTATTGCTTTATGAGTTAACTCTTATGCAAGACTTATTGATGCTTGTCTTGAAAGTACTATTCATGAAAAGTCTTTGCTTTATGATTCAGATTGTTTACTCATGTCATTACCATTGTTTTGATCGCTGCATTCATTACATGTGTTTACAATAGTATGATCAAGGTTATGATGGCATGTCACTTCGGAAATTATCTTTGTTATCGTTTACCTGCTCGGGATGAGCGAAACTAAGCTTGGGGATGCTGATACGTCTCCGACGTATCGATAATTTCTTATGTTCCATGCCACATTATTGATGATATCTACATGTTTTATACACATTATATGTCATTATTATGCGTTTTCCGGAAGTAACCTATTGACGAGATGCCGAAGTACCAGTTCCTGTTTTCTGCTGTTTTTGGTTTCAGAAATCCTAGTAAGGAAATATTCTCGGAATTGGACGAAATCAACGCCCAGCATCCTATTTTTCCACGAAGCTTCCAGAACACCCGAGAGCCGCCAGAGGAGGGCCCTGTGGGCCCCAGACGCCGCGCCCCCCTAGTGTGTCGTTGCCTCGTCGACCCTCCGACTCCGCCTCTTCGCCTATATAAAGGTCCCTGACCTAAAAACCTCGACAAGTTGGACGAAACCAGAGAAAACCTTCCAGAGCCGCCGCCATCGCGAAGCCAAGATCTGGGGGACAGGAGTCTCTGTTCCGGCACGCCGCCGGGACGGGAAGTGCCCCCGGAAGGCTCCTCCATCGACACCACCGCCATCTTCATCAACGCTGCTGTCTCCCATGAGGAGGGAGTAGTTCTCCATCGAGGCTCGGGGCTGTACCGGTAGCTATGTGGTTCATCTCTCTCCTATGTGCTTCAATACAATAATCTCATGAGCTGCCTTACATGATTGAGATTCATATGATGATGCTTGTAATCTAGATGTCATTATGCTAGTCAAGTGGATTTTACTTATGTGATCTCCGGAGACTCCTTGTCCCACGTGTGTAAAGGTGACGAGTGTGTGCACCGTGTGGGTCTCTTAGGCTATATTTCACAGAATACTTATTCACTGTTATGAATGGCATAGTGAAGTGCTTATTTATATCTCTTTATGATTGCAATGTGTTTTGTATCACAATATATCTGTGTGCTACTCTAGTGATGTTATTAAAGTAGTTTATTCCTCCTGCACGGTGTAATGGTGACGATCTGTGCATCGTGTAGTACTTGGCGTAGGCTATGATTGTGATCTCTTGTAGATTATGAAGTTAACTATTGCTATGATAGTATTGATGTGATCTATTCCTCCTTTCGTAGTGTGAAGGTGACAGTGTGCATGCTATGTTAGTACTTGGTTTGGTTATGTTGATCTGTTATGCACTCTAAGGTTATTTAAATATGAACATTGAATATTGTGGAGCTTGTTAACTCCGGCATTGAGGGTTCGTGTAATCCTACACGGTTAGTTGTGTTCATCATCCAACAAGAGGGTGTAGAGTCTAGCATGTATCTATTTATTCCGTTATGTGATCAATGTTGAGAGTGTCCACTAGTGAAAGTATGATCCCTAGGCCTTGTTCCTAAATATCGCTATCGCTGTTTGTTTCTTGTTTTATCTGCATCCGTACTTCCTGCAATATTACCACCATCAACCACACACCGAGTCCTGGACAGCAAAGCACTTTTACAGGTGCCGTTGCTACTGCTCGCATTTATTAATACCACCTGTGTTTCACTATCTCTTCGCCGAACTAGTGCACCTATTAGGTGTGTTGGGGACACAAGAGACTTCTTGATTTGTGGTTGCAGGGTTGCATGAGAGGGATATCTTTGACCTCTTCCTCCCTGAGATAGATAAACCTTGGGTGATCCACTTAAGGGAAACTTGCTGTTGTTCTACAAACCTCTGCTCTTGGAGGCCCAACACTGTCTACAAGAATAGAAGCACCCGTAGACATCACCTCCTCTCCGGGGTCTTGATGCACCTTGTACCTAATGACACAAAGCATATCGACATGAGGTAGCATTCCATCCAATGGGGTTCCGAGATCGAGGGTAGTGAGGAGCGAGTTCACCTTATCATGTAGCGCTTTTGATGAGATCTGAGATCTAGGGGTTGGCCCGATCTTGCGGTTGACCCGAAATCCAAAGAGGGAAGAGAGGGAGAGAGCGAAGAACACGATGAACACGAAGAACACGAGGAACTCACGCACGCACACCAACCCGATACAATCGATACTTACCCTCGTGGCTCGATGGACCACGCCAATAGAATCAACCCGGGAGAGACGCGGGGTAGAATCCCGGAGTGAGAGATCGGTGAGGGAGATGAATCAAGGAGTGGGAGAGAGAGTGGGTAGCACTAGAATCTCACACTCACAAATCCATACATCCATCAAGGGTTGCCTTGGATACAAAGGGGGTGAAACCCTAGGGAGACAAAGCTCAAAGTCATCTCTAAGCCTAAATCATGTCTTAGGGGTAAAGGGGATGACCTAGGTGCTTATATAGAGGTACAAGGCGACTTGGGTCGAAAAGGTACGCGGTTGATCGACTCGGGCCGTTTCCGGTCGAGTCTGTCCCGTGAAATCCGGTCAACCGGATTTCAACCGGGCTGTAGACTGGGTAGCCTGGTGCAGGGGCCGGTCAACCGGCCGCCAACCGGGAAGTTCGCAAAAGTTTCCCGGTTTAGCGCCGGTACGACACCGGTTGTCGCCGGGGTGGATCCGGTCTGGGGCTCGGTCTGACCGGCCCTGGGACCGGCCTGTCCGGCCTGGGGCCCGGTTGGCCGGCCTCTGGACCGGCTGGGCCTCTTCCTCCCGCCTCTTCTCCCTCTTCCTTCTTCTCTTCTTCTTCTTCTCTCTTCCTTGCACCATGGGAGTTCCTTCTCTCCGGTTCCTCGATGACTTTTGTACCTAATGACATGTAACACACCGACCTGAGGTAGCATTCCATCCAAGGTATTGACGAGGTCGAGTGTCGAGAGGAAGGAGTTCACCTTGACATATATGGCGGGGGTTTGTGTTGTTGGTCCTCTAGGGGGACTCCTTGGCCATGGTGTAGCGTCGATGATAGTCGGGGCTGCACTTGTTGATCTTGAGGCGTAGGTGTCCAAAGGCCACCCCGCATCATCTCCCCCCCTTGGGGAAGAGTCGTCCTCGACTCTTGTTCCTCCTCATCGATGATGTAGTCCATGACGGTTCTCCCATGTTGTGGTAGAGGGATAAAGTCGCGGTCGAAGAAGAACTTGGGGAAAAACAACTTGCAAATGGAAAGCTTGTGGATGCCAATTTTGTGATCGGCGAACAAGAGGCTCTTAAGCAAATACGAAGCATCAAGTCGTTTCTCCAAGAGGCATTTGGCAAAAATGGGAACCAAAAGAGTGTGGATGTATCCAAAATGTGGTAGGGAAAAAATGTGTGCATGTAAGAGTTGTAAGGTGTCAAAAATGTGTGGTGTAGCATTGTCCCAAACAAGTGGAACAAACAAAAGGCAAGTGTCGGCGGAAAAATTTGGGGCAAAATTGTTATGTGCAATGGCAAAGCGATGGAGACTTCGAACTTGGGAGAGTATGGTTGGCTTGAGCCGAGTATGAGTGTCCTCAAGTGTGAAAGAATCCATTGCAATTGCCAAAGATGAAATGAGAAATCGAAAGAAGAGCAACTTTTTGTGTGACATGTGGCACAAGATGCATAAGGTGTCTCTCACATGTATGACATGGTCCTTGAGAATCTTGGAGTGTATGATGATATCATCACGACATACAACAACCATTGTGCCAACAAGATGTGTCAAGATATGTTGCATAAGAAACAAAAGAGGTGACGAGAATTGGACCAAACCGGAAACTCGACAAGGCAAGTCGGAAACACACGAGGGCGAAGGCTTGTGGGAACATACCCTTTGGTGTGATTCCCGCGGGTTAGGTCCTTGTTGGGGTAGCTCTCAATTGCGCGTTTCGTGAGCTCATGCTCTGTGGCGGTGGAAGCGGTCGTCCGTGTACCTACACATGGAAGAAGCAAAACAAAAAGCGTGTGTGCATGGTAGAG
>NC_061514.1:216736023-216777998 GCF_022539505.1 Lolium rigidum
TATTTATCATCTATGGTCACTCACTACTATTGTAATACCCCTTTACCCTGGACGAGATCTGGGCTCATATAGCTCATCCTCTCCCCAAATTAGGTTAAGATGTAAGAATTAGGCTTAAGGCGGATTTGAGCTTGTCTCCTAGGGTTTCATCCCTTTGTATCAAGGCACTCTTGAAGGATTTTCATGGATGATTCAAGGCTATCACCTTCTATATCCAAGTTCTATAATCTCCTCACTACCTCCCACTATGATTTTCTACCAAGGGTCTCTAAGAAGTGGTCTTTATTGGCTTACCCAACCTACCAAGGAGTATAAATTTGGTTTGTGTTGGGTTGTGTGTGTGTGTTCTTATTTGGATTTTGTGTTCTCATCCTCTTCCCTTCTATTCATCCACTCACTTGGTCAGGATCTCGGGCACATCCTAGCCCTAGGCCCTCATCAAATGGTATCGGCTCTTGGTTAGCCCGGATTTGACCCCATAACCACCCGCATTCGCCCAAAAATTTTCTCCAAAATCCCCAAAAATAGCCCTAAAATTGCCTTTGGTCAGATCTGATTTTGCTGCGCTTTGAGTGGTTTTGGATCCATGATTTGGTGTTCTTATGGTAGGATCTACATCCTCCCCTACCCCACGTCCAATTCCATCAATTTCTGCCCGAATCGAAGAATTTCTGGTCCACTTTTCGTGTTGTTCGTCGAGCTGTTCATCGTGTTTCTAGGCTCACGGCACCGCCTGTTGGAATCTACGGCACTGCCGCCACCAGCCTTTTTCAAGCTCGCGTCGATCCGCTGCTGACTGCCCTTCTCGGTCATCCCACGCGTTGCTGCGCGCGCCACCGAGCCGCATCCACTCGCCCACGTTGCCGCAGACGCTCCTGCCTCGGCAAGCAACATGCCGCCACCGCCTGCTTTAGCTCGGCCGCCACTATCAAGCCTCTGCTGCAAGGGCCCGCAGCATCACATGCCACACCCAATAAGGGGCCACACCGCGCGCCAGCTGAAGCTCACTCTTGCGCGGCTGCATCTGCCGCTCCTGCCCGCCTATTTCCTCACACGCTACAAGGCAAGGCCAGCCAAAATTCACTACATTGCTGCCATTGGGTCAGTTCCTTGGCCTCCCGCCACACCACCGCGGCGCCCGCCCCTATTTCTCTTCCACGCACGCTCCAGCAGCCGACCGCCGCCCAAGCCACTGCTACGCAAGACGGCAGCCAATGCGCCCTGCCGCTCCACACTTCCACTCACAAGGCATAAGTGTAGGGCTCCTAATCGCCAATTCTCTGCGTTTCGCTCATTCTCGCCCTTGACGGTACGGCTGCAAGAGCATTACCGGTGCTGCTGCCACCACACCCGGGCAGCACGGCCTGCACGCCAAAGTAGCTGCCGCCCCGTATATTTCTCAAGGAGGTCCTGCTTCTGGCTCTAATTCTGACCCATCTTTTTTTGCCCAAATTTTGACAACTTTCCTATTACCCGTTTGACTTCCAAACTTTCACAGCTATCCCTTTTCATATTGACTCAATTTAGACAATTACTCGAATTTTCCGGCTCCAAATTTTGACACCTTCGATCGTCGTCGTGACCCAAATTTTCGGCAGCACTGACTTATTTTGCTCGGTTTCCGTTTTGGAGTGCAAGGATTACCGCTTCGAGCCCGCCTACACGACACCGCGACACCTTTCTAAGAATTCCTGGACCCAAGAACTACGACACCATCGCCGCTATCATCGCAAGTTGTGTGTTCCGACACCGCCTAACATTTTCATCTAGGTATAACTTGCTCCCCACCTTGTAGCCCTCTTTCCTTTGCGATCTATCCATCGAGCATTGCTTATCATGTTATAGACATTGCACGTGGCCCCGAGTCAGGAGGTGTGTGTCGTGTGGAAAGCTTCTACAAACCACGGTGGCAAAATAGTAAAAGCGAGCTAACGCTAACATAGTGCGAAAAAGCCGCTAAAACACCAAAAGAGCAAAAAGAGGAAGTGCCACCATAGATATACAAAAGAGTGCAGTGCCACCGTATACAAAAGAGTAAAAGCTTTAAGCAAGAGAGAAAAGAGAAGAGAGGCCGTTATGTGAATCTTGTTGTCTCTCGTTGCAACCAAAGCTTTGCTTTCTTTGTGTTAGTGTGACACCAGCACTCCTTACTCAATTCTTACACTTTTCCGCTCATCTGGTCTGACTAACTTCATTTATCTCGTGTGAGTTCCATCTTTCGTTTCACATGATCACCATTTGGACATTTGATTTTGAAAGCTTACTCCACTCTTAACAACAAACCTTGATTTCGGATTTTGACTTTGGCTTTCCACCATCCCTCACCTACCACCCATATTTGCTAGCTTTTTGCGTGTGTTTTTGTGTGTGTGTACCCAACACAAATTGAATTATCTCTGGTTTGGTTAGTTGACCGCACTCCATCACTTCATGCGAGACTTGACGGTAGTTTCTTTCACTAACACCCACCATATAGCTTTTGTCGTGGCAATATGATAGTGAAGAAGAGAGACATGGAAGACTACATGGACTACTCCGAGGAGGCTCTTCACCCCATGTGGAGGAATATGTGGAGCTCTACCCGACTATGGCCCAAGCATCACCGACATCTCCGACATCGAGGAGCTCGGCACCACTATGCTCCTCAAGCATCACTATGATGGACGGCACATGGTGGAGCACCACTTGAGGACGACTTCACGAGCTCTCACACGATTAATGGCTCATCAAGCATGGACGACATGGTGGAGCACCACGCCACAGATCGACACCATGGCGGAGCCTCTACCTAGTCACCTCTCGCTTAGCCGGAGTTTACATATGAAGATAGAGGACCTCAACGATGGCACCATCATATGGGACTCATCAAGAGCTGCCCTAACACATCGCCATCGACACACGCTTCAGCTCCACGAGGCGCTACTCATGAGAGTAGCAAGGCTATGATCATTCTACAGCGTAGCTCCATCATATGATATCAAGAGCCCATCGATCGGCTATCGACACTCTGCCTACGAGCTCCACAAGGCGCCACTATGAGAGTGCCATGCACAAGATCGCCGACTTCGCGTACACCCAGAAGGGAGCATCAAGAGCGCTTCTATCAAGAGCGTTATCGACACTTCTTCTCCAAGCTTCCACAAGGCGCTGCAAGCAACAGATGCTGTCGTATGAGCTACTCATCTGGCATGGCAGACCACATCACCACACCATCTCATGATAGTCGCCGACTACACTACCACCTCATGGTCTATCACATATACCACATGAGCTACCATAAGCCACTTCATGATGTCATCGACCAACATCTTCCACTTACTGAATACAATTCACTCAAAGCCATGGTGATGATACATCACAAGACGAGAGCCTCACATGAAGGCGACAAACACCATGATAGAGGCTACCTAAGATGGCAGGCACATCGCGCATACCTTCCTCATAAGGCGACTTCCACCCCTGTGCTACCACCACAATGGTGGCCTCTGTACTGGCCACATACATGGACTCTGACACAAGTGTACAACAACACCCTCCACAGAATGTCCCAATCTCCTATGAGGCGTGTAAGGCTGGTGGTCACGTGGTATGGCATGCACAACGCCAAGTGCCAAGAGACGCCGCCCCGATACAAGCTACAAGCACAAGTCCCCAAAATGCCTATTGCGCCCACACTTCAAGATGGTGAAGAACTCAAGGCCACCGCAAGGAGCACGGATCCTGAGCTTCAGCCTCCCTCATCACTGCCACCGGCTGGAGGATGACTTGGGAGGCGATGGAGCTGAGCATGGTGAGCATGGATCTCCTTCACACCCACGGAGGCGCATGGAGTTGAGATGGTTGGAGCATGGAATTCCCTTTCTCCTTCAACCAAGGAGGCGCATGGAGATTTAGATAGTCGAACACTCATGCTTGATCATGAGTTGTACCAATCCTATGTGAGATGAGAGCCACTAGCCCACTTGAGTGAGAGAGTGATATTGTTGTTGACTTCCGGCACCCCACATATGAGTTTGAAAGCCTCATTTGGAGGACATGAGTGACACAAAGTGAGTTGAGAGAGGTAGACATAGGTCCAAGGAGGACGTGATTACAACATGCCACATTAACCTCTCTCCTCGCTAGGCTTTATGTTGCACTAGGTTCCACGAGAGGATTAGTTCGCCATGGGTGATTTGTTACAAGGTGTGCGAAGATGATGATATTCGTCATGCTTGCTCCAAGATGATAGATGTCGTACCACATGATCTATCACAACACTCTACCAGCCGAGTCGGCTTACAAAGGTAACTTATGAGTGCATGCATGATTCTCAATCCATTTGCTTTCAGCTGCTACTTGTCTTCCCCACATGGATGTTTTGCTGATAACATTGTTGACTCGCAAATGATTGCTTGTGATACCATGACCATGCCATGCTAAGAGAGCTTCACATTTTCCCCGCCATAGCTTGCAATGACAATGATTAGATCATGCTTGTGTTGTGACACCTTTGATGAACACTTGCTTTGTACATAGGGGGTTGTCATCAATGATAACATGTTCCACATGCTTTGCCCCCAAATGTTTACACCATTCCATGATCTCACATCCAAAATTGGTGAACAATTGCTCTTTCTTATGCTTGGTATGCAAGAATATTTTCATTGTCCATGAGAGGCCCCCATAGCCTTTCTATTTTTGATGATCATGAGTTACTACATTACGCCATGAATGCACCTTCTTTATCTGCCATATGCACCATCACATGCATTTCATACTATCTTGATTGACACTAATGGTGATGTGCACAGACATGGAACATCATGATGGATGATGTTCCTCACGTACACACGCTTTTGTTTTCTTTGTGTGTATAGGTACTCAATGATTAATCTTCCACCGCCATGAGCATGAGCTCACAACGCCGCAATTGAGAGCAACTAACACGGATGATACATAATCCAACCTTAATGGATTCACGCCAGCAGGAGACCCCAAACGCCTTCGCCTCATGTAGCTTCCTTGTTTGTCTTGTTTGCTCCGGTTTGGACCAATGCCTCCGATGCAGCCCGACCTTCGGTCTTCACCGCATCATATGCTTCATCGCCAAGACGACACGCAAAGGTGAATCTTCTCCTTTATGCGTGCCTACAATCGCCTATGTGGAACGATATACTACTTCATACTCCGTCACATCTTGATGATAGGAACTCGACGACATGTACGGAGGGAAGAGAGGATGCCATGGAGACCCGAGGACGCAAGGCCGATGTCACGGAAGCATGGAAGAGAAGGAGGAAGAAGCGCTGGACGCTCCAGGTCGGAACTTCCGCCCATCCTGGCCGGAACTTCCGCCCAGATGCTGTCAAGACCAAAGGCGTTCCCACAGAAGAGTTGTGGCCGGAACTTCCGCCCATGATGGCCGGAACTTCCGCCCAGGACCGGAACTTCCGCCCCCAGGAGCCGGAACTTCCGCCCCATCGAACCGCAGCCAGATCTCAGCCCCCTTTGGCTTGTAACTTACCCCTTCATCCCCTTACCTATAAATAGGAACCTACCCCCACCTTCATGAGGGAGAGATGATGTTTAGATGAATTGGCTTATGCCTCTATTATCCCCTAGTGGATTTGTGAAACCCCCACCTTAGGTTAATTCCTATTGTACCACCCGGGCTCCGATCGAATCCTATTGTATCTCTTTGGTGACTTCTACCAATCTTGATCTTTTGCTTGCACTTCTACCTATTTGGTCTTTTGCTTGCACTTCTATTGAGTTTGGTCTTTTCACCCTTCTAGATTCGTAGGATCTTCGATTCGTCGATCTTTTTGCGGGACTTCTACCGAAAGGTCTTTTCCTTGCAACTTCTATCGAGTTGGTGGTTCGGGCCAACGAGAACAAACCGATTGTGTTGTGTGCGTGTGTTTGTATCGTGTTCTTCGCGTTCATCCGCTTCCCCGCGAATCCCCCTCCGCAATCACACTCACCCGGGTCAAACCGTGAAGATTGGGCACACCCTCGGGCTTAGCCCGCATTATATGGTATCTGAGCAAAGGTTGCCACGAATTTGACCCTCCGATTCCACCAATTTCGCCCAAAAATTTCCCCAAAAATTTTTCCCCAAAAAATAGCTCGAATTTGGATCACAGGATTTGTTGCGTTGTTTGTGGTTTTGGTCCACAGATCTGTTGTCTTTGGTGTTGATCTACACTTCCTCCAATTTTCACCGGCCAATTCCATAGTTTGCCCCTCGAAATCCATCCATTTCTGCTCCATTTTTCGCCTCGGGTTCGTGCAGTTCATCGCCTGGATCTCAGATCCGAAAAACCTACAGTTTTCGGTACTACCGGCCGCTGTAACCGGTACTTCCGCTGGCCCAAATTTCGTTTTTCCCCAAATCCTGGTCAACGCCCATCATCTTCCTCCTGCCGCCAGCAACCACCACTCCAGCGCTGCGCCCTCGCTCGACCAGAACCACCGCTGGCCCACGCGCTCCAGCTCCACACCGCGCACGCCACGCCTGCTCCCCTCGACCAGCTGCAATCGCGCGCCAAGCCCACCACAAAGCCCCGCTCCAGCCTGGCCCCGCTCGCGCACACCCCGCACCAGCAGCGCCTCGCCCGTGCCTGGCCGCCCGCCGAACCAGCTCGAGCCGCCGCAGCACCACGCGCGCGCCTGCCTTCACGCAACGGCCCGCCTGGCCAACTCCTTGCCGCACGCGCCAAGCCACCACCGCGCCCGCTCGCCAGCAACCGCCAACCACAGCTGCCACCGTTCCACGCCCAGGCCACCTCCGCGCCACCACCACCACGCAGCAGTTGTTGAAATATTGGGCCCATTTTTAGTGGCCCAAATTAGATTTCAGTTTTTCCTATAAATCTCAAAGCCCACATAGTGGCAGCCTTGTGAGTTTGAGCCCAAGTTGGTGGCAGCTCACTAGGGAGTGGCAAGAGGGGGGAAGTTTAGTCCCACATGGAAAGTTGGGAGGAAGTTAGACCACCTTATAAGATGGGTTGTTCCACCACTAGTAAGTGAGTGAGAATAGGAGTGCTACACGCGCGCTCCTCCTCCTCCTCGCTCGCTCGTCTCGTCTCGACTCGACTCGACTCGACACGTCACGACACGACGCGCGCCGCGCTCGTGGTGAGTGGATTGAGCCTCGAGCCGAGACTTTCCTTACTTTTTGCAGCTCAGGAAAACGAACGGAGTCCTAGACGGACGCGTCGCAGATTAGTCGGTTCGGGTCGCTCCCGGATCGTGGGCTATCCGTAACCGACTCAAAACGTTCGTGCGACGTGGGCGTGGCCCACGTTGCCTAGGGTTCCCGAGCCTATATAATCTCTTGCCCGGCTACCGCAGAATAATATCTAATACACGAGTTAGGGTTTCCACCTCTCTCTGCTTGCGCCGCCATCGTAGCCTACTCCATCCCGCGAACCGACGTGCATCGGCGAACGGGAGAGCAGGTCTCCGGAACCACTCGTCCTTGCGATCCTGTACGTGAGAGGGCGAATTAGGTTTTTGGGAAGCGCTCTGCGCGACTTCTCAAGCTCTTCATCACGGGTCGCCTTCCGTCCAAGTCGGGCGGTGCTGCCTACCGTCGTCTTCAACGCCGTCTACTTCGACCCATCGTCCCCGTCGTCAACAACGTTGTCATCAACAACGTTACTGTTGCGACATCGTCTGCTACACCGCCACCTCCACCAGATCGGTACGTGCGACATATCTCGATCTGTTTAGCGATGGATGTTGTACCGTTTGCTCTGCTACTGTTCATGTTGATCACTGCATCTAGTATGTTCGAGTTTCACATGTTAGTAGTTACTTTCGTCATGCTTTATATTCTGGAATTAATCATGGAAATTGTGCCTAATTATCCAACAATCCAAAAACCTAAATGTAGGCAATTTCCTGAGTTAACAATGGCTGGTTTTTCCGATGCACTGAGGCCGGATAAGTTTACCGGTGTGCACTTTAAGAGGTGGCAGTATAAGGCCATGCTCTGGCTTACTCATCTGAAAGTGTTCGAAGTTACTGATGGTTTACACTGAAGGAACTATATCTGACCAAGATCAGAACAAGTTCAAGGAAAACAATACTCTCTTCGTCGGGTGCGTTCTAAGTATTCTTGCTGATCGTCCGTGTGATGTGTACATGCACTTAACGGATGGTAAAGAGCTCGGGGATGCACCGAATGCTAAGTTCGGTGCAACCGATGCGAGCGATGAATCGTACATCATGGAGAGCTTCCATGACATCGGGATGGTTAACAACCGTTACGTAGTCGAACAAGCTCATGAGATACGAGTGCATTGCGAAAGAGCTCGAACTCCTTAAGTGTGCCTTACCCGACAAGTTTGTGACTCGGATGCATCATTGCTAAGTTGCCCCCTTCATGGAGGAACTTTGCCACAACCCTCAAACACAAGAGACAGGAGATATCAGTTGAAAATCTTATAGCGTCTCTTGATGTTGAGGAGAAAGCTCGGGCTAAGGATAATTCTGAGAAAGGAGAGGGTCAGTCTAACGCCAACATGGTGCAGAAGAAACCCTACAGCAAGAACAAAGGGAATAACAAGCCCTCCTTCAATAAGCCTATGAAGACTACAACCTTCAAGAAGAAGAAGATGATAAACAAAGCAGATCTGAGCTGCTTTACCTGTGGAGAGGCTGGCCACTTTTCTAAGGACTGTCCAGAGAGGGCAGACCGCAAGAAAAAGGGGAGGCAAGTCAACACGGTGACCGCTAGCAATGCTGATGGGTACGGTAATCTCTTTACTGTTCTTTCGGTATTTCAATCTCCATGTTGGTGGATTGATACAGGTGCTAATGTTCATGTGTGTGCTGACATATCCATGTTCACTTCTTACCAGGTCGCCCGGGATTCTTCCGTCTTGATGGGGAATGGGTCACATGCTTCTGTTCGTGGTGTTGGCACGGTAGATCTGAAGTTCACTTCGGGGAAGATCGTGCAGCTGAGGAACGTGCAGCATGTCCCTACTATGAACAAGAATCTCGTTAGCGGCTCCCTTCTATGCAGAGATGGGTTTAAGGTTGTTTTAGAGTCGAATAAAGTAGTTGTTTCCAAGTTTGGACAATTTATTGGTAAAGGCTATGAGTGCGGAGGCTTGTTCCGCTTTTCTCTTTCTGATTTCAGTAATAAGTCTGTGAACCATATTTGTGGCAATGTTAGTGATGATACCAGTGTTTGGCATTCTCGTTTATGTCACATTAATTTTGGTTTAATGTCTCGGCTATCCAGTTTAAGTTTAATTCCGAATTTCACCATTGCCAAAGGTTCTAAGTGCCATAGTTGTGTGCAATCAAAGCAACCTCGGAAGCCTCACAAGGCGGCCGAGGAGAGAAACCTGGCACCTCTAGAACTCATACATTCTGATTTATGCGAGATGAATGGTGTGTTGACAAAAGGTGGAAAGAGATATTTCATGACATTGATTGATGATGCGACTAGATTCTGCTATGTTTATTTGTTGCGAACTAAAGATGAAGCTTTAGACTACTTTAAAATTTATAAAGCCGAAGTTGAAAATCAACTAGAGAGAAAGATCAAGCGTCTTAGGTCGGATCGTGGTGGCGAATATTTTCCTAAAATCTTTGATGAATTCTGTGAGGAACATGGCATTATTCATGAGAGGACGCCTCCCTATTCACCCCAATCAAACGGGGTTGCCGAGAGGAAAACCGCACGCCTGACCGACTTGGTGAATTCCATGTTAGCCACTGCTGGTTTATCAAAGGCATGGTGGGGGAGGCTTTGCTGACTTCATGTCATGTCCTGAATAGAGTTCCTAACAAGAATAAAGATAAAACCCCTTACGAGGAGTGGACTGGGAGAAAACCATCACTTTCGTATTTGCGCACATGGGGATGTTTGGCGAAAGTCAATATTCCAATTACTAAGAAGCGCAAACTTGGACCAAAAACAGTGGATTGTATCTTTCTAGGTTATGCTCCGCGGAGTGTAGGATATAGATTTTTAGTAGTTCAATCTGAGGTACCTGATATGCATGTTGATACTATTATGGAATCTCGTGATGCAACATTTTTTGAGAATATGTTTCCTATGAAAGATATGCATAGCATTGCTAGAATTTCTACTGAGCTAATTCCTGAGTCCAGTACATCTAATGAGTATTTTGAACAATCACATGAGAATGTTACTGAGAAGGATGACAATGAAGCTCCTAAACGGAGCAAGAGACGAAGGATTGAAAAATCCTTTGGTGATGATTTCATTGTGTACCTTGTGGATGATACTCCCACGTCCATTGCAGAGGCATATGCATCTCCAGATGCAGATGACTGGAAAGAAGCTGTCCATAATGAGATGGACTCGATTCTTTCTAATGGAACTTGGGAGTTGTCAGAACGACCCCATGGATGCAAGCCAGTAGGCTGCAAATGGGTGTTCAAGAAGAAGCTAAGACCTGATGGTACTATTGAAAAGTACAAGGCACGGCTTGTAGCGAAAGGCTACACACAGAGAGAAGGCGAAGATTACTTCGACACCTATTCACCTGTCGCTAGACTTACCACCATTCGAGTACTACTATCCATGGCTGCCTCCTATGGTCTTATCGTTCATCAAATGGACGTAAAGACAGCTTTCCTTAATGGAGAGTTGGAAGAGGAAATCTATATGATATGGGGTGGCCCGATCTTCTCAGTAAGCGACGGGTGTTGATGAACACGTGATGGTAGCAGCGGATGAAATCGATGATGACGAGGAGGATAACTTGTATGACGCGACGAAGTCTCTCGATTGATTCCGATGCCAACGCAACGACTCACAACCCTGCAAGATATTCGCAACTCCACACACTTGCGCACGTAACCGCCGACCACGAAGCGGTAGATTGCAATCTTCTAATCCCCAATGGAACAACGAGATCACACAAACTTTCGGTAGCATAAAACTCCAGATCGATGCGAATTGGAGAGTAGTATTCAATAGTTTTGCATAGCAAACAACTAAGAACTAGGGTTTATCTTAAACGTGGTCTAAAGCAGCTAGGGGGTCGTCCAAGGCACTTATATAGGCGTCCGGGACGAGTTACGGTCGAAAAATACAAGTAAAACCGACCCGGAATAGATCCGGTCGAGACGGACTCGGGCCCGGTCCGGTGCAGGATCCGGTCGGCCGGGCTGTGGACCGGGCGGGCCGGTCCGTGGTCCGGTCAACCGGTCGGAAACCGGGAAGCTGCGAAGTTTCCGGTTTCGCCCCGTACGATAAATTTCCTCCGGTTGGCGGCCGGTTGTCGACCGGTCGGCCGGGCCGGGGACCGGGCTGCCCGGTCCGGTGGCCGGTCCGACCGGGTTCGAACCGGCCTGGACTTCTTCTTCTCCTCTCGCGCATGCCTCCCGCTCCTCCTCGCGCGTCCATGAGATATCTTCATGTCCAGCTCCATGTCCGGCTTCACGGCCCTCTTGACGTCCGTCTTCATGTCCAGCTGCTCCTCTCCTCGTGCGATGCTCGTCTCCTCTTGATACCCGATGATACATAAGTAATAGGACTTAGGCGGTATAAAGTTCTCATCAATCAAAGTATCGTTTAGGAACAAATTCACTCGTTGTTTAAGTAGCTTCGCACGAGCTCTTGTAATTGGTCCAATCCGAACATTATTGGACTTGAGCTTCACGAGCAGGTTCATCTTCATTTGCTAATGACGGAGGTAGTAGTGAGGTAGGGATGTCCTCATCATCTCCCCCCTTCAAAAGGCGTCGACCCCGACGCTCCAAGGTCTTCTCCGTCATATGGTGTCAAATCAGCAACATTGAAAGAATTACTGACACCAAACTCATCAACCTGGAAGATCTATCGAGTATGCATTATCATTGATCTTGGCAAGCACTTTGTAAGGACCGAGCACCACGAGGCTTCAACTTAGACTTCCGCAGCTTCGGGAACCTATCCTTGCGAAAATGTACCCAGACCATATCACCAGGCTTGAACAACATCTCTTTGCGCTTCTTGTTCATCCTTGCAGCATTGCTCTTGCCTTTCTTCTCGATCAACTCTTTAGTCTTCACATGGATCTTACGCACAAAATCTGCCCTCTTGGATGCCTCCATATTAACTCTCTCATGTATGGGCAAACCCTAACCCTAACTTTTTATGGCTTTTCTGGATAGGAAAACACTCACAACTCAACTATGGGGTGGATTGTGGATGGCTTACCGAGGAAAACTGGAAATCTGATACCAAGATGATATGGGGTGGCCCGATCTTCTCAGTAAGCGACGGGTGTTGATGAACACGTGATGGTAGCAGCGGATGAAATCGATGATGACGAGGAGGATAACTTGTATGACGCGACGAAGTCTCTCGATTGATTCCTGATGCCAACGCAACAGCTCACAACCCTGCAAGATATTCGCAACTCCACACACTTGCGCACGTAGCCGCCGACCACGAAGCGGTAGATTGCAATCTTCTAATCCCCAATGGAACAGAAGATCACACAAACTTTCAGTAGCATAAAACTCCAGATCGATGCGAATTGGAGAGTAGTATTCAATAGTTTTGCATAGCAAACAACTAAGAACTAGGGTTTATCTTAAACGTGGTCTAAAGCAGCTAGGGGGTCGTCCAAGGCACTTATATAGGCGTCCGGGACGAGTTCTGGTCGAAAAATACAAGTAAAACCGACCCGGAATAGATCTGGTCGAGACAGACTCGGACCGGGTCCGGTCCGGGATCCGGTCGACCGGGCTGTGGACCGGGCGGGCCGGTCCGTGGTCCGGTCAACCGGTCGGAAACCAGGAAGCTGCGAAGTTTCCGGTTTCGCCCTTGTACGATAAATTTCCTCCGGTTGGCGGCCGGTTGTCGGCCGGTCGGCCGAGCCGAGGACCGGGCTGCCCGGTCTGGTGGCCGGTCTGACCGGGTTCTGAACCGGCCTGGACTTCTTCTTCTCCTCTCGCGCATGCCTCCCGCTCCTCCCTCGCGCGTCCATGAGATATCTTCATGTCCAGCTCCATGTCCAGCTTCACGGCCCTCTTGACGTCCGTCTTCATGTCCAGCTGCTCCTCTCCTCGTGCGATGCTCGTCTCCTCTTGATACCTGATGATACATAAGTAATAGGACTTAGGCAGTATAAAGTTCTCATCAATCAAAGTATCGTTTAGGAACAAATTCACCTGTTGTTTAAGTAGCTTCGCACGAGCTCTTGTAATTGGTCCAATCCGAACATTATTGGACTTGAGCTTCACAGCAGGTTCATCTTCATTTGCTAATGACGGAGGTAGTAGTGAGGTAGGGATGTCCTCATCATCTCCCCCCCCTTCAAAAGGCGTCGACCCCGACGCTCCAAGGTCTTCTCCGTCATATGGTGTCAAATCGGCAACATTGAAAGAATTATCGACACCAAACTCATCAAGCTGGAAGATCTATCGAGTATGCATTATCATTGATCTTGGCAAGCACTTTGTAAGGACCAGCACCACGAGGCTTCAACTTAGACTTCCGCAGCTTCGGGAACCTATCCTTGCGAAAATGTACCCAGACCATATCACCAGGCTTGAACAACATCTCTTTGCGCTTCTTGTTCATCCTTGCGGCATTGCTCTTGCCTTTCTTCTCGATCAACTCTTTAGTCTTCACATGGATCTTACGCACAAAATCTGCCCTCTTGGATGCCTCCATATTAACTCTCTCATGTATGGGCAAACCCTAACCCTAACTTTTTATGGCTTTTTCTGGATAGGAAAACACTCACAACTCAACTATGGGGTGGATTGTGGATGGCTTACCGAGGAAAACTGGAAATCTGATACCAAGATGATATGGGGTGGCCCGATCTTCTCGATAGCGACGGGTGTTGATGAACACGTGATGGTAGCAGCGGATGAAATCGATGATGACGAGGAGGATAACTTGTATGACGCGACGAAGTCTCTCGATTGATTCCTGATGCCAACGCAACAGCTCACAACCCTGCAAGATATTCGCAACTCCACACACTTGCGCACGTAGCCGCCGACCACGAAGCGGTAGATTGCAATCTTCTAATCCCCAATGGAACAGCAGATCACACAAACTTTCAGTAGCATAAAACTCCAGATCGATGCGAATTGGAGAGTAGTATTCAATAGTTTTGCATAGCAAACAACTAAGAACTAGGGTTTATCTTAAACGTGGTCTAAAGCAGCTAGGGGTCGTCCAAGGCACTTATATAGGCGTCCGGGACGAGTTCTGGTCGAAAAATACAAGTAAAACCGACCCGGAATAGATCTGGTCGAGAACGGACTCGGACTCGGTCCGGTGCGGGATCCGGTCGACCGGGGCGTGGACCGGGCGGGCCGGTCCGTGGTCCGGTCAACCGGTCGGAAACCGGGAAACTGCGAAGTTTCCGGTTTCGCCCCTTGTACGATAAATTTCCTCCGGTTGGCGGCCGGTTGTCGACCGGTCGACCGGGCCAGGGACCGGGCTGCCCGGTCTGGTGGCCGGTCTGACCGGGTTCTGAACCGGCCTGGACTTCTTCTTCTCCTCTCGCGCATGCCTCCCGCTCCTCCCTCGCGCGTCCATGAGATATCTTCATGTCCAGCTCCATGTCCAGCTTCACGGCCCTCTTGACGTCCGTCTTCATGTCCAGCTGCTCCTCTCCTCGTGCGATGCTCGTCTCCTCTTGATACCTGATGATACATAAGTAATAGGACTTAGGCGAGTATAAAGTTCTCATCAATCAAAGTATCGTTTAGGAACAAATTCACCTGTTGTTTAAGTAGCTTCGCACGAGCTCTTGTAATTGGTCCAATCCGAACTTTATTGGACTTGAGCTTCACAGCAGGTTCATCTTCATTTGCTAATGACGGAGGTAGTAGTGAGGTAGGGATGTCCTCATCACTATATGGATCAGCCTGATGGGTTTGTAGTAAAAGGTGAAGAAAGAAAGGTGTGCAGGTTGCTGAAATCTTTATATGGCCTAAAACAAGCACCTAAGCAATGGCATGAGAAGTTTGACAGAACTTTAACTTCGTAGGCTTTGTTGTCAATGATGCCGACAAGTGCGTTTACTATCGCCATGGTGGGGGCGAAGGTGTTATACTATGTTTGTATGTGGATGATATTCTGATCTTTGGTACAAACATGAAAGTAATACACGAGGTCAAGTCTTTCTTGTCAAAGAGCTTTGATATGAAAGATCCGGGAGAAGGCGATGTGATTCCGAACATCAAGCTGATTAAGAACGAGAGTGGGATTACTCTAACGCAATCCCATTATGTTGAGAAGATCTTGAGCCGGTTCGGCTATATTGATAGCAAGCCTTCTTCAACACCTTATGATCCCGAGTGTGACACTACGCAAGAACCGGAGGATTGCCATAGATCAATTGAGATATTCTCGGATCGTTGGCTCACTCATGTACTTAGCGAGCGCGACTAGACCCGACATCTCTTTTCTTGTTAGCAAGTTGAGTAGGTTCATGTCAAACCCGGGCACCGATCATTGGCATGCACTTGATAGGGTCATGCGCTACCTATGTGGTACAATGAGTTATGGGATTCACTATTCGGGGCACCCAGTCTGTGCTTGAAGGATATAGTGATTCGAATTGGATCTCGGATGTAGCTGATCCGTACGCCACAAGTGGGTATGTATTTACCTTTGGAGGTGGCGCGAGTGTCATGGAGATCTTGTAAGCAAACCATATTGACGAGGTCAACTATGGAAGCAGAACTTATCGCTTTAGACACAACCACTGTTGAATCAGAATGGTTGCGTGAGCTCTTGATGGACTTGCCTGTGGTTGAAAAACCTGTTCCGGCAATCCTTTTGAATTGTGACAATCAAACCGTAATTGTCAAAGTGAACAATTCTAAGGATAACGCGAAGTCATCAAGACACGTCAAGAGACGTTTGAAGTCCGTCGGAAATTGCGAAACTCCGGAGTAATAAGCTGTTACATATATTCAAACAGTACAAAAACCCGGCGAGATCCCTTTACAAAGGGACTATCACGTAATGTGATAGAAAGTGCATCGAGGGAGATGGGTTTGAGACCCGTTGATGTTACGCCATAGTGGTAACCCAAACTTTGTGATCGGAGATCCCGTGAATTAGGACACTGGGAAGAACAAACTAGTGGTTTAATTGAGGAGAGTATTATGTAACCCTCTCTATGTGAAGATGCACAACTCTCGATTCTCTGTAAGGCAGGTTGGCAACAAGCCTTAATGTGTTTATGTTGGCTATTTTAGCAAAGATGCTTGTCCTACTGAGCATTCTTGAAATAACACACCTATATGAGTCCGATTGTTAAACGTCGCAATCTATGAGATTTGGGTGATCTCTAGTAAACTCATGAAGAGACCATGAAGTATGACGCATATGCTTCACCCGCGGGGTAGGCTACGGCAGCCATGTACTGGTCATGACTTTGAGTGAAACCCTGTTCACGCAAAACTTGCAATTCAAGGCTTAGTCCATTGTTCAAGTGTGAGTGGATGTAGCTTAAGGTTCTAGGCGGAAGTTCAACTTAACGAGTCTCCGCTGAAACACTTGGTATATAAACAAGCAGCGAGTATTGGTAAATCTCTAAATGGGGATTTGAGATCTGGTGGGGGATTGTTGAAATATTGGGCCCATTTTTAGTGGCCCAAATTAGATTTCAGTTTTTCCTATAAATCTCAAAGCCCACATAGTGGCAGCCTTGTGAGTTTGAGCCCAAGTTGGTGGCAGCTCACTAGGGAGTGGCAAGAGGGGGGAAGTTTAGTCCCACATGGAAAGTTGGGAGGAAGTTAGACCACCTTATAAGGTGGGTTGTTCCACCACTAGTAAGTGAGTGAGAATAGGAGTGCTACACGCGCGCTCCTCCTCCTCCTCGCTCGCTCGTCTCGACTCGACACGTCACGACACGACGCGCGCCGCGCTCGTGGTGAGTGGATTGAGCCTCGAGCCGAGACTTTCCTTACTTTTTGCAGCTCAGGAAAACGAACAGAGTCCTAGACGGACGCGTCGCAGTTAGTCGGTTCGGGTCGCTCCCGGATCGTGGGCTATCTGTAACCGACTCAAAACGTTCGTGCGACGTGGGCGTGGCCCACGTTGCCTAGGGTTTCCCGAGCCTATATAATCTCTTGCCCGGCTACCGCAGAATAATATCTAATACACGAGTTAGGGTTTCCACCTCTCTCTGCTTGCGCCGCCATTGTAGCCTACTCCATCCCGCGAGCCGACGTGCATCGGCGAACGGGAGAGCAGGTCTCCGGAACCACTCGTCCTTGCGATCCTGTACGGGAGAGGGCGAATTAGGTTTTTGGGAAGCGCTCCGCGCGACCGCTCAAGCTCTTCATCACGGGTCGCCTTCCGTCCAAGTCGGGCGGTGCTGCCTACCGTCGTCTTCAACGCCGTCTACTTCGACCCATCGTCCCCGTCGTCAACAACGTTGTCATCAACAACGTTACTGCTGCGACATCGTCTGCTACACCGCCACCTCCACCAGATCGGTACGTGCGACATATCTCGATCTGTTTAGCGATGGATGTTGTACCGTTTGCTCTGCTACTGTTCATGTTGATCACTGCATCTAGTATGTTCGAGTTTCACATGTTAGTAGTTACTTTCGTCATGCTTTATATTCTGGAATTAATCATGGAAATTGTGCCTAATTCTCCAACAGCAGCCCCTGGCCAATTCTAGCATCACCCGCCATAACAGCAGCAGGAGCAGCTACCCCACATACACGCTGAATCAATTCACCCAGTTCCGCGCAAGAATTTCCAAATCTCCTGTCTCTGTTTCAGATCAGTTCGCGCAAGAAATATTCCCAGATTTTCGTCACCGGAAGTTCCGGCCAAAACCAGCGGTACTTCCGGTCGGCCCGTACTTCCGCTCAACTTCCGGAATTGCACGATTTGCTCGCAGTAAGCCCCTGGACAGTTTCACGTTATTTCCGGAACTTGGCCGGAACAAGGTCGGAAGTTCCGGCCCGGCGCGCATTTCTGACTTAAAATTCGTCCAATTTTGACCCATCTTTTTGCCCCAAATTTTGACAACTTTCCGGCGGCCGTTTGACTCCAAACTTTAACAACATCCTCCAACTACTCCACATAGTCCACGTCTAATTTTTGACGGTTTTTGGAGCCCAACTTTTGACCGCTCGTTTTGACCCAACTTTTCGGGCATTGACTTAATTTGCTCGGTTTCCGATTTGGAGTGCATTGGTTGTCTATTTCGCTTCCGCGCCTACACCAACACCGCGACGACACCTTTGGCACCCCGGATTCCGGCGCAATTTCGACACCATCATCGACACCACCTCGATCATCGCAAGTTCGTGTGCTTGACACCGCCTAACGTCAATAGGTATAACTTGCCCCACCCCTTGTAGCCCCGTTTCTTTCTTTGTGTACCTATCCCATTGAGAGTGGCTTTCCGAGTGTTGCGAAGCATTGCACAAGTGTCACGACCGTGAGAGGGTGTGTGTGTGCGTTGTGTTGAGCAAAGCTCTGAAGCAAACTCGGTGAGAAAGATACACAAAAGAAGAAAAAGTGTGACATATACATAGAGAAAAAGAAAGCTTCTAAGCATAGAAAAAAAAGAGAAAAAAAAAGAAATAGAAAAAAGAGTGTGTGTCCACCGATACAAAGGAGTGCAAAGCTTGTACGCACTAAGAGAGAAAAGAGAAGAGTGGCATTTGTGCAAATCTAGTTGCTTCTCTCATATGCAACCAAGCTACGGTCTCTCTTGTGTTGGCGCGACACCGAGCTAATAGTCTTCGTTAGGACCATCTTTGTTACTTGCTCACTTCCTTGGTCGCGCTAACCCCATTGTTCTTCCTTGTGTGTGTTTCCGTGTTTCCTTGACATAGATCACCGCTTTTGACATTTGACTTTGGATCTTACCCACATTTGACAATACACATTTTCTTTGGTTCTTTTCGTTTGCTATCCACTTCCTCACCTACCACCATATAGAGTTCTTAGCCTTTTGCGTGTGCTTTGAGTGTGTGTGTGAGTACATATCGGTTATTCTCTAACTTGAACCATTTTTCACCTACGGAGGCGCATGGAGTTGAGATGGTTGAGCATGGGATTTTCCCTTCAACCAAGGAGGCGCATGGAGATGAGATAGTCGAGCCTACTCCTATATGCTTGATTGATGAGTTGGTATCAATCCCATGTGAGAATGAGTGCCACTTAGCCCACTTGAGTGAGAATGATAGTGAGTTGAGTGACTTCCACCCCATATGTGAGTTTGAGTGCTTCCGTTTGGAGGACATGAGTGATACACAAAGTGAGTTGAGAGAGGTAGATGATAGGTCCATGGAGGACATCGCTTTTGCTAACACATTAACCTCTCCCTCGTTTGTGTCTTCTTATGTTGCACTAGGTTCCACGGAGGATGAGTTCCCGCTCATGGAGACGATGTACATGGTGCATGAAGATGATGACATCTCACCATGCTTGCTCCAAGATGGACATGTCGACCACATGGATCCTCCTACTTCCACAACACCTACCTCAAATGAGTCGACCTACAAAGGTAACAACATAGGTGTTGATGATGCCATGATCCCACTAGTGGACATGATGACTTATGAGTGCATGCATGCTCTTGATGATACCTTTGCTACGTCACATGCTACTTTCATTTTCCCATGTGATGCCTTGCTTGATAACATTGTTGATCATGTGGAAATGAATGCTTGTGATACCATGACCATGCCATGCTATGAGAGCTTCAATTTTTCCACCATTGCTTGCAATATGTCGACTACTTTCTCTTTACCATGTATTGCTTGCAATGATAATGACAAGGATGACATTAGCTTCCGCTTGCTTTGTCCAAAATGCTTACACCATTCCATGATCCTTGCATCCAAGATTGTGAACAATTGCTCTTTCTTATGCTTGGTATGCAAGAATGCTTATTTCATTGTTCACGAGATGGCCCCCATAGCCTTCTCACTTTTTGATGATCATGAGTTACCACATGCCATGAATGCACCTTCTTGCCATATGCACCATCGCCATGCATTTCATACTATCTTGATTGACACTAATGGTGATGTGCACAAGACATGGAACATCATGATGGATGATGTGTTCCTCTACCATGCACACACGCTTTTTGTTTTCTCTTTTGTGTGTATAGGTACCCGAATGACTACTTCCACCGCTACGGAGCATGAGCTCACGAAACGCGCAATAGAGAGCTACCCCAACAAGGACCTAACCCGCGGGAATCACACCAAAGGGTATGTTCCCACAAGCCTTCGCCCTCATGTGTTTCCGACTTGTCTTGTCGAGCTTCCGGTTTGGTCCAATTCCTCGTCACCTCTTTTGCTTCTTATGCAACACATCTTGACACATCTTGTTGGCACAATGGTTGTTGTATGTATTGATGTTATCATCATACACTCCGAGAATCTCAAGGACCATGTCATACATGTGAGAGACACCTTATGCATCTTGTGCCACATGTCACTCATAAAGTTGCTCTTCTTTGGATTTCTCATTTCATCTTTGGCATTTGCAATGGATTCTTTCACACTTGCGGACACTCATACTCGGCTTAAGCCAACCATACTCTCCCAAGTCCGAAGTCTCCATCGCTTTGCCATTGCACATAACAATTTTGCCCCAAATTTTGCCGCCGACACTTGCCTTTTGTTTGTTCCATTTGCTTGGGACAAGGCTACACCACACATTTTTGACACCATACAACTCTTACATGCACAAATTTTTGCCCTTCCACATGTTGGATACACCCACACTATTTTGGTTCCCATTTTTGCCAAATGCCTCTTGGAGCTTTCCCTTCGCAAGTGGTTTTTCTCCAAGTTCTTCTTCGACCACGACTACCCAACTCTACATGGGACAACTGTCATGGACTACCTCTTCGATGAGGAGGAACAAGAGTCGAGGACGACTCTTCCCCAAGGGGGGGGAAATGATGCGGGGTGGCCTTCGGACACCTCCACCTCAAGACCATCAAGTGCAGCCCCGCCTATCGTCGACGCTACACCATGGCCAAGGAGTCCCACAAGTGGACCAACAACACAAACCCCCGCTATATATGTCAAGGTGAACCCTTTCCTCTCTATGGTCGACCTCAACACCAACGTGAATGGTATGCTACCTCATGCCTATCATCATTGTGTCTATAGGTGCCGACATCGACAAGGACCAAGAGAGAAGGAACTCCCATGGTGCAAGGAAGAGGAGAAGAAGAAGGAAAGAAGAGAAGAAGGAAGAGGAAGAAGAGGCGGGAGGAAGAGGCCCGGCTGGCCGGTCCAGGACCCGGTCAGACCGGACCCACAACCGGGCCGTCCGGTCCCAGGCCCGGTCAACCGGGCGCCCAACCGGGCGCAGCTCCCTCGTACCGGGCGAAGACCGGAAACCTCGCAGTTTCCCGGTTTCCGACCGGTCGACCGGACCCCTGACCGGACAGCCCGGTCACAGGCCGGTCAGACCGGACCCTTGACCGGACAGCCCGGTCACAGGCCCGGTCAGACCGGACCCCAAACCGGATCTGACGGGAATGACCCACCAAACTGCCTTAACTTATCCATTCGCGTACCTGTTCGCCCTTGCTGGCCTTGTATGCCTATATATAGACCCAAGGCACCCCCCTTACCTCTTTAGACAAGATTTAGGCTTAGACATGGATTTGAGCTTTGTCTCCCTAGGGTTTCATCCCCTTTGTATCAAGGCTACCCTTGTTGGATGATTGGATTTGTGAGTGTGAGATTCTAGTGCTACCCACTCTCTCTCCCACTCCTAGATTCATCTCCCTCACCGATCTCTCACTCCGGGATTCTACCGCGCGTCTCTCCCAGGTTGATTCTATTGGCGTGGTCCATCGAGCCACGGGGGTAAGTATCGATTGTATCGGGTTGGTGTGCGTGCGTGAGTTCTTTGTGTTCTTCGTGTTCATCGTGTTCCTCGCGCTCTCCCTCTCTCCCTCCTTGGATTTCGGGTCAACCGCAAGATCGGGCCACACACGGGGTCTTAGACCTCATCAACAAGCCATACAATTAATTGTTGCATTGACCTTCTACGTTGTCGAATGCACTATCTGAGTCATGCTTAAATCAATCATACATTATTTTCCTAATTGTATCCAATCCAACATGCACATGTTTTGACTGTATTTGGCTATTTGCTAGATTTCTTCTGTGCAGTGACCTGGCTTCGTTATTGGGCACATGATGTCTAGTTGCTTGGTTCATTGTATACATCATCGCCATGATCTAGTTTGGTTTGTTCTAAGAGGCATGTGGCTTAACTGGTTTCTTTGTTATATCTGCCCATGGTTCTTTCAAAATTATGTCAACGGTCTGTTGTTTGTTTGCCGTGTATTGTATTGCATTTTAACTTGTTTTGTCTTAGTTTCAGCACTGCAAACAAAGCTGTAATGTCGGTAGGGACAACCCATTTATCAAGTGTTGCGGTCATTTCACGCAGCAACGAGTGACAGTGGCATGTGCTCTCATTGGTCCACTGAGTCCAGTACACCAACCGTTCCAGAAGATATAGATGTACGAGGCTCTATTTTGGATTGCTTGCTATGTTAAATCAGCTCAATGATGCTCTTGAAATTGGAGGTCTTTTATTGCATCATATGATGTTGTAACTTGTTTTACCTAAATTTCAGGCTTCAAATAAAGCTACAAAGCCAGAAGCAAGGGCCAATGCCTCAAGTATTGATGTTTCACAAAGCAGCAGTGAGAGTGCATATTGCTCGCATAGGCCCATGGTATCTATTGCTCAACTTAATCCGGCACAAAGAGATTTGGGGGATGCACTCCAAGAGGCAGTTGATATATTTGGGCGGGAAAACAAAGATACTGATGAAATAATTGCCAACACACGCCAAGAGATACATGAATTGAAAAATAGGCAAACTTTGACAGAAAATGTTCTAAAGAATCTCCTATGCACTTGTCATGGTAAGCCAGTTGTGATGTGTCTGGGAATTGAAGGTGTCTAAATAAACTTTGATTCTGTTGTTCAGTCAAGTGGACTGCTGATGCCAATGCTGTAATTACTTACTGCTCAAAATTTCGTTCAAAATTTCGTGGTCTGTAATAATTGCAAATTTTGTTGTTGTACTAAAATTAGATATGTTCCATGTGGCTGCTGTATTTTGTGTGAAATAATATCATGCTGTGTACTTCAATTAAACCATAAATCGGCTGCATGCTGAAAATTTGAATCTGAGCGCACGTGTGAACTGTTTTCTGCTCGTAATGCAATAAAGGCTGTTTCTTCGAAGACTATGAACATGGTAGCCCATTAATAATACCTTAATAATTATGCTTGCTAGCAAGATAGATGGTCCTTATTATAGTCAGGCATGCCAACTTGTATGATTAAAAGTCGTTCCTACACATTAAATCTACCATCTGCATTTTTCTCTGTAATAACTTTTCTTTTTACACAACTCAAAACTTGTCATGCTAATATGAAATTCGAGATGGCAAAACATGGGAAAGATAAAGATATCACCAAAAACTCTTTCTGCGAAATATCGGGTTTTGAAGCCCAAGTACAAGTCTTTCTCTCGCTCAAGTTTTGGAGGAACAACTCCAAGTAGAACGAGTTGCAACAGACTATGCTAAGAACAAAAGTTGACATGTTGAGATCGAGATTAGAAGCATGTGATGCCCTACTGCACGAGGCCAATCAAGTTCGTTATAATCTCCCAAAGACTAAGAAAATGCCATAGATAATTGGAGATGAACACTACATAGTGAGTACATTGGTCTTGTGAAATGTCTCCTTAGATTATGGCACCTTTCCTACTTTTGTTGGTGGATGCATTTATCTGCGGTTGGGATCAACTTGGTAGTTGTTCCTGTGGATGTTATATAAATTAATTGCATAGCCTTTTTCAATCAGTTCGAACTTAAATGGTATCATAGCCAAGGTCTCAAGTTTGAATTGTCAAACGTGTGGTTTAATTTAATCTCAGTCGGGCGGCAAAATCTCCCACCAATCCTGAAATATTTCAAACGCATTTTTGAATTGGATTAAGAAGATAGGGACAGAGATCCAGTGCCCCCACATTCACAGGGCACAACGTGACCTGAGGCTTCCCATCCACCATTCGTTTCAGTCCAACGGCAAGGAAAGCAACAACGTGACCCGATTAATTTCTGTTGAACTGAAGAGCTGCAGTGTTCTCTCGAACCTGAAGAAATAGAGAAGGGAACAGAAGATGATTTCGGTCCGAGCGCATCTGGCCGGGCCAAAAATGCGTCTGGTACACGCTCCAGCGGAGCGACGCATGATAGGGCAAAGGTGTCCGATCTTTCGATGAGATGAAGATAAACGATTTGTTGGTGGAGTTCGTGCTTGACGATCCGACTACACGTTGATGAGGTCTAAGACCCCGTGTGTGGCCCGATCTTGCGGATTGACGTCGAAACCAAAGGGGAGATGGGAAAAACGCGAGGAACACGAAGAACACGGTGATGAACACGAGGAACCCCGAGACTCACGCACGCACACCAACCCGATACACCCGATGCTTACCTCCGTGGCTCGATGGACCACGCCAATAGAATCTCCGTGGAAGAGACACGCGGTAGAATTCCCCGGAGAGAGATTGGGATTGGAGAGGAAGAGCTTGGGGTAGGAGAGAGAGTAACAAGTACTAGAATCTCCTTCAACAAGATCTAAGTCAACAACCAAGGTGCCTTGATTACAGAGGGATGATACCCAAGGGAGACTAAGCTCAAAGTTAGGGTTTGAGTTCAAAACAAGTCTAAAGAGGTAAGGGGGGTGTCTTGGATCTATATATAGGCCTACAAGACAACACATGGCGAAAAGGTACATAAGTGGGTAACTTAGGCAGTTTGGTGGGTAGTTCCCGTCGGATCCGGTCTGGGGCCGGTCGGACCGGAGCTCGGGACCGGGCGGTCCGGTTGTGGAGCCGGTCGACCGGTCGCCAACCGGGCAGGTCGGTCCGGGGCCCGGTCGGACCGGACTACGGGCCGGCTGGGCCTCCTCCTCCCTCTTCCTTCTTCTCTTCTTCTTCTTCCTTCTTCCTTCTTCCTTGCACCATGATGAATGGCTCCTCTTCCCTTCCCTCGCTTGCTTGCACCATGGGTGTTCCTCCTCTCCGGTTCCTCGATGATTCTTGTACCTAATGATATGTAGCACACCGATATGAGGTAGCATTCCATTCAAGGTATTGACGAGGTCGAGTATCGAGAGGAAAGAGTTCACCTTGTTGCGTGTAGCGTGGTTTAGGGTTGAAGGTCCACTTGGGGGACTCCTTGGCCATGGTGTAGCGTCGACGATAGGCGGGGTTGCACTTGATGGTCTTGAGGCGTAGGTGTCCGAAGGCCACCCCGCATCATCTCCCCCCCTTGGGGAAGAGTCGTCCTCGACTCTTGTTCCTCCTCATCGAAGAGGTAGTCCATGACGGTTGTCCCATGTAGAGTTGGGTAGTCGCGGTCGAAGAAGAACTTGGAGAAAAACCACTTGCGAAGGGAAAGCTCCAAGAGGCATTTGGCAAAAATGGGAACCAAAATAGTGTGGGTGTATCCAACATGTGGAAGGGCAAAAATTTGTGCATGTAAGAGTTGTATGGTGTCAAAAATGTGTGGTGTAGCCTTGTCCCAAGCAAATGGAACAAACAAAAGGCAAGTGTCGGCGGCAAAATTTGGGGCAAAATTGTTATGTGCAATGGCAAAGCGATGGAGACTTCGAATTTGGGAGAGTATGGTTGGCTTAAGCCGAGTATGGGTATCCTCAAGTGTCAAAGAATCCAATGCAATTGCCATATATGAAATGTGAAATCCAAAGAAGAGCAACTTTATGAGTGACATGTGGCACAAGATGCATAAGGTGTCTCTCACATGTATGACATGGTCCTTGAGATTCTTGGAGTGTATGATGATAACATCAAGACATACAACAACCATTGTGCCAACAAGATGTGTCAAGATATGTTGCATAAGAAGCAAAAGAGGTGACGAGGAGTTGGACCAAACCGGAAACTCGACAAGGCAAGTCGGAAACACATGAGGGTGAAGGTTTGTGGGAACATACTCTTTGGTGTGATTCCCGCGGGTTAGGTCCTTGTTGGGGTAGCTCTCAATTGCGCGTTTCGTGAGCTCATGCTCCGTAGCGGTGGAAGTTGTCGTGCGGGTACCTATACACACAATAGAGAGAACAAAGAGCGTGTGTGCATGGTAGAGGAACACATCATCCATCATGATGTTCCATGACTTGTGCACATCACCATTAGTGTCAATCAAGATAGTATGAAATGCATGGCGATGGTGCATATGGCAAGAAGGTGCATTCATGGCATGTGGTAACTCATGATCATCAAAAATAGAGAAGGCTATGGGGGCCATCTCATGGACAATGAAATAAGCATTTTTGCATACCAAGCATAAGAAAGAGCAATTGTTCACAATCTTGGATGCAAGGATCATGGAGTAGTGCAAACATTTTGGGCAAAGCAAGTTCAACATGTTATCATTGTTGTCGACAACCCTATGTAAAGAGCAAGTGTTCATCAAGGGTGTCACAACACTAGCATGATCATAATCATTATCATTGCAAGCAAGCGTGGAAAATGTGAAGCTCTCATAGCATGGCATGGTCATGGTATCACAAGCAATCAATTCCACATGATCAACAATGTTAGGAAGCAAAGCATCACATGGGAAAGTGAAAGTAGCATGTGAAGTAGCAAATGGATCATCGAGATCATGCATGCACTCATAAGTCATCATGTCCACTAGTGGGATCATGGCATCATCAACACCTATGTTGTTACCTTTGTAGGCCGACTCATTTGAGGTAGGTGTTGTGGAAGTAGGAGGATCCATGTGGTCGACATGTCCATCTTGGAGCAAGCATGGTGAGATATCATCATCTTCATGCACCATGTACATCGTCTCCATGAGCGGGAACTCATCCTCCGTGGAACCTAGTGCAACATAAGAAGACACAAACGAGGGAGAGGTTAATGTGTTAGCAAAAGCGATGTCCTCCATGGACCTATCATCTACCTCTCTCAACTCACTTAGTGTATCACTCATGTCCTCCAAATGGAAGCACTCAAACTCACATATGGGGTGGAAGTCGCTCAACTCACTATCACTCTCACTCAAGTGGGCTAAGTGGCTCTCATTCTCACATGGGATTGGTACCAACTCATCAATGAAGCATAGGGGAGTAGGCTCGACTTTCTCATCTCCATGCGCCTCCTTGGTTGAAGGGAAATTCCCATGCTCAACCATCTCAACTCCATGTGCCTCCGTAGGTGAAGGGAGAATCCCATGCTCACCATGCTCAACTCCATCGCCTCCCAAGTCATCCTCAAGCGGTGGTATCGTGGTGTAGTAGAGAGCTAGGCTCGGATCCACATCAACCTTGAGTTGACCTTGGCGATCTTCATCTTGAAGTGTGGGCGCGATAGGCATCTTGGAGACTTGTGCATTGAGCTCGTCGAAGTAGAGCTTCTTGGCGCTTGGCGTTGTGCATTGCCATGCCACATGACCCTTGGCCTTGCACACCTCACATAGGAGATTGGGACATTCCCGTGGAGGGTGGCCTTGTTGCTTGCACTTGTAGCACCGGAGTCCATAGGCATGTGATGAGGTAGGGGCCATTGTGGTGGTGGCGCAAGAGGTAGAAGTCGCCTCATGAGGAAGGTATGCGCGATGTGCACTTGCCGTCCTTGTAGTGGTGGACACCCTATCATGGTGTTTGTCGCCTTCATGTCGAGGCTCTCGTCTTCGGGCATCATCACCATGGCTTGAGTGGTGTCGTCGAAGACTCGTGGAAGATGTTGGTCGATGGCGATCATGAAGTGGCTTGTGGCGGCGAAGCTCATGTGGTGACGTATGTCGAGGATGGTCCTTGCCATGCCTAGATGATGGCTCATGCGACTTGGCATGTTGCTTGTGGCGCCTTGTGGAGCTTGGAGAAGAGTGTCGATGACGCTCATGATGGGGACGCTCTTGATGCTCCATATGGTGTACTTGAAGTCGACGATCTTGTGCATAAGCACTCTCATGGTGGCGCCTTGTGGAGCTCGTAGGCGAGTGTCGATGACGATCATGATGAGGTCGCCCTTGACGATCCATATGATGGTGCCCTCGTGGAGGTCCTCTATCCTCATATGTAGCTCCATTGGCCAAATAGGCGTTGCTCAAGGTGGAGTCGAGGTGAGGTTCCGCCATGGTGTCGATGTCGTAGTCGTGGCATTGCTCCACCATGTCGTCGATGCTTGACGAGCCATTGTCGATGTAGAGCTCGTCGATGTCGTCCTCAAGGTGGTGCTCCACCATGTCGTCCATGCTTGAGGAGCCATAGTCGGTGTCGAGCTCCACATGTTCCTCCACATCCGCGGTGCTTGAAGAGGTATCCTCCTCGAAGTGCTCCGTGTACTCCTCCGTATCTTCTTCGTCGCTATACATGTTAGCATGACAAGATCTATATGGTGTATGTTAGTGGAAGGAGACTACCTCGCACTCTTACCAAGGTAAGATAGTATTGAGGCAATCCACCAAACCGAAAGCAAGATCAAGTGTATCGGGAACACACGCAAAACCACACGCAAAAGCTAGCAAATATGGTGTTAGGCGAGTGTTGTGGAAAGCCAAAAGACGAAATCCGAAATCAAGTTTGTTGTTAAGAGTGGGTGAAGTCCAACGAAATCAAATGTCAAAGCGATGATCACTAGAAACACGGAAAAGATATGGAACACACACACGAGATGAACGGGGTTAGTGCGACCAAAAGTGAGCGGAAAAGTGTATGAAGCCCTTAAGCAAGGGTGCTCGATGTCACACTAACACAAGAAGAGATCAAAGCTTTGGTTGCAACGAAGAGACAACAAGATTTACACGCGGCCTCTCTTCTCTTTTTCTCTCTTTTGCTTAAAAGCTTTTCCCTCTTTTGTATTTGGTGGCACTTGCACTCTTTTGTATCTATGGTGGCGCTTTGTACACTTCGGTATGTATGATGGCACTATGCACACTTGTGCTCTTTTTTTTTTTTTTTTGGCGGCTTTTTCTCGCACTATGTTAGCGTTAGCTCGCTTTTGCTATCTTGCCACACGAGTTTTGCTTAGAAGCTTTACTCCACACGACACACACATCTCACAATCGGGGCCACGTGCAATGTCTCGCAACACTCGATAAGCAATGCTCGTAGGATAGATCGCAAAAGAAGAGGGGCTACAAGGTGGGGAGCAAGTTATACCTAGATGAAAAGTTAGGCGGTGTCGTAACACACAACTTGCGAGGATGGCGACGATGGTGTCGTAGTTGCGCCGGAGTCCGGGGTGCCGAAGGTGTCGCCGCGGTGTTGGTGTAGGCGCGGAAGCTCGATGGACAATCCTTGCACTCCAAAACGGAAACCGGGCAAAATAAGTCAATGCCCGAAAATTTGGGTCACGACGAGCGATCGAAGGTGTCAAAATTTTGGAGTCGAAAAATTTCGGAAACGGTGTCAAAATTAGAGTCAAGATGAAAGGGGATAACTGTGAAAGTTTGGGGTCAAACGGGCGCCGGAAAGTTGTCAAAATTTGGAGCAAAAAGTGGAGTCAAAATGGGCGAAAACTGGGTCAAACCCGGTCCAGAACCCGGTCAAACCGGACCTGGGACCGGCCGGCCCGGTCCAGAACCGGATCTGGAACCGGATGGGCCCCTGGACTTGGTCCGGATGGCACCGGTCTGAGCCCCGGTTGCAGACCGGACGGCCCGGTCAGAAATCCGGTCTGACCGGATTTTGCGCTGGGCGAGGCGAGCAGATGTGGGCGATGCTGGCGTGCTGGTGGAGAGGCGCGCGCGCGAAGGATGCTGCTGCCAGAGGTGTAGCGCGCGTTGGGGAGGACCTGGCGGGCCGGGCGGCTGGGGGAGCTGGGCCACGGGCGGGCGTACGGCAGCAGCTGGGGCGGCGGCCTGATGGATGGTCGCGCGCGCGGATGGAAACGAGCGGCGGCTCGGTGGTTTGCGCGCGCGGGCGGCTGGCGGCTGGTGGCGAGGCCTGGCGTGCGTGCGCGCGGGCGGCGGTTGCGTGTGGTGAGCTGCGGCTCGAGCGAGGCCTGGGGCCGATGGGCGCGCGGGCGGGCGTGCTCGAGCCTGGGGCTGAGCAAGGGAACAGCGGGTGGGCCGGCGCTGTGGGCCAGGAGGTGAGCGGCGGCGGTCGGGCTTGGTGGTGGCGGGCAGATCGAGCGGAAGTGGCCAGGCGCGGGCCGAAGGGAATCCAGCGTTGACCAAAACGAAACAGGAACTGTTCTTCCTGTTCTTCACGAAAGTGGAACCAAACTTGCTCAGATTTGCTCCAAATCGAAAGAAATTGATGGGGAAAAGATGGGGAAGTAGTAGATCAAGCACTCCAACATCAAATCCATGGACTAAAACCACTCAAAACGCAACGAAATCGCAGATCCGTCAAAAGGCAAAATAGGGCTATTTTTGGGGATTTTTGGGGAAAATTTTCAGAGACGAAATTGGATGGGTGGGGGGTCAAATCCGCGGAAACCAAAGGCTGCTGATACCATATGATGAGGTCTAAGACCCCGTGTGTGGCCCGATCTTGCGGATTGACGTCGAAACCAAAGGGGAGATGGGAAAACGCGAGGAACACGAAGAACACGGTGATGAACACGAGGAACCCGAGACTCACGCACGCACACCAACCCGATACACCCGATGCTTACCTCCGTGGCTCGATGGACCACGCCAATAGAATCTCCGTGGAAGAGACACGCGGTAGAATTCCCCGGAGAGAGATTGGGATTGGAGAGGAAGAGCTTGGGGTAGGAGAGAGAGTAACAAGTACTAGAATCTCCTTCAACAAGATCTAAGTCAACAACCAAGGTGCCTTGATTACAGAGGGATGATACCCAAGGGAGACTAAGCTCAAAGTTAGGGTTTGAGTTCAAAACAAGTCTAAAGAGGTAAGGGGGGTGTCTTGGATCTATATATAGGCCTACAAGACAACACATGGCGAAAAGGTACATAAGTGGGTAACTTAGGCAGTTTGGTGGGTAGTTCCCGTCGGATCCGGTCTGGGGCCGGTCAGACCGGGCCTGGGACCGGGCGGTCCGGTTGTGGAGCCGGTCGACCGGTCGCCAACCGGGCAGGTCGGTCTGGGGCCCGGTCGGACCGGACTCTGGGCCGGCTGGGCCTCCTCCTCCCTCTTCCTTCTTCTCTTCTTCTTCTTCCTTCTTCCTTCTTCCTTGCACCATGATGAATGGCTCCTCTTCCCTTCCCTCGCTTCCTTGCACCATGGGTGTTCCTCCTCTCCGGTTCCTCGATGATTCTTGTACCTAATGATATGTAGCACACCGATATGAGGTAGCATTCCATTCAAGGTATTGACGAGGTCGAGTATCGAGAGGAAAGAGTTCACCTTGTTGCGTGTAGCGTGGTTTAGGGTTGAAGGTCCACTTGGGGGACTCCTTGGCCATGGTGTAGCGTCGACGATAGGCGGGGTTGCACTTGATGGTCTTGAGGCGTAGGTGTCCGAAGGCCACCCCGCATCACACGTGCAAAGCTCGTGCGCCAATGCAATCGCTAGGACAATCTCCGGGAGTTACTGATCTTGCGGGAGCACGATCAGCCTGACCAGCAAGGGTCTTAATTCCTACCTGAAATCGAGAACAAGTAAGAACTAAAGATGCAATCAGAATATTGTGAATAGAGATGAAAGCTTGATTGATAATGGTGGGATTCCGAATAGTCGATCTTGTTCTGGGCGTTGGCCTCAAAAGAAGAACACGTAGTTGCAACAATTGGCTAACTTTTAATCTAATCAAAATCCAAGTTCTAATGACGGCTATAGAGGGATATATATGGGGGAAGTCAAGGGATTTTCGTCCAACCAGCTAGGGTTGGCCAAAAACACCCCTAAATGGGCCTTCCTCCACTTATATGGCCTCTTAAAATTCCCTAAAATACCTAATCCGAAAATACATGGGCCTGGCCCATTAAATAAGGTGACGCAGCACCACAAATAACTCTTTGGACGAATTTTATGATGGAGTAACTTGTATAATTCATCCAAGCATCATTGCTTCACTATGGTGGCTTCAATGTTACGAAATCCTCGCTTGTAACGCCATCCAGAATCCTTGCAGAGTCTGCTGCCATCTCCATGCACGTTCCTAATCCAATGCTTGGCGTCCATGCTAGATCCATTCCTAAATAATATAAATACATTTGATTTAGGCAGCATCATATTCTCATATATATCGGGAAGGATTCCTAGTAACGAATGTACCGAGATGTGGTTGTAGGAGTATTGGTTGTATCTATCATAGAGATGTCCTCATCATCCTCCCCTACTTGAATTGAAGTCGTCCTCGACGTAGTCTCATCTTTTTCACCAAGATATGCCTTCAAATCGCAGGTAATCATGTCCTCATCATCCTCCCTTTCTTGAAAGAAAAGCCGTCCTCGGCGATGTTTATTCTGTAAACATGCTAACAAAAGAGACAAGGTATATGCATGGTATATGTATATGTCATCCGTTTTAACAGATCTCTCATGTTTCCCATTTAAGTTTGTACATATTCCAGTATTGTAGTAGCGTAGAAACTTATTAGTCCCCATTAAACATTTATCACAACTCAATTTGCAGATATAATTGAAGCACATATTAACTCCTTTCAAATTATAATGCTCATCATTAAACCATCCCAAAGTTGGTAAACCAAAACTTAAGGTCTCAAATTTACTAGCTACGCCATGTGGATTTAAACAATTTTGCGAGCAAGTTATTTGGCATAGAATGAATAGCAACATTGGAGGTCATATCAAAATGAGAAAGCATATACACAAATTCAGTTTTATTGGAACTATAAGAATCATCACACATGATGCAAATCCTATGTACCATAAAAACATCCGCTATGTCATACCGCCCAACCAAATTAAAAGTAACATCAGGGGCGTAGACACTCTTTAAACAGGGAAGTTCATCAATTTTATGTCTAGCATGTGACAAAGATATAGGTGGATCCATCACAACAGAAAACAAAGAATTAGCATAAGAAATCTTAGCCAACACTTCATTATTCATAACCAGTTTTATATGATCCATACTAGAGTCATCTTTCAAGTCACAAGGTGCGATATCAGGAGCAAGAATTTCAGTTTGTGCACTCAGAGATATGGAAGAATGAACTTGTACAGTAGGTGTGTTTAACATAGTTGGTATATCAGTTACACAAGTTCCTAACACATGATCATCCTTGGAAACAAAAGTCTCCGTTGGTACACTCATATCAATAGAGGAATGAAAAATAGCACATGGTACACAAAAATCTGTAGGTCTGTCATAACTAGAGTCAACCAAAAGATTGCTAGTCATATCAATGATAATTTCAGTGGGTGCACTCATATTCCAAGACAGATTAAAGTGATCAACTGGTACACCCAACAAAAAATCTTTCTTAGCATGTAACTCATTTGGGACACTCGAATTGATAGATGCATGAATATCCACAAAAGAAGCACCCAAAACATTTGGTATTGTAGCATGCAATTCAGTGGGTGTACTTAAATCAATAGAAGAATCCATTTCAGTATTAATAATTTCGGTGGACGCGCACATCGTCAAAGAAGAATTCAATACAGTACTAATTGCGCTCACAACAACATCAATCTCAGTGGTACTATCACATGGTACATGCAAATCAGTAGTATGATCCTCTAATATAGGCGGTGTGGCAAAATCATTTTCTACCTCATCACATGGTATATTAATATCAACATTGCATTCATCAATTTCAAGTTCATGAACAAAACTAGGAAGCATCTCCATTGTTATATCAGAAGATTGTTTCAAAGTGACAACTCTATCCTCAATCAACTCAATAGACAAATGATCACATGACATATGTAAATCATCATGGAATTCATCAGTCACATGTGGAAGGACAAAATCAGTACCTTCATTTTTACCTTGGGACTCCAACGTAGAAGATGTTCGCAGCGACGTGTCACAAGTCCGTAGGCTGGGCGACTCGCACAACAATATCCATGCGTGGAACGTTGGAAGAAACAACCGGTGCTAGTGTGCATGACTTGAAGGAGTTGGAATGGTCCAACGCTTTCTCCTGTATGTGTTTCTCAAAAGCACAAGCGCGAACATATATACCAATAGTAGAACGAGGAATATACTTAAACATAACCTTAATATCAGGGTTCAAGCCGTTGAAAAACATGTTTCTAGTACTTTCCTCAAGTTCATTTATATCACAACGGTACATGTAAAATTTAAATTCCTGATAGTAAACATGCACGGTGTTACTACCTTGTTCTAACCGTTCAAGTTTGCGGAGCAGTTCACGTTGATGAGAAAGAGGCACAAATTTACGTCTCAAAACAGATTTTAAATCTACCCAAGTAGTAGGTGTATTATCAACATTTTCTTTATAATTCCAGTCCCACCAAACGGAAGCAAGATCACTAAAAGTTTGGGCGGCAATTCTTACTTTCTCATGTTCATTAAAATCATGGCATCCAAAAATATTGTCAACCTCAAACTCCCAATCAAAATAAGCATTTGTATTATATCTACCCTCATAAACTGGTAAAGATATAACCTGATCATGATCTCCTGTAAATGGTTGTACATGCATCTCCGTAGTCGTCATGGTACACGGGTCGATGGCTTGGTCCTCAATTCCTGTCATGGTTAGTACCCAAAAAGCACAAATGTATATGCCTACAAACTACGGAATATGGTGGTTCACGCGCAATTCGTCAAGCAAAATACAAAGCTCTTACAAGTTCTTACCAAACAGGAGGAAGGCGATATGGCAACCAGCAAAGATCAGCTTCTCCCCGAGATTGCACAAAGCGATTACCAGGTGTCGACACAAAGCACGTGGAGAAATCTGTGGAGCTCTGGGAAGGCAAAGTATAGTGATATGGTGGCACAGTAATCAAATCAGCGATGCAAATTGAGTAAACGCTCAACGAAGGTACTGTGCTGGTCCTAGGCTAGATCGTATTAGAGACGCGAGCCTAAATCACCAACGAGGTCACAATGCGGCACAAGATGCAAGAGGCAGCGAAACTGGCACTGCAGGATAGAGGCACCTAAGGTAAGGCGCCCAATTTTTTTTTTCCTTGTTTGGACTCAATCCTGGCGCTTGACCCTAGAGGTCTCTATGGTAGGGCGCCCAGAATTATTTTTTTTTTTCGGATTTTTTTTTTTTGGATCAACCTTGGCGCATGACCATAGAGGTCTCTATGGTAGGGCGCCCAGAAATTTTCGGATTTTTTTTTTTTTTTTTTTTTTGTAGGATCAGACTTGGCGCATGACCATAGAGGTCTCTATGGTAGGGCGCCCAGAAATTTGCGGATTTTTTTTTTTTTTTTTTTTTTGCAGCTAGACTGCTATCAGAATTCCGACGGAAAACGCGAAATTGACCAAGAAAACGGATCTAAAACCCGGAAAAACTCAGAAACAAAGATCAAGAAAGACCCTACTATGATGGGAACCAAAGAGGCACAACAAGGAGTTGATGGCAGATGTGGCGGAAGTGTATGGTGGCGGTGATATGGCGAGGACTGCAAGCGGAGATGGTGCGGCGGCAACATGACTACTATGACCAGAACTCGAAACTCTAACGACTCTAGACGCTAAGACCAGCACGCGACACTACGATTGCAGACGAAGACTCAAAAAGCAAAAAACTGAAAAGATCATGCAATGGCTTGGCAGGGGCTATGGGACGGATGATCTAATCTAACTTCTTTTTGTGGGGCTTTTTCTGGGTTATAGGTAAAACAAATCTACACTAGGAAAACTGTAAATCTCACCGAGCAACCTGAAATCTGATACCACTTGATAGGGCAAAGGTGTCCGATCTTTCGATGAGATGAAGATAAACGATTTGTTGGTGGAGTTCGTGCTTGACGATCCGACTACACGTGCAAAGCTCGTGCGCCAATGCAATCGCTAGGACAATCTCCGGGAGTTACTGATCTTGCGGGAGCACGATCAGCCTGACCAAGCAAGGGTCTTAATTCCTACCCGAAATCGAGAACAAGTAAGAACTAAAGATGCAATCGAATATTGCGAATAGAGATGAAAGCTTGATTGATAATGGTGGGATTCCGAATAGTCGGTCTTGTTCTGGGCGTTGGCCTCAAAAGAAGAACACGTAGTTGCAACAATTGGCTAACTTTTAATCTAATCAAAATCCAAGTTCTAATGACGGCTATAGAGGGATATATATGGGGGAAGTCAAGGGATTTTCGTCCAACCAGCTAGGGTTGGCCAAAAACACCCCTAAATGGGCCTTCCTCCACTTATATGGCCTCTTAAAATTCCCTAAAATACCTAATCCGAAAATACATGGGCCTGGCCCATTAAATAAGGTGACGCAGCACCACAAATAACTCTTTGGACGAATTTTATGATGGAGTAACTTGTATAATTCATCCAAGCATCATTGCTTCACTATGGTGGCTTCAATGTTCTGAAATCCTCGCTTGCAACGCCATCCAGAATCCTTGCAGGTCTGCTGCCATCTCCATGCACGTTCCTAATCCAATGCTTGGCGTCCATGCTAGATCCATTCCTAAATAATATAAATACATTTGATTTAGGCAGCATCATATTCTCATATATATCAGGAAGGATTCCTAGTAACGAATGTACCTGAGATGTGGTTGTAGGAGTATTGGTTGTATCTATCATAGAGATGTCCTCATCAACGCATAGTGACTGGGCCGTTCACATCGACGCAAACATGCCTAAATATGCGCCTCAGATCCGTCGCGCGGACGCTGCGTGGACGCGTAAAGTGTCCTCTCGCGTCTGGCTGACGTTTCGTTGGGCCCGCCTGGAAGTGACCTAGCGTCGATGCGTCTTCTCAGCGGTGCCGCTTCGGCAGTCCGCAGTCGCGTAAAATGGCGATGCCTCGCGTGGCACGAGCTGTCACCTACCTCTGCGAATGGCGATGCCATGCGTGCTGCGGCCGCCGCGTGCCTCCGACCTATATAAACAAGGAGCGCACACATATCATCTCCTCCCACACTAAACAGCGGTGAGTAGGAGGTTGAGCGACATCGGCTAGGGTTTAGTGTGGGAGGAGACGATATGCGCGCACCCCCGTATATATATGTCGGAGGCCGGCGACGGCCGCTGCACGCGTGGCGTCGCCATTCGCAGAGGTAGGTGACGGCGCGCGCCACGCGAGGCATCGCCAGTACGCGGCCGCAGACTGCCGAAGCGGCGCCCTAAGAAGACGCATCGACGCTGGGTCACTGCCAAGCGGGCTCGACGAAACGTTCGCCAGACGCGAGCGGACACTTTACGCGTCCACGCATCGTCCGCGCGACGGATCCGAGACGCATATTTGGGCATGTTTGCGTCGCTGCGAACGGCCCAGTCACTATGCGTCGTCCCGCTGGAGTTTGTATCAGACGCATGTTTGGCCCGGCCAGATGCGCTCGGAACCGAAATCATCTTATGTTCCCTTCTCTATTTGTTCAGGTTCGAGACAACACAACAGCTCTTCAGTTCAGCAGAAATTAATCGGGTCGCGCTGTTGCTTTCCTTGCCGTTGGATTGAAACGAATGGTGGATGGGAAACCTCAGGTCACGCTGCGCCCTGTGAACGTGGGGGCACTGGATCTCTGTCCAGAAGATAGATGACGATCATGGTAGTAACCGGTATTTAATGTGATGATGATTTGATTTTGCACTCGGCCATGAACAGAGGTACTAGTACGGTCTCACAATTTTTTATCATTATAGTTGGACCTTAGCCAAATTCAAAATCTCATAGCGGCAAAACTTCCCGCCCACAAAATACAAAAATTTCACACGCTTCCAAATTCCCATTCTACCCCTGTGGAGATGACGAGCAAAGTCGGTTGGTGGGGAGTCCGCCGTCATTTTTTGGATCACCACCTCCCTAGCCCGGAAACCCTCCCAAAAAAATTCATTTCCCTCAGACCACCCACCGGAACTTCCCATGTCCCTCTCTCCCACCTCCACGACCACCGCACCGGAACATCCCCGCCGGACTTCCCCGGCCTACCCGAGGCCTCGCGATCCTCGTCATCCGGCTGCTCGCCGGAGCCGCTTCATCGACGCCGTCATCAACCGGACCGGATCATCCCCGCCGAACCTCGAAACCATATGCTCATCCGAGCGAGTCTACCGCAGTCGCTTCAGCCGCGGTATCGTCCACCCCACCGGAGCCGCTTCGCCGGATCCGTCGTCCACCGCATCGGATCTTGCTCACCGACACCGCTGTGCATGAACCGGATCCGCTTCACCGGCGCCGTGCATGATCTAAACTCTTCTACTGTCGCTTTTCTATTGCTTGCCGGCAAGTTCTTGTTTAATCTTGGGGGAACCGGTTTGTGCTAACGACGCGCCGTTACGTTTTTGCAGATGAGATGAGTAACCATGAAGTGTAATGGCCGTCTCTCCAACCCCAAGTAGCACATGTTGCGTACTTCATCACCGGATCTATCAACCCCGGGAAGATCTGCTGTGACTCCCACAGAGTGCTTCTCCTAATGTAAGTCCCTTGTTTTAGCGCCATGTTATGGGTTCAGATGCTTGTTTGTCTGAAGCTCTTTTAGTTCATTCCTAGCTATGACCGTAACACCTTGCTATTTTCTAGTTCATTGCTAACTTTAAGCGATTGAACATTTTGGTTTGCATTCCCTGCTTCCGTAGATGTAGCCATCATAACTTCTATCTTGCTCGATCGTTGTTACAAAAATTATAGGTATTATAGTAACATCCTGCTATTATTTAGTTCATGGCCAATTTTAAGTAATTGCACATGTTGGTTCGCATTCCCTGCTCTATAGCTTTTGGCATCGTAACTTCTATATTTGGTTTACATTGCCTGCTCTGTAGATCTAGCCATCATAACTTTATCTTGCTCAATCGTTGTTACAAAAATTATGGCCTGCTACTATGTTGTTTGTGCCAATTTTTTACTCCATGAACATGTTGGCTTGCATTCCCTGTACTACAGGTGATGCCATTGTTTTGTATCTACTTCATTGTAAGCTAACAAAGTAAGGACTTAGTTTGGCATGCTATCACTCTGCTATCTAGCACCGTAGTACAAATAAACTTGTCATATTACTAGATAATAATTTTGCATGCCATCTTGTTCTTCAAAAGCTGCATTATTGACTTGTTTCTCGACTTGGCATGACGCTCACATATGGAATGCTTGAACATATTGGTTTGCATTCCCTCTTATACAAGTTCACAGGTGATCCCACTATATTCTGTATCTGGTCCATCCTAAGATCCAGCATTAACTATCCTCTATGTGTTGCTCATTACAAGTTTATATCCCGAAACATCTTGATTTGCATCCCCTTCACAATAAGTTCAGGAGTATTATTTAGTTCACGGCCAAAATGAAGTAATTGCACTTGGCACATGTTGGTTCACATTCCCTCCTCTTTAGCTTTTGCCATCGTAACTTCATCTTGCTCAGTCGTTGTTACAAAATTTATAGCCTGCTACTATGTTTGGTTTACATTCCCTGCTCTGTAGATGTAGCCATCATAACTTCATCTTGCTCAGTCGTTGTTACAAAATTTATAGCCTGCTACTATGTTGTTCATGCCAATTTTGTACTCCCCGAACATGTTGGTTTGCATGGGACTCGACAGTAGTAAGTCTGTTGTTTCATTCTAACATGCTCTGTTATATTGGCTGTTGGTATGCGGCATGCACTCTTTGTTTGCTTATTGTGCACATTACAATGATCTTGTTATAACGACGAAATGATGACTTCCAAATTCTTTGGCAAACAATATTGTAGTGTATTTGCCTTTCCATTGTTGCTGTCTTAACTTGTAATGTCTTTGTTTCAGATATAGGTGCTGCATGGACAACTTAAAAGATTGTCGGATCGCTTCATTGTATTGCTAGGTTTAATTACCATTCAATTTCTCTGGGTTCTGTAATATTTTTTCAAAGCCTTGCAGCTGATGTAATATTTAGTTAGTTTTTATAGTTCTTTCGCGCATTTTTTCTTTGGTGCTTGTGGTAAGTGAGGCTATCCGATAGAAATCAATGCTGCGTAAATATTCTAAGTATCTAAATCACGAATTCCCATCCCTTAAACGGCCCAATTAAGCGAAATCACATATGTGCCGGCCCGCAAAATCCTAAAGCGCCTATTATGCCGGCATATAAACAGCAACTAAACGGGCTGGCCCACTTACTTATTGGGCCAGCCCACTTGATTTATGGTGGACCCCACACACTAATTGGGCCGGCCCACTTACTATAAGGTGGACCCCACAAACTACTGGGCCGGCCCACTAACTAGTTGGGCCAGCCCAATTGCTTTTGTGGTGGACCCCACATACTAAATGGGCCGGCCCTTTAAGAGGAAAGTGGGACCCACCTGTGCTTTTGGCCCGGCCCACTATCTTGTTGGGCCGGCCCACTTGCTATATGGTGAACCCTACGTTCTAAATGGGTCGGCCCTTTAACGGGAAAGTGGGACCCACTCGTGCTTTTGGCCCGCCCACTATCTTGTTGGGCCGGCCCACTTGCTACATGGTGGACCCCACATACTAAATGGGCCGGCCCTTTAAGAGGAAAGTGGGACCCACTGTGTTTTTGGCCCGGCCCACTTGCGTGTTGGGCCGGCCCACTTGCTATATGGTGGACCCCACATACTAAATGGCCGGCCCTTTAACGAGAAAGTGGGACCCACTGTGCTTTTCGCCCGGCCCACTATCTTGTTGGGCCGGCCCACTTGCTATATGGTGGACCCCACATACTAAATGGGCCGGCCCTTTAACAGGAAAGTGGGACCCACCTGTGCTTTTGGCCCGGCCCATTTGATCTAATGTGGACCAAACGTACTAAATGGGCCGGCCCGATAGCAGGAAAGTGGGACCCACATGCTAATTGGGCCGGCCCAATAACTTCTTGGGCCGACCCACTTGCTTTAAGGTGGACCCCACTTGGTAAATGGGCCGGCCCGATAATAGGAAAGTGGGTCCCACATGTTTTGTGGGCCGGCCCTTTTGCCTGTTGACCGGTCAAACGAGTGCATTCGGCCCGGCCCACATGCTTAGTGGGCCGGCCCATTAATCTTTTGACCAGTCAACCTTAGAGGTTAGGCCCGGCCCACGTAACTAATGGACCAGCCCGGCTATATAGTTGACCGGTCAAACTATGTCAGCTGGCCCGGCCCGCAAACTTAATGGGCCGGCCCGCTTAAGACGTGGCGAGCCTCGTGTGGGCCTACCATCTACCACGGGGTTTCGGCGGTTAACGCCGTTAGCTGCCGGTCAACGGCGTCGCCACGTGTCAGTTTGCATGACGTCAGCAGTCAACGGGCTCCCGGAAACACTTCTGCAACGGTTCGATTTTCCGTGGCGGAAGGGCGCCCAAGCGCGACGGACCGAAAAAATCGTCGTAGGACTTTGCCTGACGCAGTTTCGACAACAGAACCCATATCGTCGGGTTAGGCCCATAGGCGACGAAAAATACCCCTTAGCGGACGATTTTGAGACGTTGTCTATCAGAACTTTTCTTGTAGTGGTAGGTAAACGATAACAAAGATAATTTCTGAAGTGACATGCTATCATAATCTTGATCATACTATTGTAAAGCATATGACATGAATGCAGCGATTCGAAGCAATGATGAAGATAATGAGTAAACAAATGAATCATATAGCAAAGACTTTTCATGAATAATACTTTCAAGACAAGCATCAATAAGACTTGCATAAGAGTTACTCATAAAGCAATAGATTCAAAGTAAAGGCATTGAAGCAACACAAAGGAAGATATAAGTTTCAGCAGTTGCTTTCAACTTCAACATATTTATCTCATGGATAATTGTCAACACAAAGTAATATAACAAGTGCAATAAGTAAACATGTAAGAATCAATGCACACAGTTGATACAAGTGTTTGCTTCTGAGATAGAAAGAATAGGCAAACTGACTCAACAATAAAGTAGAAGAATGGCCCTTCGTAGAGGGAAGCATTGATTACTATATTTGTGCTAGAGCT
>NC_061514.1:216778098-216895660 GCF_022539505.1 Lolium rigidum
TATTACTTATGTATCATCAGGTATCAAGAGGAGACGAGCATCGCACGAGGAGAGGAGCAGCTGCACATGAAGACGGACGTCAAGATGGACGTGAAGCTGGACATGGAGCTGGACATGAAGATATCTCATGGACGCGCGAGGGAGGAGCGGGAGGAATGCGCGAGAGGAGAAGACGACGTCCGAGCCGGTCCGAGCACCCGGTCCGACCGGACCCCGACCGGCCAGCCCGGTCACGAGCCCGGTTGACCGGTCGCCAACCGGCCGCCAACCGGATATGAAGCATCGTACCGGGCAACAACCGGAAAGTTGCGAAGTTTCCGGTTGCCGCCCGGTTGACCGGACCACTGACCGGCCCGCCCGGTCCACAGCCCGGTTGACCGGATTCCAGACCGGACCAGTCCGAGTCTGTCTCGACCGGATCTATTCCGGGTCGGTTATTCTTGTATCTTTTCGACCAGAACTCGTCCCGGACACCTATATAAGTGCCCAGGACGCCCCCCTAGCTGCTTTAGACCATGTTTAAGATAAACCCTAGTTCTTAGTTGTTTGCTCTAGCAAAACTATTGAATTCCTACACCATATTGCTTGATATTGTGTAGATCCTAAAAAAGTCTTGTGTGATCTGCTGTTCCATTGGGAATTAGACGATTGCAACTTACCGCTTCGTGGTCGGCGGCTACGTGCGCAAGTGTGTGGAGTTGCGAATATCTTGCAGGGTTGAGAGCTGTTGCATTGGCGAAAGGGACCAATCGAGAGATCTCGTTGCGTCATACAAGTTATCATCCACTTCATCGTCGTGTTTCTCCGCTGCCATCACCCCGTGATCATCATCACCACCGTTACTGAGAAGATCGGGCCACCCCTTATCATCTTGGTATCAGATTTCCAGTTTTTCCTCGGTAAGCCATCCACAATCCACCCCATAGTTGAGTTGTGAGTGTTTTCCTATCCAGAAAAAGCCATACAAAAAAAATTAGGGTTAGGGTTTGCCATAGCCTTAGATTTGCACTAATTTCAAGTTTTAGTTGCTTTTCGTAGTTGTTTTTGCGTATCTTTTTCTTTCTTTCTAGTATTGTTAGGGTTTGTGTTTTCTCTATCATCTAGTTATCATACTGTGTCAGTTTTTGTTACTCCGAGTCCACATAGCGTACAGTGTGCTTGTTCCCAACCATAGACACAGCCTTTCGATATAAAGTGACTAGGAACTTCCCCAAGAAGAGACTAGTTTTTCCGCTCGACAAGTTGCTCGTTAGGTTATCGGTGCTTTGCATATTTCTGTTGGCCGTGTTATCAAGGAGTTGAGTCAAAAAAAAAGAGAAAATTGATAAGAAGCAAAAAGTGTTACATAGCTGCGTGTGTTCTACAAAAAGAAAAATCAAAAAAAAGTGCTGTGCTAGTTGAATCAAGTGAAGGCCTAAGTTTACTTTACTGCACCCGTAGTTGAGCAATCTTGTGCCTGTCTCGTTGAGCTTTGCTAGCGTCTCTCTTGTGCATTGCAACCTTTCCCACATATAGTTGCATTGCCCCATTATATCACCTTGTGTGAGTATCATTTGTTGTCTACGGTCAGCGCTAGAGCTTGTTATTTGTGCAAATAGGTAGCCTACCTACAGCCCCACATATACCCTGCTTTGTCATGTGATTTGTTCTTATACCCTTGATATTCGCTTCGCTACATCCGTGCACTAGTTGTTACTACAAGTGGTAAGCAACACTAATTTGCTTTGGAACGGTAAGATTTCCTTTTCTTATCAGTTTTGAGTGAGTTGTGAGAGTACCACCATATATTGTTGATTTAGTGCACTAATCTACTAACGATGTCTGCTAGTGATCATAAAATTGTTAACCAGGAAAACAAGAGTGCTGCAGATATCATCACATGGAGGGAGTATGAGGCTCTTCGTAATGAGATGCGACGTGAATTCCGCGCTCAGGACGAGGTGCTTAATGGGAAGATTGATGAGATTTCCCAGAAGCTGGATGCTACTCATGTGACCGTCACTACCATGCAAGATCAAATGACGGATGTACAACGTAATCTTGCTGATTTGCGCTTAGCTGTTGAGAATTTGACCGCGCAACAACAACAAGAAGATGACGAAGATCCTGAGCTTCAAGATGACGCACACAATGCTCGTGATGCGCCACGTGGTAATCGTCCTCGCGGTTGGGATCCACTTGGCCGCAATGGTCGTGGACAAGATGAGGAAGATGGCTTGGGTACAGCAAAAGGAATCACTCAAAAATATTCTATAGAACTCATTTTATAGCCAAAATACTCTAATTAAGTTTCTGCAAAAACTGTGAATGAACATGATGCAAAAGTGCAATATTATGACACTAACGTATTCTTCATATTTTTGTGAATCCAGGGACACCTTATTTGTTAAATTTCGATAAATGGAACTTAAGTTATGATTTTTCTAAGATTGGAGTATATCCTGCCTAGAATATTCGAAAATTAGAACACACTAGTTGAATGCATGTGCGTTGCTACGGAATAATAATCTTAAGTAACAGAAATATTATCATAATTCACTTAGTGTACGTCACATGCTACTATTAATTATGATGCGCTAAATATTGTACTATCCAGTCCTAAATATTTATCGCATAGTTAGGAAAAATGTTAACTAAAATGTGTCTAGATTTATTGAACTCGTGATAAATGTTTAGGTCTAGAGAGTGTATTAAATTGATTAAAGATTGATCTACATTCAGAGACTCTCAGCTATGACCTTATTTGTATGATTTGATTATCATATACTTCTTTCTGCCCTTATGTGTCATATTTTTGTAGTATAAGCAACGTTTCAATCTTAAATGTTACGGTACCTAAAAAACAAGAGAGTTGTTACTATCATTTCATGCTAAAAAAACCTTAAAATAGATAAATATTTAAAATTCTTTAGTGCCGGCCAGGAAAAAACAATGTGAGCGAACAGCCTACGCATTTACATGATTTGGTTTTAGTTCAAATTTAGACTAAAATCACAACACTTATTATGGATCAAGGGAGTAGCACATTTGGATTACCATTTATTTCATGGAAAAGTTCACACCAAAAAAAGTATAAATATTTAATCTGATTTTGGCATTCAAAAAAAATACATAGATATCAGATTCCCCAATACATGGCTGTAATGCCACTTCCATCCATCCATCCATCCATCCATCCATCCATCGTTAGACAATCCTTTCAGTTTAGACAATGCATGCCTAAAGACCATATATAGGAGTGCTCTGATGATAATTGATCTATATGACAATCAAGATGACCAAACATGCTCTACTTGTGAAATTGGTCTGCATGAGCTTATACTGATGGAAACCGCTAAGACAAACTATATGGCAAGAAATCTATCAGTCCACAGTCCTTTCGAATCTTGATTCCCAACAGAATATCAGTGCGACATGAAACACAATTTGCAGGCAATGTGACAAGCTGCCATTGTGAAAACATAGTGGGGAAAATTGTTAACGCAAATTACACATAAAAATATATCAGTCCACACTGCCCAGAAAGGTGTTTCTGATTCCCACCAGATATCAAGCCACAAATTTAACAAAGTCGGTGATACGTCTCAAACGTATCTATAATTTCTTATGTTCCATGCTACTTTTATGATGATACTCACATGTTTTATACACATTATATGTCATTATTATGCATTTTCCGGCACTAACCTATTGACGAGATGCCGAAGAGCCAGTTGTTGTTTTCTGCTGTTTTTGGTTTCAGAAATCCTAGTAAGGAAATATTCTCGGAATTGGACGAAATCAACGCCCAAGGTCCTATTTTTGCACGAAGCTTCCAGAAGACCGGAGAGGAAATGAAGTGGGGCCACGAGGTGGCGACACAACAAGGCGGCGCGGCCTGGGCCCTGGCCGCGCGGCCCTGTTGTGTGGGCCCCTCGTGACGCCCCTTGACCTGCCCTTCCGCCTACTTAAAGCCTTCGTCGCAAAACCCCCAGTACCGAGAGCCACAATACGGAAAACCTTCCAGAGACGCTGCCGCCGCCAATCCCATCTCGGGGGATTCGGGAGATCGCCTCGGCACCCCGCCGGAGAGGGGAATCATCTCCCGGAGGTCTCGTCATCACCATGATCGCCTCCGGATCGATGTGTGAGTAGTCCACCCCTGGACTATGGGTCCATAGCAGTAGCTAGATGGTTGTCTTCTCCTCATTGTGCTATCATGTTAGATCTTGTGAGCTGCCTATCATGATCAAGATCATCTATTTGTAATCCTTCATGCTATGTTTGTTGGGATCCGATGAATATTGAATACTATGTCAAGTTGATTATCAATCTATCATATATGTTATTTATGTTCTTGCATGCTCTCCGTTGCTAGTAGAGGCTTTGGCCAAGTTGATACTTGTGACTCCAAGAGGGGGTATTTATGCTCGATAGTGGGTTCATGCCTCCATTAAATGCGGGACAGATGACGGAAAGTTCTAAGGTTGTGGATGTGATGTTGCCACTAGGGATAAAACATTGATGCTTTGTCTAAGGATATTTGTGTTGATTACATTACGCACCATACTTAATGCAATTGTCCGTTGTTTGCAACTTAATACTGGAGGGGTTCGGATGATAACCTGAAAGTGGACTTTTTAGGCATAGATGCATGCTGGATAGCGGTCTATGTACTTTGTCGTAATGCCCTGATTAAATCTCATAGTACTCATCATGATATATGTATGTGCATTGTTATGCCTTCTTTATTTGTCAATTGTCCAACTGTAATTTGTTCACCCAACATCTGCTATCTTATGGGAGAGACACCACTAGTGAACTGTGGACCCCGGTCCTATTCTTTACATCTGAAATACAATCTGCTGTAATTGTTCTTTACTGTTCTTCGCAAACAATCATCCACACAATACGTTTAATCCTTTGTTTACGGCAAGCCGGTGAGATTGACAACCTCACTGTTACGTTGGGGCAAAGTTATGTGATTGTGTTGTGCAGGTTCCACGTTGGCGCCGGAATCCCTGGTGTTGCGCCGCACTACACTCTGCCACCATCAACCTTCAACGTGCTTCTTGGCTCCTACTGGTTCGATAAACCTTGGTTTCTTTACGAGGGAAAACTTGCTACCGTACGCATCACACCTTCCTCTTGGGGTTCCCAACGGACGTGTCGATCGCACGCATCAAGCTCTTTTTCGGCGCCGTTGCCGGGGAGATCAAGACACGCTGCAAGGGGAGTCTCCCACATCCAATCTCTTTACTTTGTTTTTGTCTTGCTTTGTTTTACTTTATTTATTGCTTTGTTTGCTTCTTATATCAAAAACACAAAAAAATTAGTTGCTAGTTTTACTTTATTTACTTGTCTTGTTCTCTATATCAAAAACACAAAAAAATTAGTTACTTGCATTTACTTTATTTAGTTTGCTTTATTTACTACTGCTAAAATGGGTACTGTTGAGAATAATAAGTTGTGTGACTTCACTAGCACAAATAATAATCATTTCTTATGCACACCTATTGCTCCACCTCGCTACTACAGCAGAATTCTTTGAAATTAAACCTCGCTTTACTGAATCTTGTTATGAGAGAGCAATTTTCTGGTGTTAGTTCTGATGATTCTGCTGCCCATCTTAATAATTTTGTTGAACTATGTGAAATGCAAAAGTATAAGGATGTAGATGGTGACATTATAAAATTAAAATTGTTTCCTTTCTCCTTAAGAGGAAGAGCTAAAGATTGGTTGATATCTCTGCCTAGAAATAGTATTGATTCTTGGACTAAATGTAAGGATGCTTTTATTGGTAGATATTATCCTCCCGCTAAAATTATATCTTTGAGAAGTAGCATAATGAATTTCAAGCAATTAGATAATGAACATGTTGCTCAAGCATGGGAGAGAATGAAATCTTTGGTAAAGAATTGCCCAACCCATGGACTGACTACTTGGATGATCATCCAAACCTTTTATGCAGGACTGAATTTTTCTTCGCGGAACCTATTGGATTCAGCTGCTGGAGGTACCTTTATGTCCATCACTTTGGGGGCGGCAACAAAGCTTCTTGATGATATGATGACAAATTACTCCGAATGGCACACGGAAAGAGCTCCACAAGGTAAGAAGGTAAATTCTGTTGAAGAAACCTCCTCCTTGAGTGATAAGATTGATGCTATTATGTCTATGCTTGTGAATGGTAGATCTAATGTTGATCCTAATAATGTTCCTTTAGCTTCATTGGTTGCCCAAGAAGAACACGTTGATGTGAACTTCATTAAAAATAATAATTTCAGCAACAATGCCTATAGGAATAATTCTGGTAACAACTATAGGCCATATCCTGCTGCTAATGGTAATTTTTATGGGAATTCTTACAACAATAATAGGAGTGTACCCCCTGGTTTTGAAGCCATGCTTAAAGAATTTATTAGTACACAAACTGCTTTTAACAAATCCGTTGAAGAAAAGCTTGATAAAATTGATATTCTTGCTTCTAAGGTTGATAGACTTGCCTCTGATGTTGATCTTTTAAAATTGAAAGTTATGCCTAATAAGGATATTGATAATAATATTGTTACTACAGCAAATGCCATCCAAGTTCGAATTAATGAGAATATTAGATTGATGGCTGAATTGCATGCTAGGTGGGAAAGAGAAGAAAACGAAAAACTTGCTAAAGAGAATAATGTAGCTAAAGTTTGGACTATTACCACCACTAGTAATGTTAATGATTCACATGTTGCTACACCTCCTACTATCAATGGTAAAATAATTGGTGTTGGCAATGTTACTACTCCTAGTGCAAAGCGTGCAAAATTGCCCGAAACTGCTAAAACTGCTGAAACTGATAAAACTGCTGAAATTTTTCAAAATATTTGGGACAATGATCCCATTGCTGTAGATCATAATGGTTTAGACTTTGATGATTGTCACATCTCTGAAGTTATAAGGTTCTTACAAAAGTTTGCTAAAAGTCCTAATGCTAGTGCTATAAATTTGGCCTTTACAAAACATATTACAAATGCTCTCATAAAAGCTAGAGAAGAGAAACTAAAACTTGAAACCTCTATTCCTAGGAAGTTGGAAGATGGTTGGGAGCCCATCATTAAGATAAGGGTCAATGATTTTGATTGTAATGCTTTATGTGATCTTGGTGCAAGTATTTCTGTTATGCCTAAGAAAATTTATGATATGCTTGACTTGCCACCATTGAAGAATTGTTATTTGGATGTTAATCTTGTTGATAATGCTATAAAGAAACCTTTGGGGAAGATTGATAATGTTCGTATTATGGTTAACAATAACCTTGTCCCCATTGATTTTGTTGTCTTGGATATTGAATGCAATGCATCTTGTCCCATTATATTGGGAAGACCTTTTCTTCGAACTCGTTGGTGCTACCATTGATATGAAGGAAGGTAATATCAAATATCAATTTCCTCTCAAGAAAGGTATGGAACACTTCCCTAGAAAGAGAATGAAGTTACCTTATGATTCTATTATTAGAACAAATTATGATGTTGATGCTTCGTCTCTTGATGTCACTTGATACACACTTTTCGCGCCTAGCTGAAAGGCGTTAAAGAAAAGCGCTTATGGAAGACAACCCATTATTTTACTTCTGCACTTTATTTTATATTTGAGTTTTGGAAGTTGTTACTACTGTAGCAACCTCTCCTTATCTTTATTTTATTGCATTGTTGTGCCAAGTAAAGTCTTTGATAGTAAAGCCAATACTAGATTTGGATTGCTGCGCAGGAACAGATTTCTTGCTGTCACGAATTTGAGCAGTAGTCTCTGTAGAAAATTCAAAAACATCTGCCAATTTACGTGCGTGATCCTCAGATATGTACGCAACTTTCATTCAATTTGGGCATTTTCATCTGAGCAAGTATGGTGCCACTTTAAAATTCGTCTTTACGAATTGTTCTGTTTTGACAGATTCTGCCTTTTATTTCGCATTGCCTGTTTTGCTATGTTTGATGGATTTCTTTGTTCCATTAACTTTCAGTAGCTTTGAGCAATGTCCAGAAGTGCTAAGAATGATTATGTCACCTCTGAATATATGAATTATGCACTGACCCTCTAATGAGTTTGTTTCGAGTTTGGTGTGGAGGAAGTTTTCAAGGGTCAAGAGAGGAGGATGATACAATATGATCAAGAAGAGTGAAAAGTCAAAACTTGGGGATGCCCCCGTGGTTCATCCCTGCATATTTTAAGAAGACTCAAGCGTCTAAGCTTGGGGATGCCCAAGGCATCCCTTCTTCATCAACAACTTATCAGGTTCCTCTAATGAAACTATATTTTTATTCCGTCACATCTTATGTGCTTTACTTGGAGCGTCTGTTTGTTTTTATTTTTGTTTTTGTTTGAATAAAATCGGATCTTAGCATTCTTTGTTTGGGAGAGAGACACGCTCCGCTGTTTCGTATGAACAAATATGTTCTTAGCTTTATCTTTAAATGTTCATTGCGAAAGTTGGACTATTTCATTCATTGTTATATGGTTGGAAACGGAGAATGCCGCATGTGGTAAATGGTTTAATGTCTTGAATAATCTGATACTTGGCAATTGTTGTGCTCATATAGATCTTGTTTAAGCTCTTGCATCATGTACCTTGAACCCATTAATGAATAACTACATAGAGCTTGTTAAAATTTGGTTTGCATGATTGATCTCTAGAGTCTAGATATTTTCTGGTTGAGGTGTTTGAACAACAAGGAGACAATGTAAGGTATTATAATAGTTACAATATGTTCATATGTGAGCTTTGCTGCACCTTTTATACTTGATTTTGCTTCAAACAACCTTGCTAGCCTAGCCTTGTATTGAGAGGAATTCTTCTCGTGCATCCAAATCCTTGAGCCAATAACCATGCCATTTGTGTCACCATACCTACCTACTACATGGTATTTCTCCGCCATTCCAAAGTAAATTACTTGAGTTCTACCTTTAAAATTTCTATTCTTTGTCTTTGCAATATATAGCTCATGGGACAAATAGCCTTAAAAACTATTGTGGTGAAGAATATGTACTTATGTGTCTTATTTCTTAATAAGTTGCTTGTTGAGCGGTAACCATGTTTCGGGGACGCCATCAACTTTACCTTTGTTGAATATCATGTGAGTTGCTATGCATGTTCGTCTTGTCTGAAGTAAGAGCGATTTTCACGATCAAATGGTTTGAGTATGCATACTGTTAGAGAAGAACATTGGGCCGCTAACTAAAGCCATGATTCATGGTGGAAGTTTCAGTGTGGACAATTAATCCTCAATCTCTTATGAGAATATTAATTGTTGTTGAATGCTTATGCATTAAAGAGGAGTCCATTATCTGTTGTCTATGTTGTCCCGGTATGGATGTCTAAGTTGAGAATAATCAAAAGCGAGAAATCCAATGCGAGCTTTCTCCTTAGACCTTTATACATGCGTCATAGAGGTACCCCTTTGTGACACTTGGTTGAAACATATGCTATGCAATGATAATCCGTGTTAATCCAAGCTAATTAGGACAAGGTGCGAGCACTATTGGTATACTATGCATGAGGCTTGCAACTTATAGGATGTCTTATACATAACACATATGCTTTATTACTACCGTTGACAAAATTGTTTCTTGTTTTCAAAATGAAAAGCTCTAGCACAAATATAGTAATCAATGCTTCCCTCTTCGAAGGGCCTATCTTCTAATTTATTGTTGAGTCAGTTTGCCTATTCTTTCTATCCCAGAAGCAAACACTTGTATCAACTGTGTGCATTGATTCTTACATGTTTACCTATTGCACTTGTTATATTGCTTTGTGTTGACAATTATCCATGAGATATACATGTTACAAGATGAAAGCAATTGCTGAAACTTAATCATCCTTTGTGTTGCTTCAATGCCTTTACTTGGAATCTATTGCTTTATGAGTAACTCTTATGCAAGTCTTATTGATGCTTGTCTTGAAAGTACTATTCATAAAAAGTCTTTGCTATATGATTCATTTGTTTACTCATTATCTTCATCATTGCTTCGAATCGCTGCATTCATCTCATATGCTTTACAATAGTATGATCAAGATTATGATAGCATGTCACTTCAGAAATTATCTTTGTTATCGTTTACCTACTCGAGGGCGAGTAGGAACTAAGCTTGGGGATGCTTGATACGTCTCAAACGTATCTATAATTTCTTATGTGCCATGCTACTTTTATGATGATACTCACATGTTTTATACACATTATATGTCATTATTATGCATTTTCCGGCACTAACCTATTGACGAGATGCCGAAGAGCCGATTGCTCGTTTTCTCGCTGTTTTTGGTTTCGTAAATCCTAGTAAGGAAATATTCTCGGAATTGGACGAAATCAACACCCAGGGTCCTATTTTTGCACGAAGCTTACAGAAGACCGGAGAGGAAACGAAGTGGGGCCACGAGGTGGCGACACAACAAGGCGGCGCGGCCTGGGCCCTGGCCGTGCGACCCTGTTGTGTGGGCCCCTCGTGACGCCCCTTGACCTGCCCTTCCGCCTACTTAAAGCCTTCGTCGCGAAACCCCCAGTACCGAGAGCCACGATACGGAAAACCTTCCAGAGACGCCGCCGCCGCCAATCCCATCTCGGGGGATTCAGGAGATCTCCTCCGGCACCCTGCCGGAGAGGGGAATCATCTCCCGGAGGTCTCTTCATCGCCATGATCGCCTCCGGATCGATGTGTGAGTAGTCCACCCCTGGACTATGGGTCCATAGCAGTAGCTATATGGTTGTCTTCTCCTCATTGTGCTATCATGTTAGATCTTGTGAGCTTCCTATCATGATCAAGATCATCTATTTGTAATCCTTCATGTTGTGTTTGTTGGGATCCGATGAATATTGAATACTATGTCAAGTTGATTATCAATCTATCATATATGTTTTTTATGTTCTTGGATGCTCTCCGTTGCTAGTAGAGGCTCTGGCCAAGTTGATACTTGTGACTCCAAGAGGAGGTATTTATGCTCGATAGTGGGTTCATGCCTCCATTAAATCTGGGACAGTGACAGAAATTTCTAACGTTGTGGATGTGCTATTGCCACTAGGGATAAAACATCGATGCTTTGTCTAAGGATATTTGTGTTGATTACATTACGCACCATACTTAATGCATTTGTCTGTTGTTTGCAACTTAATACTGGAGGGGGTTCGGATGATAACCTGAAAGTGGACTTTTTAGGCATAGATGCATGGTGGATAGCGGTCTATGTACTTTGTTGTAATGCCCTGATTAAATCTCATAGTACTCATCATGATATATGTATGCGCATTGGTATGCCTTCTTTATTTGTCAATTGCCCAACTGTAATTTGTTCACCCAACATCTGCTATCTTATGGGAGAGACACCTCTAGTGAACTGTGGACCCCGGTCCTATTCTTTACATCTGAAATACAATCTGCTGCAATTGTTCTTTACTGTTCTTCGCAAACAATCATCATCTTCCACACAATACGTTTAATCCTTTGTTTACAACAAGCCGGTGAGTCTGACAACCTCACCGTTACGTTGGGGCAAAGTTCTGTGATTGTGTTGTGCAGGTTCCACGTTGGCGCCGGAATCCCTGGTGTTGCGCCGCACTACACTCCGCCACCATCAACCTTCAACGTGCTTCTTGGCTCCTACTGGTTCGATAAACCTTGGTTTTTTTCTGAGGGAAAACTTGCTACTGTATGCATCACACCTTCCTCTTGGGGTTCCCAACGGACGTGTCGACTGCACGCATCAGTCTGCAATCTGATATCACCAAACTTAGGACGCAGATTTCATAGTTCACGTCCAAAAAGCTCATACCGCTCCATATGCATTAAGCTTGGTTGACGAACTCCACCTCCTAGCTGAAATGGTCCTCCAAGAGGGGAATTAATTCCTTTTTAAAAGTTGCATGGTCTGCCTCCTTAAGTACCTTCACTCCTGGGAATCGCCATTTGGCAGTTGTTACTGGCCATCTTTTTAGAAGCTTTCTCTACTTTGAATTGCTCGCATCCATCCAAAACAATGTGAAGCTCGGGTTAGCCATTCATATAGAAGCACTCTTGAGGGCCCTCGCACTCCGGAGGAAAAACCTTGGGATGAAAAAAATCCTCAAGCTCTCATATGTATTCTCTAAAAGGGAACACCTTGATGCGTAACTTGACACATTCAGTGGACCTGGCCAACTCCCACAACTTGAGATCTAGACTGACACTCCCAGCTTGGTAATCACTTTTTTCAGACTGCAAATAATAGTGAACATTTTAGCTATGTTGAATCATGTTAAATGCTCGTAAACACAATGAAAATTAATAGCATATGCAGTGCCTGAATGCTGAATTAATTTCTAGGAGAGATGACATGCAAGTACTTCCATGCATGAGCCCAGCACAAAGTAGCCTAGTAGTAGAGAGAAAGTTGAGGTGGCCTCAGGATTATCATTTATGTATAACAAATGAAAGTGAAACTACAGATGCGATATGTAGTGTAGCTCCAACCTATGTGCGCAACTAATCAAATATATTCTCCAGGACAGACTTTTTGATGTTAATAATGGCATCCACTTTGTAATTAGTTAATCAAACATAACATCCCAGAAATTCAATTCGGCTCCCGGGTGCGTATGCACCCTCTACCAAAAAATCATATTTCAAAATGTCGAAAAATTTTAACAAAAAATTTTACAAGTATATCTTCATAATATATGTTCGTTCGTCAAGTTTCACGAAAAACTAGTATTTTTTGTGGTCTATATAAAAAAGAGAAAACTTATCTTGTGAAAATCATTATTTTTAGTAGAGTTTTGTCTTTTTTACACACGTCACATGATAAGTCGATTTTTTATGAAACAACTTTGTAAACGTGTAGCACGAGAAGATTTACATGCGAATTTTTGGTTTCAATTTTTTTGAGATTCAAAATATGTGTAAGATGCATTTCAAAATAGAGGGAGCATATGCTCCCATGTTCCAAAACACCACTCCCATAACATCCACTCTGTAATAAGTAATCTTCGTTTACGCATGTAATTTTACAAAACCCTGACCCCTGCTAAGTAAACCACGTTATATGGCATAAATTAGAGACAGCTAGGTGTACTGACATAGCATCATATATTGTACTAAGCAAAAAAGATGAGTGAATACAACTATGGCTAAATGGGGGAAGGAAGACAAGAGTAAATCAGAACCAGATAGGACAAACTTATTTCAAGTAGCTAATAATTGGACCTTGGTCTCGTGCTCACAACGCTCATGGCTCTCATCTTAATTTTTCCATGGTCAACATCGTCATGGAATCATGAAAAATTAAAAATAGTCAAATAGTTGCACGTACATATACAAGAAGCACATTCAGTAATCAATAAAAAAGTTTCTCGCCAAAATTTAAGGCCACCACAAAGCAACTTCCGATGTGACTTCATCTGAAAAGTCAATAATCGTTGATATATCAATCATACCTTCTATCATTCAATTATTCGTAGGCAGAAATGACAAGCCACATGCACCTTGGCGCCGCTTGATCTTCTTGTCTACAGATTGCAAGCTCTTAAGGCGATTGAACTATTGGCTAATCAAGGTTCCAGTTAATAAATAAACATAAACGTTTCTCTTTAACTGCTCTAAAGTATAATGAGAATAAACTAAGCAGTTTTTCAAGATTAAAAGTGCATAGAGCATCAATGCAAAGCCATTGGCAAATCAGAATTCCAGTTAATAAATAAACCCAGGAGAGCTTTACGGGAACAAAATTGGTTGAGCAGTTTTACAGAATAATAGGTGCATTAAGAACGCACTAAAGACTCAATATTAACATTTTGTTTGTGTACTATTTCTTGCATCAAACCTCCATTCAAATTAAAGATGGTTATAATCATCAGTTATTTAAAATCTATGTATAAATGACTCATCCTAAGCAACTTCTTCCAGAGTCATTGATCTAAATCTTCCATGACCAGCGAGGCATAGGCTTCAGCATGTTTCTTCACCTTGGCAAGCTTGTCTGCTGAGGTTCTCAGCACCATAATCTGTACATGGAAGAACAAATTAATTTAATAGAAGTTTTGTGGAAAAAGGGTGGTAGATTTAGAGATGGTACGGTGCTGACCTTCTTGACATAATCTTCTCTGAGCTAAACATCGCCTTTCTCGTCACACCTGTTTGTGAAATTGTATCATCAACATGCAAAAATCATGGTTTTTCCACTAAAAAGAAGGAATGTAGACCTTTACATGTCAAAATATAAGCGTAGCCACGCATCAAGATTATTGTGAGACATCTCCTCCCAACCATTAATCATCCGCTATTCCTTCTTCTTGCTCTTTCGTCCTTCTCCTTGACATGGTTGCAAACACACTGCTTGCAAATTCCTACGATTTTGCAATGTCTGTGAGAAGCAGAACCATTCCAGGCTTAGAGGTTCAGTTCGTGCATTCTAAGAGTCAGTTTCATAGAGAATTAGAGATACATTGATATTCTGTTGTCAATTTTACAGACTGCTACTATGTCCGATGGTTCTGTTTCTAGAGTGTTGTTTTTACTGTGTGAAAGAAACTAAGGAGCCTACAGAGAGTTAAATTAAATACAGTCAAGTTAGCCACTAACATTCTTAGATACTCTAAGTTGCATGGACAGAAAGATTCATCTTGACATGAACAAAAGTGGAAGAGGGCCACAAACAGAGAGCTTTATTCATTGTTCAGATAGATGACTACCATCGTGGCTGGTTAAATCAGAAAATAAATTTTGTATCTCACTCATAGTACATCGGCTGACACAGTTTTGTGATCAATTGAAACGTCCCTGATATCTGCTCTTATCAAACGTCGTAAAGAAAAGAGATATGCAAGAGATGCATTATTTAGTCGTCAAGCAAGCTATCGCAGAACATCAAGAACTCAACATTCCATATGTACCGATGCATTTGCCGAAGTTCTCCTCTTGTAGGCGCCAATCTCTGAGTATATTTGCTATCAGCAAGCGTCCAAACATGTGGACTGGAACCTGTCGGTAACTAAAGCATAAGAGAAACATGAAGACTATTTCGAAATTTTTAACAATCCCCTTTTGAGTAATCAGCAAAACATGTGGATTGGAACCTCTCGGTAACTAAAGCATAAACATCTACAACAGCAGAACTGAGTTCAGGTACTGCTTGATGACGCCGAGCATCGTGGAGAGATAGATTTAAGCTTGTCGTGCTTGACTTGGCGTACCCGCGAGCAGACCAGTGGAGCGGTGGCGGCGATGGCGATGCTTCGTGCTAGAGAAGTCGCCGCATGGAGCGCGACGGCCTTGTGTCGAGGAACAGCGGCGTCTGCATCCAGGCCGTACTTGCTGTGGGCGGAGGGATCCAGGCGCACAAGGTGTGGGTGGCGCCCCGACGTACGCCCCAGCAAGGTGGCGGCAGTGGCGTCCAGGCCAGAGGGGTAGGGCCGGCGGTGTCCATGCCTTCAAGGTGGGGAACGGCGGCGGCGGCCAAGGCTTGGGGGTTTCGTTGGACGGTGGGAGAATGCCTGGGAGGGAGTTGGTGGATCAGGAATTGGGGAGACGGCGTGGAGGTAGAGTCGTGGCCTCGTAGTATAACGTGTTATGCGGTTCCTCTCAAGAATTTTATCCAGGAAGTAGTTTTTTTTTATCGAAGCGGGACATTTTCTACCAGTATAATCGGACGTACCATGCGACACCACCGCTAGAGCTTTAATATATTAGAGATATGACAAGTGGCTGATTCTGATTGGCCGATACCCCTTCATCTAAGTGAGTTAATACCAGCCTTAGGATCTAGATCTTATGGTTGCAGGAAAGGAAAAGATGGAAGAAGAAAAAAAAAACAAGAGGCAGCTGCTCACGTACAGGAACTCAGGTTGCTAGAATATGTTCGTCAGCATCTCAAAAAAAATAGAATATGTTCGTCAGAGTGGTCTGTTTTCTTGATGTCGATGGTGTTGACGTCCCGATGATCCCGACGATAGCGGAGCAGACCATGGCGCTCGGCTTTACAAGGGGAACTCGATGACGAAGTCGTAGACGTCGGGTGCAGTAGTTCACCGAAAATCGCTCGCCGGAGACTACACTCGATTATAGCGTCGTCGTTGTGGTGCATCAAAAATAGCGAAACAAAACCTGAGAGATGCGCAATGAAAAGATTGGAAATTTGGAAGAAACTAGAGATCAAGAGATGAATTGTGCTCACCGAATTCGTTTCGGGAACTCACCGGTACCGCGAACTTGCGAGCTCAAATTCGAGCAGCCTGAGGGCTCTCGGGATGTGCCGTTTGGGGAAATAGAGAGGAGAGAAATAATAGGCTTAATCGCCCGCAATGAACACGAGAATAAACTCGAGAAACTGACGCGCACTCACGGAATATCTCCGGCTGAAGATTGAAGATGAGCTAACTCGTGGTATTAGGACCTACCTGTCAGCCGAAAAGGAAAAGAAAGAAAACACGAACACGCTGCTGTGCTGCGTCGCTCGATCGCAAGGTCGTACGCGCATGTAGTACGGCTGGGCTGACTCGTTGAGTGGCCTGGTTTTTCCTGGACGTGCACACATGCACACATGTGACCAAGTCTGGTGCACACATTCACACATGACTCGTTGAGTGGTCTGGCTCTCATGTTTTTTTTTTCCATTTTTACTTCTTTTCTGTTTTCAAAACAGATTTAATATTTGGTATTGATTTGAAAACCAATTTGCTTCAAAAGTGATTCAAACGAAGTCTGAAAATTTTGAACAAAATATCCGTAGATTCCTTATTGAATGTAGAATATTTTGGAACCACTTTTAGTTTAAAAGAAAACATTTTTATAAATTTAAATTTGGCACATAGGCCTATATGGCTTACTTTCGGTTTAAGATTTATTAATAGACTTAAGGTTTATTCAAATTTTCCTAGCGAATGCAAATATGCCATGATGCTTATGAATGCAATGCATGTATTTTAATATTTGAAAATTTTGGAATGTTACAGTTTATTTTCGCAAGGATAGGTTTCCGAAGCTATGGAAGTCCAAGTTTCTTCCTCGTGGTGCTCGTCCTTACAAAGTGCTTGCCAAGATCAATAATAATGAATACTCTATAGATCTTCCAACTGATGAGTTTGGTGTTAGTAATTCTTTCAATGTTGTTGATTTCACACCGTATGACGGAGAAGACCGAGGTCGACGCCTTTTGAAGGGGCGAGATGATGAGGACATCCCTACCGAACTACTACCTTCGTCATTGCAAGATGAATATGATGTTGTTGTGAAGCTCAACTCCAATGAAGTTAGGATTGGACCTATGACAAGAGCTCGTGCGAAGCTACTAAAACAACGGGTGAACTTGTTCATAAATGATACTTTGATTGATGAGAATTTTACACTGCCTAAGTCCTTTGACTTGTGTATGATCAGGTACAAGGATGGAGGAAGCATCGCACGAGGAGGAGAGGAGCAACTGGACATGGTGCTGGATGTGAAGACATCCCATGAACGTGCGAGGGAGGAGCGGGAGGCATGCACGAAGTAGGGACAAGAAGACGTCAAGGCCAACACCAAGTCTGGGCGACAAGGCTCACAGCCCGGCGCCGTTGGCCCCAGCGCCGGATGACCCGGTTTTGACCGAGCCCTGGACCGGTGCACACCGGGTCCCAATCCAGGCACTACAACAGGACCCTACATACAACCACGTATATTTTGCAACGGAATGTACATGCGTTGTAGGGTCTGTTCTTTCGCAACGAAAAATACAAGACGTACGGCTTGCCCTTGTTTAAGCCCAATACCCCCGCACGTTAAGTAACTGCATCGTTATCTTGACCACGTCTCCCACGCCTTTGCCATCTTCCACTTCCTAACAAATTCCCGTTCTTATGCATAGGGTTAGCTATTGCAGTTCTTAGTGATTTCCCAACTCATTCTTTCACATCGATCCACCGCGCACCATAATGTGCAGCCATGGCGTCAATCTCGTCTGAATCGGGGGTGCGACTGCAGTTGTCGGCATCATCGTCTCCGCTGACGACGGTAGGGGGAGGGCGATGGCGAGCGGTGAGTTCGCCGAACGGCGGCGGCTGTTCCCCGACCACTTGTGGCTACCTGCTACCCGACGCGTCAGACGGCGATATCCAGAGGCGCTTCCGGTCGCTCCCTATGTTGCTGCTCATCTCGGGCGTCTCCGCGAGTGGCCTGCGCGCCGCCGCGCCGGGTACGATTCCTCAGCAAGTGGCCTGCAGATTCATGGGCGGAAGACGCGAGCGGAACGCGCACGAAGGGGTTCTGGTGCCGAACCATCGGAACGTCAGTTCTGAAGCAGCCAGATGTTAATACTGCGCGGGCGGCATCTCTTACTCGCGAGAACTGGAGCACCACAATATTTTCTTGATATATGGCGGCGGCAGCGACAATTCCTGGGGAACGTCAGCGGCGCTGCCACTGCACTCGGGATGGTGAGCCACAATGCTTTCTGTCTGATTACATAAATTTTCAATGAATTTTCTTTCGGTTACCTCATTCCGATCGATCTAATATTTAGCGATGTGTTATCGATTCGTCTCTCTCCTAGATTCTTTAATCATCTCTACTATATTAATTGTCTAGAGGTGGTGTCCATGGTACGTCCTCCCCTCGCCTCCACAGAAAATTCGCCCAGACCAAAAAAAAAAATCTGAAGAAAACCAAGTTTCTCACGCACGATCTCTCCACAACACGTCAGCTTCCGCCAAAAGACCGGAAGAAAAGCCAGTGGCGGTTGTACCACGCACGGACGACTCCTTGGAAAGCCAAACGTGCTGCGAAAAATCCTCCACGGTAGTTCCTCCATTGGCGTCTCTTTCTCCGCTGTCCCTCCCCTGTAGTTCCCATCTCTGCCTCACGCCGTGTCGAGCGCGGCCGAAGGAGTGCAGTCATGCCGATCTCCGCACTGCGATCTGGCCGTCGGGTACCCCCGCTGTCGCCTTAGGCGGCGCATCGAGGAGCAGCAAGGAAAAAAATGTCCATGTTTGCTCCACGGGGAAGGCCACTTCCGCCGGTTTGCCGTGGCCGTGACGCTGCTACCGCCTCAGACAACAACGTCAGCAGAAGTCGGTCTGAGGGCCACGGCCGCGGGTACCGGGACAGAAGGCTTCATGGGCTCTGCTGGTCCTCGAGAGAGTTTTTCGCCGTGGCAGCCGATCCCGTGTCCGACCCCAACGGTCCAACCTTCTCCAATCTGTAAGCTCATCTTCCCCTATTACTCTACTAGACCAACTCACTGGTTGGAGATGGAGATAAAGTTGTTGCTCTACAGCTCGTTCTTCTCTGGATGGTTTGTAGCTCTAATTAACCTGCATTAAATCTCAATATATGCTTCTTACGCATGTTATTTTGTCAAATCCAGAGATTCGTGTGCTTATGCTATCATGCAGGTCACTTAACCTTGTAACTGATGCTTCTAGGTACTTTGTCGGATGTCATAATATTGGCAGCAGTAAGTACTACATTGGGAAGCTCTTCTGGATAAATTTCTCAACTTGTACATTATGTAGTTGTAGGAAATTTATGCTTCTGTAGCTGAACCTTGTCACCTTGTGCCCAAGAAAATTGCATAAAACAGAGGCAATTTTTGTGTTTCTGTAACTGAAACTTCAGCAGATAATCTAGACATTCTTTGGAGTTTGGACAGTGGGTCGACTCACTCATGATCACCGATGGGCTTCAATTAGATTCTCTCGTATCACATGCAGGTGACTGGACAGCTTATGCATTGAAATGTTTGAAGCAAGACAAACCAGCATGGTAGTGGATCTTAGCCCCTGGGAGCTGCCACTGACACTCCGGTGGACAATTGGCTGGTGCACCATTTGTTTGATCATATGAGCATACAATTAGATAACAAATATTGGTATTACATTTCTTATATTTATTTGTTTTCTATAGATTACCGGCTCAAAAGAATTGAGAGCCTCGGTTTTTAAACTGTGATTAAGTCGACATCATAGTTCAAGAAATCTGTGATTCACATAGGCGGTTCTTCTATTAATTGGTTCCCTAGGAGAAGTACTGAATAATACGTGAAGAGAAAGATAAATCAACTTCAGGTACTTGATTCAAAGTGCAATTTTTTTCACTATTATTTGGTGACATTTTTCTAGAGTATACTGCATTTGAGACAATACTTTGGTGCTTGGTTAAATTTGACGTGATACACCTGATGAAGAAATTAATGCTTGGTTTTGTTTTGGGGATTGTTGCTGAAGCAGTTTCATTTTAGCATGGAGTTCTGCTACGTGGCATTCTAATGCTTGAACTTGTGCTATTTCTATTTTAAATGGGAGATACATCTGGGCAGTACTAGGGATGGACGTATGATAGTGAGGTATGTGCGATAGAATGGTATGTATTTGTTGGAACTGTCAACTACATATGGATTCTTGTAAGATATATTCGGTTCATCTGAATAAGAAATTAGTGAAGGCTCTACAAAGGATAGGGGTGGTACTGACCTTAGAAGTTATATGCACTGTAGCAATGCATAAGTAGGAACTAATGGATGTCTGAAATGTCAAAATGATATCTCAGGTATTATCCTTGTGTCTAGAGGTAGCATCTCTCCTGCCTGATAATGATCTGTTATAGGAATCTATTGTTTCAGATTTCTGTAGTGTTTTTCAGATTTATGGTTAATGGGTTTTATTTGAACTATTGCAGCTATACCCTTACACGTACCATTTTCATTGTGTCAGTTACATCATGTATATATCTTTGTGCATAAGCACGAAAAGAGGCCCCAATAGTAGCCCATCCAATTCAAAATCAGCAAGGACAATAGCCAATGCTCCGAAAAGGTAATGTAGCTTCTTATAGTCATGTATTACTTCATTTCTATTTAATAATTTTAGTTTGATACATATTTCCTGGTGATTTGTAATTGCTTCCTCTGAAAATTTGTACTGTTCATCCATAAATTATGTGGTTACTTAACTGTAGAATAAAGTTATCTATGGTTCTATCTATTTAGCGGTGTTTCTTTGCATTAATTTTGTCTTTTCTTTTGCGAAATGTTTTGCCTCATTTCTCAGCGATCATCACCTGGTTCATCTGTCAGTTGGCAGGGGACAAAATAAAGGAGTAGACTCATTCGTTTGATTAATCTGCAACAACAGTTATGAATTGGATGCTCATCAGGTTACCCAGGTTTGGATATAACTCTTGGTTACTTAGAACTGGATTTTATTTGCTACTTCTTGTCATACCATGCACTTAAACACCTGCTTATGTGCAATGTATTGCCAGATGAGATTTAATTATTATAAGCTTGTGGCTCCCAGTAGCTCCTCGGACTAAGTATGTGAATTTAGTTTGCCTTGCCCTCGGACCAAGTAAATTGAAGTTTAATTAACGCAAGCTTTTATCGGTACATGTTGAACACCAACCAGGCTACCGTTCCTTTGGCCTGTTCATGCCCGGCTCTTTCTTCTGTTTATCATGTTGTATTAACTATTGAACTGAATAAGTCCATGATCCATATGTCATGGATTTCAGAATTAATTTTTGATGTGGTGTGTTTATGGTCTCAATATGATATAAATGTCATTTATTTTCTACTTTTTTCACTCAAATTACTATTTTTGAAGAGTATTTGGGTGGGGTTCCTATATCTACTATTGTGCCTCTGGCTGTTGTTGCACTTCCACGGCCTGCATAACCAGTCAAGTCGGATTCCCCATCAGTGAAACCGCACTTCATGCTTCGATGATGACCGAGTTCATGGTGGAATTCATGTGCGCAACTGGAGTGTGCTAGCTGCATGAGCTGGTAAGGGACGCTCTTGCACCAAGCCATGAGCTCGCTTCTTAGCTCCGACTAGAGGGTGAATGTTTAGGTTCCTTCCTAATGTAAGTCCTTCTTTCTGCAGCTACTATCTATCCTGGAGAAGAAAAGACAACGCTGGAACAGTTGACCGCTTCACGCGAGTCCATCCGAGGAGAATGAGCAATCGACATTATGACCATGCACGCTGGTCAAGTTAGAGCGGTACTTTCCAGTGTTTGTGTCAAAATGACAGATGGGCAAACATCTCTTGTAATCTTGGTACTGAATGTGTATCTCTAATCATGGAAGTGTACGTCTATATGTTTCAGGTATTTAGCACCACGACTGACAAATATTAAAGTTTAGTTCCTGTTAGAAATCAGCATAAAATACATGCTATGGTTAACTCATGAAGAGAACAAGATCTATTCTCTGAAATAAAATTTAGACACCACTTTGAATCCTTGTTGTTATGGTCAGAATGTGTAGTTAACTGTACAAGTAAACTTTTAGACTACAGAATCCGCATTGTATTGTTAGGCATAATTTATGGATGTCTTATCATACACTTCTCTTTCTACCTATGATTGAAGCATAAGAATAATATGAAGGGTGTAAGTAGCGGTGACGTCAAATTGTTGTTTCTTTGTGTATTCTACTAGGAAGATCTTATGTTCCTCATCCTTTTCTGTCATAGTTAATCATCTCCATCGCATTGGCACCCCACACTCCACCAATCTTACATGCATGCTCAGTTGCTCACCAGAATTCTAGACACTAAATCACAACATGTTACAGGTAAGGTGCCTATTTTTGGAACCGTAATATCACACAGATGAACTGTTGACTTAAGTGCCATAGTATTATAGTGCTATTTTAGATTATATTGAAAATTGTCGGAGAGAGTTAGGCTCCAAAAGACTATCACTCAATTATGTCCACAAGAATTATAGTTATACTTTGATAAATTAATAGTGCACTTGCTATATGCTATTTTTAAAACATTCCTATGTTGAATGTGATTATTAATGACCTCCATTTCTTCCAAATGATTATAATTTTTAGTTTAACCAATAAATGTGCTACCTTTTTTAGTGTAATATATCAAGATGCAGCATGTGTGAACTCTTACATGGATTGTGTTCAAATGTCTGATGAGGAAACGTTTTTAAGAGGTCGTGGCAACGCACGGGCATTCAACTAGTACTTGTAACATCTCAAGTTTCAACATTAATAAAATCAAGAGAGAGTTTCAACTATTCAAAATTTGCAACAAACAAAAACTTTTTATATGCATATAGTGCCACATATAGTTTCATGCATTTGAGTGCTTTTCTTATGTGCAATTGCCATGATGAGTGTTAGTATGATTATCAATTGCTATTGAACCCTAACCAAAGAGCATCAAACCCTAGTTTGAGAAGAAATGAAGAAAATGGGATAAATCCATATTTCACTTACATACACTTTATGCCAAATTGCAAATCCTCACCCAAGGCCATAATTGCTTGCTTCCTTGCTTGTAAAATACTTAGAGGTGATAAACTAACACAATTGCATCCTTGGATCAAGAATCAAACACAAGGAAATCAAGATTTCTTCATACATATGATAATGGTCATATGGCCCAAAAATAATTTCTTCACTACTTTACCCCTCTGGTTTTCTCAATTCTTAAACTAAACTAGGTCAACCAAAGCCATGTCATCCAAGACCATGTCAAGGTGTGTAACTTTGATGTTGACCACCATGGCTAGAGTTGACTAGGTTGACCAGTAACAAGGTGACAAGTAGTGATGCTGAAATAAAGAGAAGATCATGTCACCTTTTGCCATTTTGCAAAACAACTCCAAATTGACCAAAACCACCACCAATCCAACACATTAATTATATAAATGAGATCCACCAAAAAGAAAACCAAAATTCAAACAAAAAGTTCTTGCGGCCATTTAATCAAACACTTGGCAGGCATCATTTGCAAATTATGTTACATGCTATTATCCAGCGGTTTCTTGCCTAAACCAGCTCTACCTTGTGATCATCAGCCCTCTCTATGATCCCTGCCTCTAGTCCAGTACTTGCCATGGCTGGTTAAAGTAGAAAAATGAGAGAAAGCTTCCATGTCAAGCACACCCGGCCAACTTTGGCATCCCTCTCGCTAGCCCTCCTCTCAACTCTTCTCCTTGTCCCAGAGCATCTTGGCATCACCAGGCATCTCACCGTACGCAGCCCAGCCTCGCCAAGCCTTGGCATTGGCCAGAACGCGCGCGCCCAAAGTTGGCCAGGACGTGCCAGCACGCGCTGATAAGGGGTTGCCCGATCTTCTCAGTAAGCGACGGGTGTTGATGAACACGTGATGGTAGCAGCGGATGAAATCGATGAGGATGAGGAGGATAACTTGTATGACGCCGACGAAGTCTCTCGATTGATTCCTGATGCCAATGCAACAGCTCTCAACCCTGCAAGATATTCGCAACTCCACACACTTGCGCACGTAGCCGCCGACCACGAAGCGGTAGATTGCAATCTTCTAATCCCCAATGGAACAACAGATCACACAAACTTTCAGTAGCATAAAACTCCAGATCGATGCGAATTGGAGAGTAGTATTCAATAGTTTTGCATAGCAAACAACTAAGAACTAGGGTTTATCTTAAACGTGGTCTAAAGCAGCTAGGGGGCCGTCCAAGGCACTTATATAGGCGTCCGGGACGAGTTCTGGTCGAAAAATACAAGTAAAACCGACCCAGAATAGATCTGGTCGAGACAGACTCGGACTGGTCCGGTCTGGGATCCGGTCGACCGGGCTGTGGACCGGGCGGGCCGGTCTGTGGTCCGGTCAACCGGGCGGAAACCGGGAAACTGCGAAGTTTCCGGTTTTTGCCCGGTACGAGAAACTCATCCGGTTGGCGGCCGGTTTCCGACCGGTCGGCCGGGCCGAGGACCGGGCTGGCCGGTCTGGGGGCCGGTCGGACCGGGTTCTGGACCGGCCTGGACTTCTTCTTCTCCTCTCGCGCATGCCTCCCGCTCCTCCCTCGCGCGTCCATGAGATATTGATGAGGACATCCCATCTCTTGATACAACCGCTGTACCTACAGCGACACAAATACAAGGACCAATCACTCGAGCTCGTGCCAAACAACTGAACTATCGGTACTTTCGTTTCTTGGAACTATTCCTCACATACACGAGAATATGATGCTGCCTAAATCAGATATGTTTGTTACTCTTAGGAATGATGGACCAAGCATGGATGAGGAGGACAAGCATTGGAGCATGATCACACATGGAGGAGATGGCAGCAAGCACTTGAGGATTTAAGATGATGCCACAAGTGGAGATTTCGGGACTTTGAAGCCACCATAAGAAGAGATGAAGACATGGACGAAATATAGAGTTCTCCACTTCATAATTTCGTCCATAGCATAATATGGTGCTGCGTCACCTTTAGTTTTGGGCCAGGCCCATGTCATTTTCGCAGGAATTAAGTCAGCCACTTTTTAGAGTCCGTATTGAAGGGGAAAGGCCTTCTAGGGTTTGGTTCGGCCACCACATGTATGGCTGGCCGAAACCCCACCTTTTCCTCCTTTAAATACCCCCATAGCCGTCACGTTTAGACTTGGATTTTGATTAGATTAAAAGTTAGCCATCGCTGCAACTCTCGTGTACTTCTTTTGAGGCCAACGCCCAGAACAAGACCGACTATTCGGAATCCCACCTTATTCAATAAAGCTTTCATCTTTCATCCGCAATATTCTGATTGCAATATTAGTTCTTACTTGTTCTCGATTTCAGGTAGGAATTAAGACCCTCGCTGGTCGGTCGATCGTGCATCCGCAAGATCGGTAACTTCCGGAGATTGTCCTAGCGATTGCATTGGCGCACGAGCTTTGCACGTGTAGTCGGATCGTCAAGCACGAACTCCACCAACAAATCGACGCTATCATACTCTCATCGAAAGATCGGCCACCTTTGCCCTATCAAGTGGTATCGGATTTCAGGTTGCTCGGTGAGATTTTACTCGTTTTCCTAGTGTAGATTGCATCTGCCATCATACCCATAAACCACGAAAAAGCCAAAAAATACAGTTAGGGTTTAGATCATCTCGCCCCATAAACCCCTGCCACGCCTTGCATTGTCTTTTCAGTTTTGCATAGTTGAATTTGTGTCTGCATCTTCGTGTCGAGTTGCTGGTCTTAGCGTCTAGTTCCTTTAGAGTTTCGAGTTCTGGTCATATTAGTCACGCCGCCGCCGCCACTCGCACCATACGCAGATCACCGCCACCACCACCACCAAATACTTCCGCCACGGCCATATACACCCTGCCATATACTTCCGCCACTGCCATATACACCCTGCCACATACATCTGTATCCACCATATACCCCGTTTCCTACCGCGACACAGATTCGTGTTGTTTCTCTGCCGCGACAGAGCCCGTGTAGAATTAGGTTTTATTGTTTTTCCTATTTAGTTGTTATCTTCTAATATCATCTTGCGCTGCAGAAAAATTTCCGTGAGATAAGTTTCGGCCGCCAGTAAAGAATTGGAAGGAGAGCAAAAAAAAAAAAAAAAAAAAAAGTCTGGAACCGCCTCCGAAAAAATTTTCTGGCTACATTGGTTTTTCAACTTGGCGATCACTTTTCGCCACTGGCCGTTATAGCGACATTTTTTCGACAAAATTTTTTCTGAGGCTACACTGTTTTTAGACCTTGGGGATCAGTTTGAGACACTTGCTATCATAGTGATTTTTCGCACCTCGCGTCGCCACATCATCGCCACCTCATCGCTGCTAGTTGCTTGTGTGCCGCGCCGTGACCTCGTTAGTGTTCTAGGCTCGCGTCTCTAGTACGGTCTAGCCTAGGACCAGCACAGTACCGTTGTTGAGCATACTTTCAATACTGCATCGCTGTTTTGACAATTGCTGTTTTTGCTACCATATATAAGCCATCCTACAGCTCCACATATTGTCTCCACGTGCACTGTGTCGACCCCAGGTAATCGCTTTGGCAATCTTTGGAGAAGCTGATCTTTGTTGGTTGCCGTATCACCTTCCTCCTGTTTGGTAAGAACTTGTAAGAGCTTTGTATTTTGCTTGACGAATTGCGCGTGAACCACCATATTCCGTAGTTTCTAGGCATATACATTTGTGCTTTTTGAGTACTAACCATGTCAGGACCTACACCGGCCGCTGTTGACCCGGCCAAGATGACGCCTGAGCAGTTGCATGCTCACTTCACCCACCTTTTGGGTGGGCATGCACGCGACACCGAGGCGCGCATTGGTGACGTAGATGCCAAACTCACCGACGCGCTGGACAAGCTGGATGGCCTCGAGGCAGCTTTCAACACCAAGCTCGACGCCAAGTTCCAGGAGTTGTTGACTCGGTTACCGCCGCCTCGCGCCAACGTGCAACGCCGCGCACGCCGCGTTCCTCGTGCGGACATTCCTGCAGGTACCGCTCCTCGCTGCAGCAGCCGCACATGACGCGCCTTCGATGAAGGCTACGAAGATTATGAAGGGGACGCGGACGAGCGGGTAGATGAGAACGTCATCGGACGGCGAGGAAGTCCATCAACCTGCACACTGGTCGTCCACGGCAGCTGAACCGCCACGCTCGACCACCTCCACGCCCGGTACGTAATGATGATGATCATGTTGCTAAACTGAAACTGAATATTCCGCCATTTGAGGGTAGATATAATCCTGATGCATATCTTACATGGGAATTGGAAGTAGAACAACGCTTTGCATGTTTAAAATACCCTGATCACTTGCGTGTTAGTGCTGCTACTTGTGAGTTCACAGATTTTGCATCTATTTGGTGGTCTGAATATTGTAGAACACATGCAGCAAATATTCCTGCTACTTGGACTGGGTTAAAACTTGCTATGCGTACTCGTTTTGTTCCTCCACATTATCAACGTGATTTGCTGAAAAAATTGTCTCGCTTAGAACAAGGGAAAAATTCTGTAGAAGACTATTATCAAGAATTGCAAACTGGCATGATTCGTTGTGTTATTGTAGAGGATAATGAGGCTATGCTTGCACGTTTCTTTGGTGGTTTGAATAAAGAGATTCAGCATATTTTAGATTATAAGGAGTACAACACTATTACTCGCTTGTTTCATCTTGCTTGCAAAGCTGAACGTGAAGTGCAGGATCGCCAACCACCATGGAGAAGAACTAATGTTTCTGCAGGTCGTACATCGTCATGGTCTCCGAGACAATCAGCGCCACAATCTCGTGGTACTGCACCAGCACCTACTACCTCCAAGTACACCGCGCCTGCATCACGAGCACCTCCTGCCACTACACCAACACCATCGGCTGGTCCTCCTCGGAGTTCATCTTCCATGGCCTCCACGGGGAAGACGCGCGACATTCAATGTCGCAAATGCTTGGGATTTGGTCACATAGAGCGAGAATGCGAGAACCAAGCGTGTGATGTTGGTGCGAGAAGATGGAGAATATGATTCTGCAAGTGACTTTGATGAAGATACATTGGCCCTTATTGCTGCACGTGATGGTGCCAACTCTGATTCTGAGAGAGAGATGGAGGTAATGGAAGCTGACACTGCTGATCAGTACAGGAGTTTAGTTGCACAGCGTGTGTTGAGCGTGCAATTGAGCAAAGCTGAGCATGATCAACGCCACAATCTGTTCCAAACAAGAGGCGTTGTAAAAGAGCGAGCTATAAGGATCATCATTGATGGAGGGAGCTGCAATAATCTGGCTAGCGTTGATATGGTGGAGAAGCTTTCTCTCCCTACAAGACAGCGCACACATCCATACTACATTCAATGGTTTGAGAGCTCTCGGAAGCTCAAGGTAACAAGAACTACACGTGTGCATTTTACTATTGGTACATATTCTGATTTTGTGGATTGTGATGTTGTACCTATGCAAGCTTGTTCTTTGTTACTTGGTAGACCTTGGCAATTTGATAGAGAATCTGTTCATAATGGTAAAACTAATCAGTATTCTCTTATGCATGATGGAAAGAAAATTGGTCTCAAACCTATGACTCCTGAACAAATACTAAAAGATGATCTTGCTAGAGCTAGTAGAGTAAAAAACGAGGAGAAACTTAAGAGTGAGAATCAGATTGTTGCTGCAGATTTTGTTCCACATAAGACTAATACTAAATCTGATTCGAACCATGCTACTGAAATTCGTTTGAAAAATCCTTGTTTGCTTGCTAGCAAATCTGATATTGCTGAACTTGATGTGGACACTACTCAATGCTATGCTATCATTTGCAAAGAAGTTCTGTTTTCGTTTGAGGATATGCCTCCTTCTTTTCCACCTGCGGTTGCTAACCTTTTGCAGGAATTCATTGATGTGTTCCCACAAGATGTTCCCCCCGGACTACCACCTATCCGTGGCATAGAACACCAGATTGACTTGATTCCAGGAGCGTCGCTGCCCAACCGTGCACCATACCGTACCAATCCTGAAGAGACGAAAGAGATTCAGCGACAAGTTCAGGTTCTCCAAGATAAAGGTTACATTCGTGAGTCTCTTAGCCCATGTGCTGTTCCTATTATCTTGGTACCTAAGAAGGATGGTTCTTCACGCATGTGTACTGATTGTAGAACTATTAATAATATTACCATTCGATACCGTCATCCAATACCTCGTTTAGATGATATGCTTGATGAATTGAGTGGTTCTGTTATGTTCTCTAAAGTTGATTTGCGTAGTGGTTACCACCAGATTCGTATGAAATTAGGAGATGAATGGAAAACAGTGTTTAAAACTAAGTTCGGCTTATATGAGTGGTTAGTAATGCCCTTTGGTTTAACTAATGCACCTAGTACTTTCATGAGACTGATGAACGAAGTTTTACGTGCTTTTATTGGACGTTTTGTGGTGGTATACTTTGATGATATTCTGATTTATAGCAAATCTTTGGAGGAACATTTGGATCATTTACGTGCTGTTTTCAATGCGTTACGTGATGCACGTTTGTATGGTAATCTTGAGAAGTGCACCTTTTGCACCAATCGAGTTGCGTTTCTTGGCTATGTTGTTACTGCGCAGGGAATTGAAGTTGATCCAGCCAAGATTGAGGCAATTGAGAGTTGGCCGCAGCCAAAGACGGTAACACAAGTGAGGAGTTTTCTTGGCCTCGCTGGCTTCTATAGGCGCTTTGTGAAAGATTTTGGATCCATTGCTGCGCCGCTGAATGAGCTTACAAAGAAGGATGTGCCCTTTGTGTGGGGCGATGCACAACAAGACGCCTTCATGATTTTGAAAGATAAGTTAACACATGCTCCATTACTCCAACTTCCTGATTTCAATAAGACTTTTGAGCTTGAATGTGATGCTAGTGGAATTGGATTGGGAGGTGTGTTATTACAAGAGGGCAAACCTGTTGCATATTTTAGTGAAAAATTGAGTGGGCCTAGTCTGAACTATTCTACTTATGATAAAGAATTATATGCGCTGGTTCGGACATTAGAAACTTGGCAACATTATTTATGGCCTAAAGAATTTGTTATACATTCCGATCATGAATCTTTGAAGCATATTCGTAGTCAAGCTAAGTTGAATCGCCGCCATGCAAAGTGGGTTGAGTTTATTGAGTCTTTTCCTTATGTTATCAAACACAAAAAGGGTAAAGATAATGTTATTGCTGATGCTTTGTCGCGCCGTTATACTATGCTATCTCAACTTGACTTCAAGATTTTTGGATTAGAAACAATAAAGGAACAATACTTGAATGATGCTGATTTTAAAGATGTGTTGCTGAATTGTAAAGATGGTAGAACATGGAACAAATTCGTCCTCAATGATGGATTTGTGTTCCGTGCTAACAAGCTATGCATCCCAGATGGTTCCGTTCGTCTTTTGTTGTTGCAGGAGGCGCATGGAGGAGGATTGATGGGACACTTTGGTGTGAAGAAGACGGAGGATGTACTTGCTGCACACTTCTTTTGGCCACGTATGCGTCGAGATGTTGAGAGATTTGTGGCGCGCTGCACTACATGTCAAAAAGCTAAGTCTCGACTTAATCCACATGGTTTATATATGCCTCTTCCTGTTCCTAGTGTACCTTGGGAGGATATTTCTATGGATTTCGTTTTGGGTTTGCCTCGTACACGAAGGGGAGGGATAGTATCTTTGTTGTTGTGGATAGGTTTTCTAAGATGGCACACTTTATTCCATGTCACAAAACTGATGATGCTACACATGTTGCTGATTTGTTCTTTCGCGAAATTGTGCGTTTACATGGTGTGCCAAATACTATTGTTTCGATCGTGATACTAAGTTTCTTAGCCACTTTTGGAGATGTTTATGGGCTAAGTTGGGGACTAAATTGCTGTTTAGTACTACATGTCATCCCCAAACTGATGGACAAACTGAAGTAGTAAATAGAACTTTGTCTACTATGCTTACGGGCTGTTTTGAAGAAGAACTTAAAATTGTGGGAAGAATGTTTACCTCATGTTGAATTTGCTTACAATCGCCCGCTGCATTCTACCACTAAGATGTGCCCATTTGAGATTGTTTATGGTTTTGTACCACGTGCACCTATTGATTTGTTGCCTTTACCATCTTCTGTGCAAAATAATTTGGATGCTACAAACCGTGCTGAATTGATACTAAAATTGCATGAGACTACTAAAGACAACATAGCACGCATGAATACTAAGTATAAAATTGCTGGGGATAGAGGAAGAAAACATGTTGTGTTTGATGTTGGTGATCTTGTTTGGTTGCATTTGCGCAAAGATCGTTTTCCTGAATTGCGCAAGTCGAAACTAATGCCACGCGCTGCTGGTCCTTTTAAGGTGTTAGAGAAAATAAATGATAATGCATATAAACTTGAGCTTCCTGCAGAATTGGGTCCGGTTAGTCCTACATTTAACATTGCAGATTTGAAGCCTTACTTTGGTGAAGAAGAGGAGTTTTCGTCGAGGACGACTTCAATTCAAGAAGGGGGCATGATGAGGACATCCCATCTCTTGATACAACCGCTGTACCTACAGCGACACAAATACAAGGACCAATCACTCGAGCTCGTGCCAAACAACTCGAACTATCGTGTACTTTCGTTTCTTGGAACTATTCCTCACATACACGAGAATATGATGCTGCCTAAATCAGATATGTTTGTTACTCTTAGGAATGATGGACCAAGCATGGATGAGGAGGACAAGCATTGGAGCATGATCACACATGGAGGAGATGGCAGCAAGCACTTGAGGATTGAAGATGATGCCACAAGTGGAGATTTCAGGACTTTGAAGCCACCATAAGAAGAGATGAAGACATGGACGAAATATAGAGTTCTCCACTTCATAATTTCGTCCATAGCATAATATGGTGCTGCGTCACCTTTAGTTTTGGGCCAGGCCCATGTCATTTTCGCAGGAATTAAGTCAGCCACTTTTTAGAGTCCGTATTGAAGGGGAAAGGCCTTCTAGGGTTTGGTTCGGCCACCACATGTATGGCTGGCCGAAACCCCACCTTTTCCTCCTTTAAATACCCCCATAGCCGTCACGTTTAGACTTGGATTTTGATTAGATTAAAAGTTAGCCATCGCTGCAACTCTCGTGTACTTCTTTTGAGGCCAACGCCCAGAACAAGACCGACTATTCGGAATCCCACCTTATTCAATAAAGCTTTCATCTTTCATCCGCAATATTCTGATTGCAATATTAGTTCTTACTTGTTCTCGATTTCAGGTAGGAATTAAGACCCTCGCTGGTCGAGCTGATCGTGCATCCGCAAGATCGGTAACTTCCGGAGATTGTCCTAGCGATTGCATTGGCGCACGAGCTTTGCACGTGTAGTCGGATCGTCAAGCACGAACTCCACCAACAAATCGACGCTATCATACTCTCATCGAAAGATCGGCCACCTTTGCCCTATCGGATATCTTCATGTCCGGCTCCATGTCCAGCTTCACGGCCCTCTTGACGTCCGTCTTCATGTCCAGTTGCTCCTCTCCTCGTGCGATGCTTGTCTCCTCTTGATACCTGATGATACATAAGTAATAGGACTTAGGCAGTATAAAGTTCTCATCAATCAAAGTATCGTTTAGGAACAAGTTCACCTGTTGTTTAAGTAGCTTCGCACGAGCTCTTGTAATTGGTCCAATCCGAACTTCATTGGACTTGAGCTTCACAGAAGGTTCATCTTCATTTGCTAATGACGGAGGTAGTAGTGAGGTAGGGATGTCCTCATCATCTCCCCCCTTCAAAAGGCGTCGACCCCGACGCTCCAAGGTCTTCTCCGTCATATGGTGTCAAATCAGCAACATTGAAAGAATTACTGACACCAAACTCATCCTCTGGAAGATCTATCGAGTATGCATTATCATTGATCTTGGCAAGCACTTTGTAAGGACCAGCACCACGAGGCTTCAACTTAGACTTCCGCAGCTTCGGGAACCTATCCTTGCGAAAATGTACCCAGACCATATCACCAGGCTTGAACAACATCTCTTTGCGCTTCTTGTTCATCCTTGCAGCATTGCTCTTGCCTTTCTTCTCGATCAACTCTTTAGTCTTCACATGGATCTTACGCACAAAATCTGCCCTCTTGGATGCCTCCATATTAACTCTCTCATGTATGGGCAAAGGCAACAAGTCAAGTGGAGTAATGGGTTTGAAACCATACACCACCTCAAAAGGACACAACTCCGTGGTAGAGTGTACCGCCCTGTTGTAAGCAAACTCCACATGCGGCAAACACTCTTCCCACTCCTTCAGGTTCTTCTTGATCATGGATCTCAACAGTTGTGACAAGGTTCGATTCACCACCTCAGTTTGACCATCGGTTTGGGGATGACAAGTAGTACTGAACAGTAGCTTTGTCCCCAGCTTTCCCCAAAGTGTCTTCCAGAAGTAGCTCATGAACTTCACATCACGATCAGAAACAATAGTCTTCGGGACTCCATGTAATCGAACAATCTCCCTGAAAAACAGGTTAGCAATATGCGACGCATCGTCGCTTTTGTGGCAGGCAATAAAGTGTGACATCTTAGAAAATCTGTCCACTACCACAAATATAGAATCATGGCCTCTCTTAGTACGCGGCAAACCCAACACAAAATCCATACTAATATCCTCCCAAGGTGTAGTAGGTGCCGGTAAAGGAGTATACAAACCATGAGGCTTCAGCTTGGACTTGGACTTGTTGCAAGTAATACACCTCTTCACATATCTGTCCATGTCCCGCCTCATCTTTGGCCCATAAAAATGATCAGCGAGCATGAGTAGCGTCTTCTCACACCCAAAGTGACCCATCAAACCTCCAGCATGTGATTCCTGCAATAAGAGCAAACGCACAGACGATTCTGGAACACATAGTTTGTTAGCTCTAAACAAGAACCCATCGTGTATGTGATACTTCTCCCATGCTTTACCCATAACACACAAGCGGTACGGTTCAGCAAAATCATGATCAGTCGCATATAAATCACATAACACCTCTAATCCAGGAATTTTAACATCAAGATGGGTTAATAGCATAGTCTTCCTAGATAGAGCATCAGCAACAATATTATCTTTTCCCTTCTTATGCTTAATAATGTACGGAAAAGACTCAATGAACTCAACCCACTTAGCAAGACGCCTATGCAACGTAGATTGGGCTTTCAGATATTTCAAAGCTTCATGATCAGAATGTATGATAAATTCTTTTGGCCACAAATAATGTTGCCAAACCTCAAGAACTCTAATTAAAGCATACAATTCTTTATCATATATTGGATAGTTCAACTTAGCACCAGAAAGTTTCTCAGAAAAATATGCAATTGGGCGACCCTCTTGCATCAACACACCACCAATTCCAATACCACTAGCATCACATTCAAAGACAACACCCTTTTTAGTCAATTCATTCAAAGGTGCAGCAATAGTAGAGAAATTGGGCACAAAACGGCGATAAAACCCAGCTAGACCATGAAAACTTCTAACTTGACTCACATTCATGGGAGTAGGCCAATTTTGAATAGCTTCAATTTTAGACACATCTACTTCTACTCCATGCTTAGAGACAACATAACCCGGAAATATGACCTTATCTTTGCAAAATGTGCACTTCTCAAGATTACCATAGAGTTTACTATCACGCAACACTTGCAAAACATGTCGAATATGTATAATATGATCAGATTCATTGCGGCTGTAGATTAATATGTCATCAAAATACACAACCACAAACTTGCCAATAAAATCACGCAAAACATGGTTCATCAGTCTCATGAAAGTGCTAGGTGCATTAGTTAAACCAAAAGGCATTACTAACCACTCATATAAACCAAATTTTGTTTTAAAGGCGGTTTTCCACTCATCCCCTTCTTTCATCCTAATTTGATGATATCCACTACGCAAATCAAGTTTAGTGAAAACAGCAGCACCACTCAATTCATCTAGCATATCCTCTAAACGGGGAATAGGGTGACGATATCGAATAGTAATGTTGTTTATCGCTCTACAATCTACGCACATACGCCATGTACCATCTTTCTTAGGAACAAGAATAACAGGAACATCACAAGGACTAAGACTTATGCGGATATAACCTTTGTCGAGTAACGCTTGTACTTGCTTCTGTATCTCCTTCGTGATGAGGCCTAAGACCCCGTGTGTGGCCCGATCTTGCGGATTGACGTCAAAACCAAAGGGGAGATGGGAAAACGCGAGGAACACGAAGAACACGGTGATGAACACGAGGAACCCCGAGACTCACGCACGCACACCAACCCGATACACCCGATACTTACCCCCGTGGCTCGATGGACCACGCCAATAGAATCACCGGAAGAGGCACGCGGCGGAATTCCCGGTGAGAGATTGGTGTTGGAGAAAAGGGGATTGGTGAGGGAGAGAGAGTAGCTTGTACTAGAATCTCACTCAGCAATTACCAAATCAACAACAAGGATGGCCTTGATTACAGAGGGATGATACCCAAGGGAGACTAAGCTCAAAGTTAGGGTTTGAGTTCAAAACAAGTCTAACCCTAATCTGGAGGAAGGGGTGAGGTACTTATAGGCCCAGATCCGTCCAGGGGTAAAAGGGGCATTACATAAATTATCCTGGTCCATAGATGCAAAATCAACGGCTGAGATTAAGTCAACAGGGGCGGGGCCGGCAGTGCCGGTGAGGGTTGGCCGGCAGTGCCGGCGTGGCCGGCAGTGCCGCTGATCCTGGGCCGGCAGTGCCGGTCGGAGCCTTCTTCGGGTGCTGGAGGCCGGCAGTGCCGGGGTGTACTGGCCGGCAGTGCCGGCGCCTGGAGGCCGGCAGTGCCGGCCCTGGGGGCGTCCTTCGGCGGCCACTCCTCTCTTCCTTCTTCCTTGTCCATCTTCGGGTCTGCTGCGACGTCCTTCTCTCGAGGTTCATATCTGATAACACAAAGCGTATCGGCCTGAGGTAGCAGTCCATCCAATGGGGTATCGAGATCGAGGGTAGTGAGGAGTGAGTTCACCTTATCATGTAGCGCTTTGACTCGGGCTCGTGTCATCGGTCCACTTGGGGGACTTGTTGGTCTTGATGTAGTGTCGTCGGTGAGCGGGGCTACATCATCTCCCCCCCCTTGGGAAAGAGTCGTCCTCGACTCGTGGCCTTCCTCATCTCCATGATAGGGTGACAAGTCGGAGACATTGAACGTGTTGCTCACCAAGTACTTGGAGGTGGGGATGTCGATGACGTAAGCGTTGTTGTTGATGCGTTTGAGGACCTTGAAGGGACCATCTCCTCTTGGCTTGAGCTTCGAATTGCGGTCATGAGGGAATCTTTCCTTCCGGAGGTGGATCCAAACGAGGTCGCCTTCCTCAAAGATGCGTTCCTTCTTCTTGGCGTTGAGTCTTGTAGCTTGACGAAGCACATGTTCTTGGATTGTTGCTCTTGTCTCTTCATGAAGTTTCTTGACGGCGGCGGTGCGCTTGTCGAAGTCCATGTTGATCCGCTCATGAAGGGGAAGCGGGAGCATGTCGAGTGCCGTGAGCGGCTCAAACCCGTAGACGACCATGAAAGGACTCCTTGATGTAGTCGAATGCTTGGCGCGGTTGTAGGCGAACTCCGCGTGTGGTATGCATTCCTCCCATGACTTCAAGTTTTTCTTCACGAGGATGCGTAGAAGGGTGGAGAGGCTTCGATTGACCACTTCCGTTTGGCCGTCCGTTTGCGGGTGCGAGGATGATGAGAATAAGAGCTTCACTCCAAACTTGGCCATGAGCGACTTCCAAAGATAACTCATGAACTTGACGTCTCGATCCGACACAATGCTTCGCGGTACTCCATGTAAGCGAACAATTTCCCTGAAAAACAACGAAGCAATGTGTGAAGCATCATCGCTCTTATGGCAAGGTATGAAATGAGCCATCTTAGAGAATCTATCCACTACCACAAAGATAGAATCATGTCCATGCTTAGTGCGAGGCAATCCTAGAACAAAATCCATGCTAATGTCCGTCCATGGTGCATGAGGTATAGGCAAAGGCATGTAAAGACCATAGGGATTGGAAGTAGACTTAGCTTGAAGGCATGTCGTGCAACGGTTGCAAAGGCGCTCGACGTCCCTCTTCATCTTCGGCCAATAATAGTGAGTGGCTAACATCGCAAGTGTCTTATCTCGACCAAAATGTCCCATAAGGCCACCACCATGTGACTCTTGCAAGAGTAACTTTCGAAGAGAAGAATCGGGAATGCAAATTTTGTTGGCTTTGAACAAGTAGCCTTTGTGCAAATAGAAGTCATCAAATCCTCGGTCAACGGAACATTTCTCAAATATCGGAGCAAAGAAAGAATCGGAAGTATAGAGTTCTTTGATCTCTTCGAGTCCCAAAACGTGAAAATCCAAGCGAGTCAACAAAAGGGTGTTTTTGCGGGAAAGAGCATCCGCCACTACATTGTCCTTGCCCTTCTTGTATTTGATGACATACGGGAAGGACTCAATGAACTCAACCCATTTTGCATGACGTTTGTTCAAATTGTGTTGGCTTTTCAAGTACTTCAAAGACTCATGGTCGGAGTGAATGATGAACTCTTTTGGCCAAAGATAGTGTTGCCAAACTTCAAGAACACGAACCAAAGCGTAGAGCTCCTTGTCATATATAGGATAGTTGAGGCGTGCGCCATCTAACTTCTCACTATAGTATGCCACGGGTTTGCCCTCTTGCATAAGAACACCACCAATACCAAGCCCACTTGCATCACACTCAATCTCAAAAGTTTTGGAAAAATTTGGAAGAACAAGAAGGGGAGCTTCGGTAAGGCGTTTCTTCAACTCATCAAAAGCATTTTGTTGGGCCTTGCCCCAAACAAACGGAACATTCTTCTTGGTAAGCTCATTCAAAGGGCAAGCAATGGTGCTAAAATCTTTCACAAAGCGGCGATAAAACCCGGCAAGGCCATGAAAACTTCGGACTTGGCCAACATTTGTAGGAGTAGGCCAATTATGGATGGCCTCTACCTTGGAAGAATCAACTTCAATTCCATTAGCGGAAACCACAAAGCCAAGGAAAACCAATTTGTTTTGAGCAAAGGTGCATTTGGGAAGGTTAGCATAAAGCTTTTCATGACGCAAGATGCACAAGACTTCTCTCACATGTTGCACATGGTCCTTGAGACATTTGCTATAAATAAGAATATCATCGAAATAGACAACCACACTCTTGCCAATGAGAGGTCGCAAGATGTGATTCATGAGGCGCATGAAAGTTGATGGAGCATTGGATAGCCCAAATGGCATAACAAGCCACTCATATAGACCAAGTTTGGTCTTGAATGCCGTTTTCCATTCATCACCAATAGCCATGCGGATTTGGTGGTAGCCACTACGCAAATCAATTTTAGAGAAAATCGTGGCACCACTAAGTTCATCAAGCATGTCATCTAAACGCGGAATGGGATGGCGGTAACGGACGGTAATGGCATTGATGGGGCGACAATCCATACACATCCGTTGCGTCTCATCCGGCTTAGGCACAAGAATCACGGGAACCGCACAAGGGGAAAGGCTTTCTCGAACGTACCCTTTAGCGAGGAGGTCTTGTATTTGGCGTTGGATCTCCTTTGTCTCTTCGGGGTTGGTGCGGTAGGCGGCACGGTTTGGAAGCGGAGCGCCGGGTATGAGGTCGATGCGGTGCTCGATGCCTCTAAGCGGTGGTAGTCCATGCGGGAGCTCGTCGGGGAAGACGTCTTGAAACTCCTTCAAAAGAGACAACAAAGACGAAGGAATGTTGGTTAAGTCGTTAGTCTCCGATGATGGTCCCTTGCATATGAGGACGTAGTGCAATATGGTGGATGGGTTTGCTTGCACTTCTTTCCACTCGCTTTTGGTGGCTAGGAGGACGCTCTTTCGCTCACTCACATATGGCTTGTGGCGCTCACTCTCCATTTGGTGGGTCGCTCCCTCACCTCTCAACTCACTATGGTGGGTGTGGTGTTGTGCCCTCGCTAGAGTCTTTGCATTGTCGGCGATGATTTGACTAGGAGTCATGGGGCGCAACTCGAACTTCTTGTCGTTGACCTTGAAGGTGTATGTGTTGGAGAGTCCATCATGTATAGCCTTCTTGTCATATTGCCAAGGGCGGCCAAGCAACATGTGGCACACCGTCATGGGTACCACGTCACACTCAATAGTATCCTCATAAGGTTCAATCTTGAAATTGACGGTGACGGTATGTTGTATCTTGACGTTGCCCTTGTCACTCAACCATTGGATATGATAGGGATGAGGATGCTTGCGGAGAGTGAGGTGGAGCTTCTCACACAACTCGGTGCTTGCAAGGTTATGGCAACTTCCACCGTCTATGATGACCTTGATCGACTTGCCACCAATTCCGGCACGGGTTTGGAAGATGTTGCACCGTTGCTCTTCTCTTGCTTGAGGTTGAGTTGTTAGCACCCTTGTGACCACAAGTGAGGGACTTGGGTCATGCTCACATAAGAGAGGATCTTCTCCACATTCTTGCTCATAAGCTTCTTCACTTTCCACGGCGGCTTGCGCAAGGGCTTCATATTCATCCTCATCAAGCGTCTCGATATCACCATTCTCCATAGTGATCATGACCTTGGTGTTCTTGCACTCAAACGACTTGTGACCTTGGGTGCCACACTTGAAGCAAGTGACACTAGAGGGTCCCGTGGATGCCTTAGAGGAGGCGGTGGAGGAGACCGTTTGCTTCATGCGACTTTGGATAGTCGGTCTCTTGGATGGTGTAGAGGAGGCGTCGGCCTTGGCACTTGTAGCTTGAGGCGGTGATGTAGTAGGAGGAGTCGATGTAGCGAACTTGGAGGTGAAGTAGGTCTTGGCCTTGGAGTACTTGATATCCTCAATCACTTGGCGCTCGGCCTTCGATGCTTGGTGCACTAACTCAACCATGTTGGAGTAGGGTTGGAACTCGACGATCCTCTTGATGGGGTAAGAGAGGCCATTGAAGAAACGAGCAATGGTTTGCTCTTCGGACTCTTGGATGTTGGCTCGCATCATAGTGAGCTCCATCTCCTTGTAGAACTCCTCAACGGTCTTGGTGCCTTGCTTCAACTTTTGGAGCTTGTTGAAGAGGTCGGTCATGTAGTGCGTGGGGACAAAGCGAGCATGCATCTCTTTCTTCATTTCTTCCCAAGTTGCAATTGGAGGTTCACCCTTCTCTTCTCGAAGAGTGAGGACTTGCTCCCACCAAGTGTTTGCGTAGTCCTCGAACTCAAGAGACGCCATAGCCACCTTCTTGGCACCGGAGTAGTTGTGGATGCGGAATATCTTGTCAACCTTGAGTGCCCATGAGAGGTAGGCCTCGGCATCTTCTTCTCCCTTGAACTTGGGCATGTTGAACTTGAGCTTGCCATACATGTTCTCTTCATCCTCCAAGTTTCTTCTACGAGGAGGTGCGCCGTCATCTCTTGCGGCTAGAGGTGGAATAGGAGGTCTTCTTCGGCCAACCATAGCATTGGGTTGGCGGTGAAGTTGAACACTTGCTTCACTTGGTGCGCGGTGAGGATGTGGTTGAAGATCTTGTCGTGGTTGAGGACGATGCTCAATGTTGGGTCTCTCATCTTGATCATGGTGAGGCTCTCCTCGTCCACGTTGGTCATGGTGAGGGTGGCGACGAAGGTCTCGACGAGGTGGATCTTGAGGATCTTGGTCTTGGGGATGGCCATCACGCCCATGGTGGGCATGGCGATCCGCTTGATGACGATCTTGGTGAAGGACTTGGTCTTGTTGAGGACGCTCATGTGGACGAGCATGGCGATGTATTTCTCCACGCCTAGAGTTGGAGCGGGAGTCTTCATGACGAGCATGTGAGCGATGATGTCGATGATGGTCTTCATGCCTTGAAGAAGAGCTTGGGGACGAAATGCCACCATGAGATTGATAGTCTTGAGACGAGCTTGATGAAGAGGAAGTAGAGCGGTGTCGATGATGACGACCCAAGTTGGTGATGGCGCGCTCGAGGCTATCCATGCGCCGCTCCATGTTGGCATCATTGGCCGCCATTTGGCCATTCAAGTTGTCCGTAGCTTCACGAAGAAGTGCCAAGTCTTGGTTGACGGTGGCGAAGTTGTGAGCCACTTCATCGTATTGCTCATCAATGCGGGTCTCGAAGAGGGAGAGTTGCTCCTTGAACTCTTGGCGTTGCGTCCATAGGTTGTGTTGAGTAGCCAACCTCTCGGTGTTACGGAGGATCTCTTCATCCCTATTGGTATCTCCGTTCCTATCCATGATGCAAAGACAAGAACTATGTTGTGTATGTTAGTGGAAGGAGACTACCTCGCACTCTTACCAAGGTAAGATAGTATTGAGGCAATCCACCAAACCAAAAGCAAGATCAAGTGTATCGGGAACACACGCAAAACCACACGCAAAAGCTAGCAAATATGGTGTTAGGCGAGTGTTGTGGAAAGCCAAAAGACAAATCCAAGATCGAGTATGTTGTTAAAAGTGGGTAAGGTCCAAAAATTAAATGTCCAAATGGTGATCACGAAAACACGGAAAAGATATGGAACACACACACGAGATGAACGGGGTTAGTGCGACCAAAAAGTGAGCGGAAAAGTGTATGTATAAGTGCTCGGTGTCGCACTAACACAAGGAGAGCCAAAGCTTTGGTTGCAAAGGAAGAGACAACTAGATTCACACGCGGCCTCTCTTCTCGTATCTCTCTTTGCTTAAAAGCTTGTTCTCTTTTGTGTATGGTGGCACTTGCACTCGTTTGTATCTTTGGTGGCACGTGGACACTTTTGTATGTATGGGCGTATGGATGTATGGTGCTACTCGCACTCTTTTTGTGTTTTTGGGGCTCTTGCACGCACTATGTTAGCGTTAGCCTCGCTTTTGCTATCTTGCCACACGAGTGTTTGCTTGGATGCTTTACTCAACACGACACACACACCTCACAATGCGGGGCCACGTGCAATGTCTCGCAACACTAAACAAGCAATGCTCGGGAGGTTTGGATCGCAAAAGGAAAGAGGAGTTGCAAGTTATACCTAGATGTGTTGTAGGCGGTGATGATCACGCAACTTGCAATATGGTGGAAGGATCAAGAGTACGTTTGCAAGTCGGGGTGCCGAGAGTGTCGTCGCTTGCGTCGTAGCTGCGGGTTAGATTTACACACAAGGCACTCAAACCAGAACAAGCAAACACAAAAGGTGAAGATGTGGTCGAAATCTGGCCGGGCGAGTTTGCTCGTCTGCGGCGGCAGTGCCGGCCTGGATCGGGCGGCAGTGCCGGCCTGGGCGGCAGTGCCGGTCAAGATGTGGCGGCAGTGCCGGCCTGGACGGCAGTGCCGGCCTGATGGGGCGGCAGTGCCGGTCCCTGATGAACAGCTCGAGCTGTTCTTCGCGAAAAGCGGGCCAAATCCGACCAAAACGTCAAAAATCGATGGAATTGAGGTCTAGAAAGTGGGGAAAACGTAGATCAACCAGAGGGGCACGAAATCCATGGATCAAAACCACTCAAAACGCAACCAAATCACAGATCGGTCAAAAGGCAATTTAGGGCTATTTTTTTTTTTTTGGGAAATTTTCTAGGAACGAAATCGGGTGGGTGGGAGGTCAAATCCGCGGAAACCAAAGGCTGCTGATACCATATGATGAGGCCTAAGACCCCGTGTGTGGCCCGATCTTGCGGATTGACGTCAAAACCAAAGGGGAGATGGGAAAACGCGAGGAACACGAAGAACACGGTGATGAACACGAGGAACCCCGAGACTCACGCACGCACACCAACCCGATACACCCGATACTTACCCCCGTGGCTCGATGGACCACGCCAATAGAATCACCCGGAAGAGGCACGCGGCAGAATTCCCGGTGAGAGATTGGTGTTGGAGAAAAGGGGATTGGTGAGGGAGAGAGAGTAGCTTGTACTAGAATCTCACTCGAGCAATTACCAAATCAACAACAAGGATGGCCTTGATTACGGAGGATGATACCCAAGGGAGACTAAGCTCAAAGTTAGGGTTTGAGTTCAAAACAAGTCTAACCCTAATACGGAGGAAGGGGTGAGGTACTTATAGGCCCAGATCCGTCCAGGGGTAAAAGGGGCATTACATAAATTATCCTGGTCCATAGATGCAAAATCAACGGCTGAGATTAAGTCAACAGGGGCGGGGCCGGCAGTGCCGGTGAGGGTTGGCCGGCAGTGCCGGCGTGGCCGGCAGTGCCGCTGATCCTGGGCCGGCAGTGCCGGTCGGAGCCTTCTTCGGGTGCTGGAGGCCGGCAGTGCCGGGGTGTACTGGCCGGCAGTGCCGGCGCCTGGAGGCCGGCAGTGCCGGCCCTGGGGGCGTCCTTCGGCGGCCACTCCTCTCTTCCTTCTTCCTTGTCCATCTTCGGGTCTGCTGCGACGTCCTTCTCTCGAGGTTCATATCTGATAACACAAAGCGTATCGGCCTGAGGTAGCAGTCCATCCAATGGGGTATCGAGATCGAGGGTAGTGAGGAGTGAGTTCACCTTATCATGTAGCGCTTTGACTCGGGCTCGTGTCATCGGTCCACTTGGGGGACTTGTTGGTCTTGATGTAGTGTCGTCGGTGAGCGGGGCTACATCACTTCGTCTCTTCGGGATTCGTTCTATATGGCGCCCTATTGGGCAGCGATGCTCCGGGGATCAAGTCAATTTGATGCTCAATACCTCGCAATGGTGGAAGTCCTGCGGGTACCTCTTCCGGAAACACGTCGCTGAATTCCTGCAAAACATTAGAAACACCAAGAGGAAGAGGGGTCATGTCGTTAGAAACCAAAACCGTACCCCTGTACATGAGCACAAGAGGCATGGCTGTAGGATCCTCACTAAATTCTCTCATGTCTTGTTTGGTGGCTAATGAGACTAAGGAATTCACTCTCTCACTTTTCGTTATATCACTCACGGCATTACAATTCTCTCGCCTATCTATGGATGCATCCTCCAAGTTTACTTCAATCTTCTGACGAGACTCATTGACAATTTGCTGCGGTGACATAGGCTGTAAGTTTATTTTCTTGCCCTTGAACTCCAAGTGATATGTATTGGCGCGGCCATTGTGTTGCACAAAACGGTCATAGAGCCATGGCCGGCCCAACAGCAGGTGACAAACCGTCATAGGAACCACATCAAAGTCAATGGAATCCTTATACGGTCCAATCTCAAAATCAACACGCACCATGTGGCTCACCTTCATCTCACCATTATTGCTCAACCACTGAATATAATATGGATGCGGGTGCGGTAGATACTTCAGTTTCAGCTTGGCACATAACTCTTTGCTTGCTAGATTGCGACAACTTCCGCCATCAATAATGACCTTGCAAGCTTTATCAGGACCAACTAGTGCCTTTGTTTGGAACAAATTACAGCGCTGTGTAGATGCACTTGATCGCACATTGAGAACACGCTGCGAGACAACAATAGTTTGAGCTTCGAAGGAAACGCATCATAACCATCGCTATCATAATCATCCTCATCCGGAGCATTTGGATCAACATCATCTCCCAGTTTCATACTCATTGTCCTCATTAATTATCATAACTTTGCGATTAGGACAATCCTTCTTGAAGTGACCCTTGCCACCACATGTATGACAAACCATATCACGGTTACGCGCTGTCGACATGTTAGAACTAGTTCCACTTGCTGCAGGAGCGGGCTTGTTTGTGTTGGTGACACTAGAGACCGGCTTGCTAGACGAAGAAGGAACATCCACAGGGCGCGGAGAAGGCGCCATGGAGGGCGGCGCGCGGGGTGTGTAACGCCCAGCGCCTGTAGCACGGCCCTTCATTTGCAGTTCTTCAGCTAACTGTGATTCAGCTTCTCTTGCATGATGTAGCAACTCATTCATTGTAGCATAAGTGTGATGACGCACAATACCCTTGATGTTAAATCTGAGACCATTCAGAAATCGCTGTAGTGTCATCTCAAGGGATTCTCGGACACGGGCACGCTGCATAAGCATCTCCATCTCCATGTAATAAGCATCAACTGTCAACACACCTTGTTTCAATTGGGTCAACTTGTCAAAGACGGAACGCAAGTAATTGGTAGGCACAAAACGAGCTCTCATTGCCGCCTTCATAGCACGCCATGTGATAATAGGCAGCTCTCCATCTTCTTCTCGAGCACTCACAAGTCCATCCCACCAACGCAATGCATAGAGATCAAATTCAGAGGAAGCAAGCTTGATCTTCCTATCTTCAGTATAGTCAGGATGTAAACGTCATAATCTCTCAATCTTCAGCTCCCATGTAAGATATTCGTCAACATCAGTACCTCCTTCAAATCTGGGAATTGAGAACTTGGGCTTACCCAAACCATCGTCTTGTTGTTGTAGAACACGTTGGGCTCCGACGGGGACAAAACCACGACCACGGAACGCATCACCAACGCCACGTCCAAGACCACGACCAACACCACGCCCTTGAGCATGTGCAGCTTCGGCATTGTCACCTTGCACACTGCCATCTTCATCAAGTGGTGGTTGTTGTTGCACCATTGTACGTATCTCACCAACGGCGGTTGTCAAAGCTTGTATAGATGCTTGAAGAGTCGTCACCGATGTTTGAACGGTATGAACCGCTGTAGTAGTCTCATCGACCTTCAAGTGAACACTCTGAATATCCTTGTCCAACGCTTCATTGGCAACACGGATTTCACGTTGTAGGTGATCACGTAGTGCCTCATACTCCAGCCAAGTAACCGTCGCTCGCTGGATCCTTTTTCGCATCACATCAACATTCTCGGTAGAAGACATGATTAGTAGGTTAGTGCACTAAACAAAAATCTTTGGTGGTACTCTCACAACTCACTCAAAACTGATAAGAAAGGTAAATCTTACCGCTCCAAAGTGAATTAGTATTGCTTACCAACTTGGATTGACGGACTAGAGCACGGATGTAGCGAAGCGAATATCAAGGGTATAAGAACAATCACACGACAAAGCAGGATATATGTGGGGCTGTAGGTGGGCTACCTATTTGCACCAATAACAAGCTCTAGCGCTGACCGTAGACAACCAATGATACTCACACAAGGCGATATAATGGGGCAATGCAACTATATGTAGGAAAAATTGCAATGCACTAGAGAGACGCTAGCAAAGCTCAACGAGACAGGCACAAGATTGCTCAACTACGGGTGCAGTAAAGTAAACTCAGGCCTTCACTTGATTCAACTAGCACAACACTTTTCTTTTTGGATTTTTCTTTTTGTAGAACACACGCAGCTATGTAGCTCTTTTTGCTTCTTTTGAATTTTCTCTTTTATTTTTTTTTTTGATTTTCTGACACAACTCCTTGATAACACGGCCAACAGAAATATGCAAAGCACCGATAACCTAACGAGCAGCCTGTCGAGCGGTAAAACTAGTCTCTTCTAGGGAAGTTCCTAATCACTTTATATCGATAGGCTATGTCTATGGGCGGGCCGGTCTGTGGTCCGGTCAACCGGGCGGAAACCGGGAAACTGCGAAGTTTCCGGTTTTTGCCCGGTACGAGAAAACTCATCCGGTTGGCGGCCGGTTTCCGACCGGTCGACCGGGCCAGGGACCGGGCTGGCCGGTCTGGGGGCCGGTCGGACCGGATTCTGGACCGGCCTGGACTTCTTCTTCTCCTCTCGCGCATGCCTCCCGCTCCTCCCTCGCGCGTCCATGAGATATCTTCATGTCCAGCTCCATGTCCAGCTTCACGGCCCTCTTGACGTCCGTCTTCATGTCCAGCTGCTCCTCTCCTCGTGCGATGCTTGTCTCCTCTTGATACCTGATGATACATAAGTAATAGGACTTAGGCGGTATAAAGTTCTCATCAATCAAAGTATCGTTTAGGAACAAGTTCACCTGTTGTTTAAGTAGCTTCGCACGAGCTGTTGTAATTGGTCCAATCCGAACTTCATTGGACTTGAGCTTCACAGCAGGTTCATCTTCATTTGCTAATGACGGAGGTAGTAGTGAGGTAGGGATGTCCTCATCACGCGCGGTGACCGCGCTCTGGCATCGCCAGGACACCACGCACTCGAGCACCTCCGTCCTCCTCTGGCCAAGCTACGCCTGCGTCGAGCATCGCCTCCCCGCCCTCTACACGCCAGGCATCATCCCTAGCCTGCCCCTGCTCCGTCGCCGTCGTCCTCCCCACTTTAATGCCGCACGCCGCGCCACAGACCCTGCAAGCGCTCGAGCTCTCCCATCGCCCTTTTCTCTGTCTCGATACAGGTTGAGCATCTCCAGGACACCAGCCTAGCCGTAGCAGTCCTCGCCTTGCCCTTTCGCCCGCCACGGGAGCCGCGCCATGGCCGTTCCTTCTCAGCACCCCGCGGCCAACCCTCGACCCTATAAATAGAGGCGATCGGCTCCTCCATTCCTCACACCATTCACTCCCCTCTCCTCACTGAGCCACCTCCACCCATCAATTTCACCAATCGTCGCCGGAGACGCTCGAATTGCGAGCTCAAGACCGCCGGAGCTCTCGGAAGCTCTGCTTCGATTGGAGCCTCCCCGAGCGCCGCCGCTGCACCAGGCTGTTCCTCGTTGACAACCACTTCCCCGAGCACACAGCCAGACACCTGCAACGGCCTGGTAGGCTCCCCGACCCTCTAGGCTCGCCGCCAGTGAGCTCGCCTCTCGCCGGAGACGACAACGCTCACACGCCGTCGATCTCCTTTCTAATCCTACGGCTTAGATGCGGCGTACCGTTTCGCTGGTTAAAACATCGCCGACAGGTGGACCCCACCTCGTCAGGGCAGCCCACTCGCACCCGTGGCTTGTTGGGCTGCGCAGTGAAATTAATTCCTGTTTCGGCCTAGTAGTGTTTCCCGCCTAAGCCCACGATTCAAATTTGGATTTAATCTTAATTCAAATTTTTCTGCAGATGGTTAGTAAAATTTGAATAGTTTGAAATCTGCCAAACCAAATTTAGCAAACTTTATACCGTTGGAAAGCCCATGAATTTATCTAACCAATGCCACTGGTCCCATCTCCAAATTCGTAGTAGAATTTAAATGCTAAAAACAACAAGTAAGGGACTTTTGCAACTTGAAACTTAATTTAAAATTCAACCATAATTGATTTTGAGTTGATTCCAACTCTCATAAATCACAAATGATGTCCTCTAATTGATTATGCAATAATATAGACATGTTATTTGTATGATCATGGGCTAGATCAAAATAGTGGCTATGTAGCCATTACTAGTGCATTAAATTTTGGAATTTAAACTCAACAAATGATATGAGAGCTACTCTCTCATTTAAATCTAGATCCTAAGTAATATAGCCAGGGGAAAGACTTAGGCTAATGAACCCTTGATAAGTATTACTTAGAGATTTTAATTCATTTAAATGTTAGTATTAAACTATGTGAAGTGTAGCACTTCAATTAAATTGTACTCACATATAATAGATATGAAATGTTGACTTTGGTCAACCTATATTTCATACCTGATTATTATATGAAGAGATTAAATCTTAATAAGATGTAATAAGAAGAAATTAATTTCTCTAAGGATCTAAATACTAAATTAAAGAAATAGGATTAATGAGAGGAAATTATTTTCCATTAATTAAAGACTAATCAAGTAATCCACCATGCCATGTTTGATTGATGATAGGATTAGTGTGTGGACTCTTTTTGAGTGTTTCTAGTTTAGTATGTGAGCTTGGTTTAGTATTTATACCTCGTATTCGTATATAGACGCTAGTAACGAGGAATACCAAGAGGAGGAGGCCTACTCTCAGGAAGAAGAAGAGAACTTCGATAACTACTCAGCTCAAGGCAAGCTAATACTCTTGCTGAACCACCATGATGCAAAGCTCTACAAGAGCAAGGCACCATCACCCATTTAATTTTATGTATTACCTATCCCATGTTTTTACCTTGCAATTACTTTTGCTTATTTACTTCAAAGTATTTTTTTGATTTATGATTCACTTGGTATAGAGTAGAACAAGATTAAGGGTTAGCTTAGAAACCCTCAAATCTAGATAGAACCCCTCATGAGATAGTTGCTAGTGCTAATCACATAAAATTTGACTACTCTAGATGGGAACATGTGACTTTGAAATGAATTTGAAACCTTGGAATGATGATTCATTCCATTGAATGACTTTGAAGGTGAATATGACCAAGAGAAGATGGTGATTTTTGATATAAAACTGATATGGGTTTGAATGCGATACCCTTCCAATTATACAAGTACCCCCACAATACCTGATTATGGGTAGGGCTTAACTAGAAACTTGTGTATATTAGTATGGGTTCCCTCTAAACAAGCATCATAGGGGTTACGCCGAGGCTGCCTCCGTATATGAGAAATGATGTGAATATGAGGTGAATGTACGACCCAAGCCTCGTGCGGTTCCCGGGTTAACGAGTTGGTTTTCACCGGGAGGCCAAGCTCATGGGGAGAGGTGCCTATACTAGGACATATAAGTGAAAGGTTAAGGTTGATGATCCGCGTACTGAGTTACGATGATTCGGGGTTATCCTCGACGGATGTAATCAAAAGTTGTGGCACAAGAGTACAACCTCTGCAGAGTGGTAAACCTATTCGAATAGCCGTGTCCGCGGTTATGGACGGTTGGAAAGGCCATACTATTTTCGTTATCAGAATTTTGAAATGATGAATTTGAATGGTGATTTGACTTGGATCCCAAATGAATTGTGGGAATGACACTAATGTTCCCACCTGAGTTAGTCTAGCAAATGATGGGTTTTACTAAATGTTTATCAAATTAAAACTTGGCTTTATGCAAATAAACCTAGAGCTTAGCACCCCTTACTACACTTAATATGTTTCTACCTTAGTATTAGTTTGCGAGTACTTTAAAGTACTCATGGCTTTGCCCTGGCTATTCAAATGCCGGACTTTGAAGAGGAGCAACGAGTATCGGGATGACGGACAACAGGACGTCTATGATAACTAGGATCGTCTTCTAACGTCAAGCGTTGCCTGTGGAATAGATAGTCCACTACTACTACGCTTCCGCTACTTATTTGTGATGTTGAACAATCTATTTGTGTAATATTGGATCATGTGATCCCTTGTTGTAAGACATTATGTGTTGTAATAAATGATGACTACGAACTACTTACTATTATGTCTCGCAAAAACAATCTTCCTGGGATTGCGATGTATGATGTAATAGGGCATCCGGACTTAAAAATTTGGGTGTTTACAAGTTGGTATCAGAGCCATTGTTTGACCTTAGGGGACCCTAGTTAGAATGGACGTTTGACAAACTTAGTTTTAAATATAATGAATTGAATAATTATGAAAAATACAATCATACCCTTACCTTTGAGATCTTTTTAAACTAGCCAATTCATGTTCTTATTTATAAGTTACTTAAAATTTTGAACACTTGCACTTCTCTAACTTACTCATCAATCCCTCTACAGATGGAGCCTATCATCCCACTGGAGCCCTTCATCCAGACTCAAGTGTACGAGCTGGCGAACGGGGGAGATCTCATCTTTGAGAGGGATCTGTTCGCCCTCTCCGAGTTCCTCGGACGCTCGCCTCCCGTGTTCTACGGGGGCCAGATCGCTGATCAGACCGGAGGCCAACTCCAATGGATCATCATGGCTAACCTCCCGGGACAGCCGGAGTCACCCATGTTCCGCCAGATTCAGTTCTCTCTCCGAGAGAACACCTGGGTGGATGGACTCGCCCGTGCTCTCCAGGAGGGTCTCGCTCGTCTGTGCGGGCAAAACTCGGTGGCGATTGAAGGGGAACGCTTTGCACACTTTGCAAGGCACTCCTCTCTTGGGCTGCCCATCAGCCTGCCGTTCCACCCCGTGCTGAGGCACCACGTGGATCACCTCGACTTTATGCTGTTCGAGACCCGTGCTGAGTTGGACAACTCCCGCGCTTTCGCCAACAGCACCCACCTCCAGCTGGTTCAGCAGGCGGAGACCATCAAGGTCATCGCCAAGGAGCGTCGTACTCTCCGCCAGCTGGTCTCCAAGAAGGAGTACACCATCAACCGCCTCAAGGCCAAGATCGCCGTCCTGAAGGAGACCATCTCCACTCAGGCGGAGCAACTCCAAGCCCTGGAAGGAGAAGGCGAGGGAGAAGACATCTAAGGGGATGGCTACTCCTACGTCAGCAACGATAATGACTACGAGGATGACGATAAGGGAGATCTGGACTTCCACCAGCACCTGCCTGCCAGGATGGACACCACCTTCCCGCTCCGCATCGATGGATAGTAGTTCCGTCTGAGCACTTGCGTCTCGTGATATGTATCGGTCCTTTGTACCCGCCCCATGTATCGTAGATTGTTGAAAGGGTTCTTCAAACCCTCCGGATTGTTGGCTTGTAATATTTGCTATCTTCATGACTATGTTCGTGTGTGTAATATTATTATTAATTTATGAATCAAGTTTAAATTGTGTGAATTTATCCCAAAATGAGCCATAGAAATTTCCCTCTCGTCTCATTATCCATATCCCTGTTCAGATGGCACCTCCAACTCGCAACATGACTCAGGAGGCGATGATGCAGATGTTGCAACAGATGTTGGCTGATAGAGAAGTTGAGAGAGCTGAACGACAAGCCAACCTAGCTGTACTTCAACAGCTTGCACAGAACAATCAGGGCCACGGAAACCATGACCACCCTGGGTCAAAGCTGAAAAACTTCCAGAACACCAATCCACCGGTGTTTAGCAAGACGGAGGAACCCCTTGATGCCGATGATTGGCTCCAGACTATGGAGAACAATCTTGAAGTTGCCGGAGTGGAGGAGAATGACAAAGTACTATTCGCCACCCACTATCTGGCAGGACCTGCACGTGCCTGGTGGACAAGTGCCCGCGCATTGAATGCGGGGCAAATGATGACTTGGGCAGATTTCAAGCTCAAGTTTAGCAAGTATCACGTGCCACCGGGTCTCATCAAGAAGATGCGGGATGAGTTCCGCGAACTGAAGCAAGGCCGTCTAACCGTGGTAGAATACCGCGACAGATTCCTCACTCTGTCAAGGTACGCCCCGGATGAGACCGACACCAACGAGAAGAGGAAGGAGAGGTTCCTGAATGGACTGCATGATGAGATGCAGACTGTGCTGATCAACATTCCCTTTGCTGATCTAGAAGCCCTCGTTGACTCCGCCATCCGGATGGAGGGAAAGATCCATCGGGCCAATGAAAACCGCAAGCGCCGCATGATGAATCGAGTGGGCCCATCAACACCCACAAGTATCGCCCCAGCTCAAGTGGAGGGTTTGCCCCAAGAAACAACAAGCCCCCGATGCGGAACTCACGTCCGGGTTATCAGAACCGGAGTGGAGGAAACCCCAGGCCAGGAGGCCACCACAACAACAGCAACTACAACAACAACAACAACTTCAACCGCGCCCCACCTCAAGCCCCCAACCACAACAACAACACCTCCAACACTGCTCCAAGGACTGGGAGCAACGCCGTTCCCATCATTCCCAAGGACAAGTCCACCATCACTTGTTACGAGTGCGGAGTGGTGGGGCACTACTCCAATGAGTGCCCCAAGCGACTCGCCAAGACTGCCGCCAACACCTATGGCCCTGCTCAGCAGCATCGCCGTGTCGCCAACAACAAGAAGTTCACCCCCAACAACCCGAACAACCGTAGCGGCCGCCTCTTTCACATGAGTGCGGAAGAAGCTCAGGAAGCCCCAGATGTTGTGCTGGGTATGTTCTCTGTTAACTCAATACCTGCAAGAGTGCTGTTTGATTCTGGAGCATCGCATTCGTTTGTTACTGAAGATTTTGCATGCACTAGTAAGATTCAACCTATCAGTTTGAAGCATGTCATGATAGTTCAAATACCTGGATCAACCACTAAAGCTAGAAAAATTTGCAAAGATGTTCCTATAAGAATTCATGAAATAGAATTTTATGCAAATTTGATTGTTCTGGGAAAAAAAGGTTTGGAAGTAGTACTGGGTTTGGACTGGATGTCGAAACATCATGGACTGATTGATTGTGCCAAGAAGGTCATCACCATGACTAGTAGCACCGGAATATTAGTCGAGCACATATCTGAAAGACTGCCCAGAAAGTTTACCTGCAACCAAAGTCTAGCTAAACCCATCTTGGATCAGATCAGGGTCGTTTGTCGATACCCCGATGTGTTTCCTGATGATCTACCCGGTATGCCCCCAGATCGGGATATCGAGTTTATCATTGAGTTAATCCCTGGAACCGGACCTATAGCCCAGAGAGCCTATAGTATGAACCCGGCAGAGTTAGTGGAACTGAAGAAGCAACTGGATGATATGCTATTCAAGGGTCTGATTAGGCCAAGTGCGTCACCTTGGAGATCACCAGTTTTGTTTGTGGACAAGAAGGATGGTGCAAATCGTTTATGTACGGATTATCGTAAACTTAACGATGTCACCATCAAGAACAAATATCCCTTGCCGAAGATAGAAGATCTGTTTGACCAACTGACCGGTGCCAAAGTGTTCTCGAAGATTGATCTGAGGACTGGTTACCATCAACTGAAGATTCGTGCCACCGATATCCCCAAAACTGCTTTCACCACCAGATATGGATTGTATTAGTACAATGTCATGTCATTTGGATTGACCAACGCCCCCGCTTATTTCATGAATCTCATGAATAAGGTCTTCATGAACTTCCTGGATAAGTTTGTCGTTGTTTTCATCGACGACATCCTTATCTACTCCAAATCTGAAGAAGAGCATGAGCAACACTTGGAAGTGGTCTTAGATACCCTTCGGGAGCATCAGCTGTACGCCAAGTTCAGCAAATGCGAGTTCTGGTTGAAGGAGGTAGGATTCCTGGGACACATATTGTCCGCCGGATGAATTGCCGTCGACCCCTCGAAGATCAAGACTGTTGAAGAATGGAAAGCCCCAACCACTCAGACTGAGGTCCGTGCATTTCTCGGATTGGCGGTATATTACCGCCGATTCGTTGAAGGATTCTCGAGCATAGCCAGACCAATGACTCAATTGTTGAAGAAGGACAAGAAGTTCGAATGGACCGACAAGTGCGAAGAGAGTTTCCAACAGCTCAAGAGCAGACTGACTTCAGCCCCAATACTGATCATGTCGGACATCACCAAACCATTCGATGTGTATTGTGATGCCTCCAAGATTGGTCTTGGATGTGTGTTGATGCAAGAAGGGAAAGTGATATCTTACCTGTCAAGACAACTGAAGCAGCATGAGCAGAACTATCCAACCCATGACTTAGAGCTAGCAGTCGTGGTTTTAGCACTGAAAGTGTGGCGTCATTACCTCATGGGTAATCGATGCGAGATATATTCAGATCACAAGAGCTTGAAGTATATCTTCACTCAGAAGGAGCTGAACATGAGGCAGAGAAGATGGTTAGAGCTAATCAAGGATTACGATATGGAAATTCACTACCACCCCGGCAAGGCCAATGTGGTAGCAGATGCTTTGAGTAGACTGCCGTGCCAGTTGAACTCCATGATCGCAGAAGAGCAAACTAGCCTGTTTCAAGAGTTTGAACAGTTTAGAATGGAGTTAGTGAGTGAAGGATTTCTCGCAAGCATTGAACTTCAACCCACCCTGATGAGTCAAATCAAGGAAGCCCAGAAGGGTAATGCAAGCATTGACGGGATTAAAAGCCAAATAGCTGCAGGAAAAGCACCGGGATTCACTGTTGATGAAGAAGGAGTGCTATGGTACAACGGACGCCTTTGCGTGCCGTCGGACTCAGAGTTGAAGCAAGTTATTCTGAAAGAAGCTCATGACACCCTTTACTCCATTCACCCCGGAGGTACCAAGATGTACCAGGATTTGAAGGAACAATTCTGGTGGCATGGAATGAAGAGAGAAATTGGAAGCTACATTGCCAAGTGTGACATCTGTCAAAGAGTCAAGGCAGAACATCAACGCCCCGCAGGACTGTTGCAACCCCTACGGATTCCCGAATGGAAGTGGGATTCCGTCGGAATGGACTTCATCACCGGACTACCCAAATCTAGTAAAGGAAATGATTCTATCCGGGTAGTGGTCGACGAGACTGACCAAAGTCGCCCACTTCATCCCCGTCAAGACCACCTATCAAGGACCAAGACTTGCGAGTTATATATCTCACGGATAGTCGGCACCGCACGGAACCCCGAAGTCGATAGTATCCGACGAGAGGATCCCAATTCACCTCCGGATTCCGGCGAAAGTGCATGAAGGACTCGGAACTCGTCCGAATTTCAGCACGACCTATCACCCGCGAGACGGATGGACGGACTGAACGAGTCAACCAGATACTAGAAGATATGTTGAGAGCATGTGTGCTAGAGTATGGATCTAAGTGGGAAGACTGCTTGCCGTACACAGAATTCTCATACAACAACAGCTACCAAGCCAGCTTGCAGATGGCCCCCTTCAAAGCACTGTACGGAAGGAAATGCCGTACCCCTCTGAACTGGTCGGAAGTCGGAGAGAGTCAAGTCTTTGGACCAGATATTCTCCGAGAAGCCGAAGAGAAGGTGCACAAGATCCGCGAGTACCTCAAGACAGCCCAATCAAGACAGAAGAGCTACGCCGACAAAACACGCCGAGAGATGACCTTCGAGATCGGAGATTTCGTATATCTCAAAGTGTCCCCTCTTAAAGGAATGCAGAGATTCCAGCTGAGAGGAAAGCTCGCACCCCGATATGTTGGACCTTTCAAAGTCCTGAGTCGCCGAGGAGAAGTGTCTTATCAACTGGAGTTACCGGAAGAGATGTCAGCGGTGCACAATGTGTTTCGCATCTCGCTACTCCGGAAGTGCTTAGAAGTGCCTGAGAAGACCGAGGTTTTCAAGAACATCGACCATCGAGCTGTGGATATCAACTCAGATCTGACATACCGTGAAGTACCTATCTGCATCTTGGAAGAAGCTTTCAGAACCACTCGTACCCGGAGTATCAAGTTTCTAAAGATACAATGGAGTAACCACACCGAAGAAGCCACTTGGGAGAGAGAAGACTTCATGAAGACTGAGTACCCAGATCTCTTTAGTACCTAGTTTTCTTTAAGATCTCGGGACAAGATCTTTTGTAAGGGGGAAGGGTTTGTAACATCTCAAGTTTCAACATTAATAAAATCAAGAGAGAGTTTCAACTATTCAAAATTTGCAACAAACAAAAACTTTTTATATGCATATAGTGCCACATATAGTTTCATGCATTTGAGTGCTTTTCTTATGTGCAATTGCCATGATGAGTGTTATTATGATTATCAATTTCTATTGAACCCTAACCAAAGAGCATGAAACCCTAGTTTGAGAAGAAATGAATAAAATGGGATAAACCCATATTTCACTTACATACACTTTATGCCAAATTGCAAATCCTCACCCAAGGCCATAATTGCTTGCTTCCTTGCTTGTAAGATACTTAGAGGTGATAAACTAACACAATTGCATCCTTGGATCAAGAATCAAACACAAGGAAATCAAGATTTCTTCATACATATGATAATGGTCATATGGCCCAAAAATAATTTCTTCACTACTTTACCCCTCTGGTTTTCTCAATTCTTAAACTAAACTAGGTCAACCAAAGCCATGTCATCCAAGACCATGTCAAGGTGTGTAACTTTGATGTTGAACACCATTGCTAGAGTTGACTAGGTTGACCAGTAACAAGGTGACAAGTAGTGATGCTGAAATAAAGAGAAGATCATGTCACCTTTTGCCATTTTGCAAAACAACTCCAAATTGACCAAAACCACCACCAATCCAACACATTAAATATATAAATGAGATCCACCAAAAAGAAAACCAAAATTCAAACAAAAAGTTCTTGCGGCCATTTAATCAAACACTTGGCAGGCATCATTTGCAAATTATGTTACATGCTATTATCCAGCCGTTTCTTGCCTAAACCAGCTCTACCTTGTGATCATCAGCCCTCTCTATGATCCCTGCCTCTAGTCCAGTACTTGCCATGGCTGGTTAAAGTAGAAAAATGAGAGAAAGCTTCCATGTCAAGCACACCGGCCAACTTTGGCATCCCTCTCGCTAGCCCTCCTCTCAACTCTTCTCCTTGTCCCGAGCATCTTGGCATCACCAGGCATCTCACCGTACGCAGCCCAGCCTCGCCAAGCCTTGGCATTGGCCAGAACGCGCGCGCCCAAAGTTGGCCAGGACGTGCCAGCACGCGCGCTGACCGCGCTCTGGCATCGCCAGGACACCACGCACTCGAGCACCTCCGTCCTCCTCTGGCCAAGCTACGCCTGCGTCGAGCATCGCCTCCCCGCCCTCTACACGCCAGGCATCATCCCTAGCCTGCCCCTGCTCCGTCGGCCGTCGTCCTCCCCACTTTAATGCCGCACGCCGCGCCACGGACCCTGCAAGCGCTCGAGCTCTCCCATCGCCCTTTTCTCTGTCTCGATACAGGTTGAGCATCTCCGGGACACCGGCTAGCCGTAGCAGTCCTCGCCTTGCCCTTTCGCCCGCCACGGGAGCCGCGCCATGGCCGTTCCTTCTCAGCACCCCGCGGCCAACCCTCGACCCTATAAATAGAGGCGATCGGCTCCTCCATTCCTCACACCATTCACTCCCCTCTCCTCACTGAGCCACCTCCACCCATCAATTTCACCAATCGTCGCCGGAGACGCTCGAATTGCGAGCTCAAGAGCGCCGGAGCTCTCGGAAGCTGCCGCTCGATTGGAGCCTCCCGAGCGCCGCCGGCCGCACCAGGCTGTTCCTCGTTGACAACCACTTCCCCGAGCACACTGCCAGACACCTGCAACGGCCTGGTAGGCTCCCCGACCCTCTAGGCTCGCCGCCAGTGAGCTCGCCTCTCGCCGGAGACGACGACGCTCACACGCCGTCGATCTCCTTTCTAATCCTACGGCTTAGATGCGGCGTACCGTTTCGCTGGTTAAAACGTCGCCGACAGGTGGACCCCACCTCGTCAGGGCAGCCCACTCGCACCCGTGGCTTGTTGGGCTGCGCAGTGAAATTAATTCCTGTTTCGGCCCAGTAGTGTTTCCCACCTAAGCCCACGATTCAAATTTGGATTTAATCTTAATTCAAATTGTTCTGCAGATGGTTAGTAAAATTTGAATAGTTTGAAATCTGCCAAACCAAATTTAGCAAACTTTATACCGTTGGAAAGCCCATGAATTTATCTAACCAATGCCACTGGTCCCATCTCCAAATTCGTAGAAGAATTTAAATGCTAAAAATAACAAGTCAGGGACTTTTGCAACTTGAAACTTAATTTAAAATTCAACCATAATTGATTTTCAGTTGATTCCAACTCTCATAAATCACAAATGATGTCCTATAATTGATTATGCAATAATATAGACATGTTATTTGTATGATCATGGGCTAGATCAAAATAGTGGCTATGTAGCCATTACTAGTGCATTAAATTTTGGAATTTAAACTCAACAAATGATATGAGAGCTACTCTCTCATCTAAATCTAGATCCTAAGTAATATAGCCAGGGGGAAAGACTTAGGCTAATGAACCCTTGATAAGTATTACTTAGAGATTTTAATTCATTTAAATGTTAGTATTAAACTATGTGAAGTGTAGCACTTCAATTAAATTGTACTCACATATAATAGATATGAAATGTTGACTTTGGTCAACCTATATTTCATACCTGATTATTATATGAAGAGATTAAATCTTAATAAGATGTAATAAGAAGAAATTAATTTCTCTAAGGATCTAAATACTAAATTAAAGAAATAGGATTAATGAGAGGAAATTATTTTCCATTAATTAAAGACTAATCAAGTAATCCACCATGCCATGTTTGATTGATGATAGGATTAGTGTGTGGACTCTTTTTGAGTGTTTCTAGTTTAGTATGTGAGCTTGGTTTAGTATTTATACCTCGTATTCGTATATAGACGCTAGTAACGAGGAATACCAAGAGGAGGAGGCCTACTCTCAGGAAGAAGAAGTGATAGGGCAAAGGTGGCCGATCTTTCGATGAGAGTATGATAGCGTCGATTTGTTGGTGGAGTTCGTGCTTGACGATCCGACTACACGTGCAAAGCTCGTGCGCCAATGCAATCGCTAGGACAATCTCCGGGAGTTACTGATCTTGCGGATGCACGATCAGCCTGACCAGCGAGGGTCTTAATTCCTACCTGAAATCGAGAACAAGTAAGAACTAATATTGCAATCAGAATATTGCGGATGAAAGATGAAAGCTTTATTGAATAAGGTGGGATTCCGAATAGTCGGTCTTGTTCTGGGCGTTGGCCTCAAAAGAAGTACACGAGAGTTGCAGCGATGGCTAACTTTTAATCTAATCAAAATCCGAGTCTAAACGTGACGGCTATGGGGGTATTTAAAGGAGGAAAAGGTGGGGTTTCGGCCAGCCATACATGTGGTGGCCGAACCAAACCCTAGAAGGCCTTTTCCCCTTCAATACGGACTCTAAAAAGTGGCTGACTTAATTCCTGCGAAAATGACATGGGCCTGGCCCAAAACTAAAGGTGACGCAGCACCATATTATGCTATGGACGAAATTATGAAGTGGAGAACTCTATATTTCGTCCATGTCTTCATCTCTTCTTATGGTGGCTTCAAAGTCCTGAAATCTCCACTTGTGGCGTCATCTTCAATCCTCAAATGCTTGCTGCCATCTCCTCCATGTGTGATCATGCTCCAATGCTTGTCCTCCTCATCCATGCTAGGTCCATCATTCCTAATAGTAACAAACATATCTGATTTAGGCAGCATCATATTCTCGTGTATGTGAGGAATAGTTCCAAGAAACGAAAGTACCTGATAGTTCAGTTGTTTGGCACGAGCTCGAGTGATTGGTCCTTGTATTTGTGTCGCTGTAGGTACAGCGGTTGTATCAAGAGATGGGATGTCCTCATCATGCCCCCCTTCTTGAATTGAAGTCGTCCTCGACGAAAACTCCTCTTCTTCACCAAAGTAAGGCTTCAAATCTGCAATGTTAAATGTAGGACTAACCGGACCCAATTCTGCAGGAAGCTCAAGTTTATATGCATTATCATTTATTTTCTCTAACACCTTAAAAGGACCAGCAGCGCGTGGCATTAGTTTTGACTTGCGCAATTCAGGAAAACGATCTTTGCGCAAATGCAACCAAACAAGATCACCAACATCAAACACAACATGTTTTCTTCCTCTATCCCCAGCAATTTTATACTTAGTATTCATGCGTGCTATGTTGTCTTTAGTAGTCTCATGCAATTTTAGTATCAATTCAGCACGGTTTGTAGCATCCAAATTATTTTGCACGGAAGATGGTAAAGGCAACAAATCAATAGGTGCACGTGGTACAAAACCATAAACAATCTCAAATGGGCACATCTTAGTGGTAGAATGCAGCGAACGATTGTAAGCAAATTCAACATGAGGTAAACATTCTTCCCACAATTTTAAGTTCTTCTTCAAAACAGCCCGCAAGCATAGTAGATAAAGTTCTATTTACTACTTCAGTTTGTCCATCAGTTTGGGGATGACATGTAGTACTAAACAGCAATTTAGTCCCCAACTTAGCCCATAAACATCTCCAAAAGTGGCTAAGAAACTTAGTATCACGATCAGAAACAATAGTATTTGGCACACCATGTAAACGCACAATTTCGCGAAAGAACAAATCAAAAAACATGTGTAGCATCATCAGTTTTGTGACATGGAATAAAGTGTGCCATCTTAGAGAACCTATCCACGACAACAAAGATACTATCCCTCCCCTTCTGTGTACGAGGCAAACCCAAAACGAAATCCATAGAAATATCCTCCCAAGGTACACTAGGAACAGGAAGAGGCATATATAAACCATGTGGATTAAGTCGAGACTTAGCTTTTTGACATGTAGTGCAGCGTGCCACAAATCTCTCAACATCTCGACGCATACGTGGCCAAAAGAAGTGTGCAGCAAGTACATCTTCCGTCTTCTTCACACCAAAGTGTCCCATCAATCCTCCTCCATGCGCCTCCCGCAACAACAAAAGACGAACGGAACCATCTGGGATGCATAGCTTGTTAGCACGGAACACAAATCCATCATTGAGGACGAATTTGTTCCATGTTCTACCATCTTTACAATTCAGCAACACATCTTTAAAATCAGCATCATTCAAGTATTGTTCCTTTATTGTTTCTAATCCAAAAATCTTGAAGTCAAGTTGAGATAGCATAGTATAACGGCGCGACAAAGCATCAGCAATAACATTATCTTTACCCTTTTTGTGTTTGATAACATAAGGAAAAGATTCAATAAATTCAACCCACTTTGCATGGCGACGATTCAACTTAGCTTGACTACGAATATGCTTCAAAGATTCATGATCAGAATGTATAACAAATTCTTTAGGCCATAAATAATGTTGCCAAGTTTCTAATGTCCGAACCAGCGCATATAATTCTTTATCATAAGTAGAATAGTTCAGACTAGGCCCACTCAATTTTTCACTAAAATATGCAACAGGTTTGCCCTCTTGTAACAACACACCTCCCAAACCAATTCCACTAGCATCACATTCAAGCTCAAAAGTCTTATTGAAATCAGGAAGTTGGAGTAATGGAGCATGTGTTAACTTATCTTTCAGAATCATGAAGGCGTCTTGTTGTGCATCGCCCCACACAAAGGGCACATCCTTCTTTGTAAGCTCATTCAGCGGCGCAGCAATGGATCCAAAATCTTTCACAAAGCGCCTATAGAAACCAGCGAGGCCAAGAAAACTCCTCACTTGTGTGACCGTCTTTGGCTGCGGCCAACTCTCAATTGCCTCAATCTTGGCTGGATCAACTTCAATTCCTCGCGCAAGAACAACATAGCCAAGAAACGCAACTCGATTGGTGCAAAAGGTGCACTTCTCAAGATTACCATACAAACGTGCATCACGTAAAGCATTAAAAACAGCACGTAAATGATCCAAATGGTCCTCCAAAGATTTGCTATAAATCAGAATATCATCAAAGTATACCACCACAAAACGTCCAATAAAAGCACGTAAAACTTCGTTCATCAGTCTCATGAAAGTACTAGGTGCATTAGTTAAACCAAAGGGCATTACTAACCACTCATATAAGCCGAACTTAGTTTTAAACGCTGTTTTCCATTCATCTCCTAATTTCATACGAATCTGGTGGTAACCACTACGCAAATCAACTTTAGAGAACATAACAGAACCACTCAATTCATCAAGCATATCATCTAAACGAGGTATTGGATGACGGTATCGAATGGTAATATTATTAATAGTTCTACAATCAGTACACATGCGTGAAGAACCATCCTTCTTAGGTACCAAGATAATAGGAACAGCACATGGGCTAAGAGACTCACGAATGTAACCTTTATCTTGGAGAACCTGAATTTGTCGCTGAATCTCTTTCGTCTCTTCAGGATTGGTACGGTATGGTGCACGGTTGGGCAGCGACGCTCCGGGAATCAAGTCAATCTGGTGTTCTATGCCACGGATAGGTGGTAGTCCAGGGGGAACATCTTGTGGGAACACATCAATGAATTCCTGCAAAAGGTTAGCAACCGCAGTGGAAAAGAAGGAGGCATATCCTCAAATGAAAACAGAACTTCTTTGCAAACGATAGCATAGCATTGAGTAGTGTCCACATCAAGTTCAGCAATATCAGATTTGCTAGCAAGCAAACAAGGATTTTTCAAACGAATTTCAGTAGCATGGTTCGAATCAGATTTAGTATTAGTCTTATGTGGAACAAAATCTGCAGCAACAATCTGATTCTCACTCTTAAGTTTCTCCTCGTTTTTTACTCTACTAGCTCTAGCAAGATCATCTTTTAGTATTTGTTCAGGAGTCATAGGTTTGAGACCAATTTTCTTTCCATCATGCATAAGAGAATACCGATTAGTTTTACCATTATGAACAGATTCTCTATCAAATTGCCAAGGTCTACCAAGTAACAAAGAACAAGCTTGCATAGGTACAACATCACAATCCACAAAATCAGAATATGTACCAATAGTAAAATGCACACGTGTAGTTCTTGTTACCTTGAGCTTCCGAGAGCTCTCAAACCATTGAATGTAGTACGGATGTGTGCGCTGTCTTGTAGGGAGAGAAAGCTTCTCCACCATATCAACGCTAGCCGATTATTGCAGCTCCCTCCATCAATGATGATCCTTATAGCTCGCTCTTTTACAACGCCTCTTGTTTGGAACAGATTGTGGCGTTGATCATGCTCAGCTTTGCTCAATTGCACGCTCAACACACGCCGTGCAACTAAGCTCCCGTACCGATCAGCAGTGTCGCCTTCCATTACCTCCATCTCTCTCTCGGAATCGAGTTGGCACCATCACGTGCAGCAATAAGGGCCAATGTATCTTCATCAAAGTCACTTGCGTAATCATATTCTCCATCTTCTCGCACCAACATCACACGCTTGGTTCCGCATTCTCGCTCTATGTGACCAAATCCCAAGCATTTGCGACATTGAATGTCGCGCGTCTTCCCCGTGGAGGCCATGGAAGATGAACTCCGAGGAGGACCAGCCGATGGTGTTGGTGTAGTGGCAGGAGGTGCTCGTGATGCAGGCGCGGTGTACTTGGAGGTAGTAGGTGCTGGTGCAGTACCACGAGATTGTGGCGCTGATTGTCGCGGAGACCATGACGATGTACGACCTGCAGAAACATTAGTTCTTCTCCATGGTGGTTGGCGATCCCGCACTTCACGTTCAGCTTTGCAAGCAAGATGAAACAAGCGAGTAATAGTGTTGTACTCCTTATAATCTAAAATATGCTGAATCTCTTTATTCAAACCACCAAAGAAACGTGCAAGCATAGCCTCATTATCCTCTACAATACCACAACGAATCATGCCAGTTTGCAATTCTTGATAATAGTCTTCTACAGAATTTTTCCCTTGTTCTAAACGAGACAATTTTTTCAGCAAATCACGTTGATAATGTGGAGGAACAAAACGAGTACGCATAGCAAGTTTTAACCCAGTCCAAGTAGCAGGAATATTTGCTGCATGTGTTCTACAATATTCAGACCACCAAATAGATGCAAAATCTGTGAACTCACAAGTAGCAGCACTAACACGCAAGTGATCAGGGTATTTTAAACATGCAAAGCGTTGTTCTACTTCCAATTCCCATGTAAGATATGCATCAGGATTATATCTACCCTCAAATGGCGGAATATTCAGCTTCAGTTTAGCAACATGATCATCATCATTACGTACCGGGCGTGGAGGTGGTCGAGCGTGGCGGTTCAGCTGCCGTGGACGACCAGGTGCAGGTTGTTGGACTTCCTCGTCCTCCAGTACGTTCTCATCTACCTGCTCGTCCGCGTCCCCTTCATAATCTTCGTAGCCTTCATCAGAAGGCGCGTCATGCGCGGCTGCTGCAGCAGGAGCGGTACCTGCAGGAACGTCCGCACGAGGAACGCGGCGCGCGCGGCGTTGCACGTTGGCGCGAGGCGGCGGCAACCGAGTCAAAAGCTCCTGGAACTTGGCGTCGAGCTTGGAGTTGAAAGCTGCCTCGAGGCCATCCAGCTTTGTCCAGTCGCGTCGGTGAGTTTGGCATCCACGTCATCAATGCGCGCATCGGTGTCGCGAGCATGCCCGCCCAAAAGGTGGGTGAAGTGAGCATGCAACTCGCTCAGTGCGTCATCTTGGCCGGGTCAACAGCGGTCGGATCAACCGGTCCCGACATGGTTAGTACACAAAAAGCACAAATGTATATGCCTACAAACTACGGAATATGGTGGTTCACGCGCAATTCGTCAAGCAAAATACAAAGCTCTTACAAGTTCTTACCAAACAGGAGGAAGGTGATGTAACAACCAGCAAGGGTCAGCGTCTCCAAAGATTGCCAAAGCGATTACCAGTGTGTCGACACAGTGCACGTGGAGACAATATGTAGAGCTGTAGGAAGGCTAATATGGTAGCAAACAGCAATTGTCAACACAGCAATGCAATATTGAAAGTATGCTCAACAACGGTACTGTGCTGGTCCTAGGCTAGACCGTACTAGAGACGCGAGCCTAGAACACTAGCGAGGTCACGGCGCGGCACACAAGCAACTAGCAGCGATGAGGTGGCGATGAGGTGGCGACGCGAGGTGCGAAAAATCACTATGATGGCAAGTGTCTCAAACTGATCCCCAAGGTCTAAAAACAGTATAGCCTCAGAAAAATTTTTGTCGAAATTTCGGGGGTGCTCCGGAAAGCGCGCAGGCGCCAAAAAAATGTCGCTATAACGGCCAGTGGCGAAAAGTGATCGCCAAAGTGAAAAACCAATGTAGCCAGAAAATGTCGCTATAATTTTTTTTTTTTTTTTTTTTTTGCTCTCCTTCCAATTCTTTACTGGCGGCCGAAACTTATCTCACGGAAATTTTTCTGCAGCGCAAGATGATATTAGAAGGTAACAGCTGAGTAGGAAAAACAATAAAACCTAATTCTACACGGGCTCGTCGCGGCAGAGAAACAACACGAATCCTTGTCGCGGTAGGACACAGTGGTATATGGTGGATACGGATGTATGTGGCAGGGTGTATATGGCAATGGCGGAAGTATATGGCAGGGTGTATATGGCGGTGGCGGAAGTATATGGGGGGTGTATCTGGCGGTGGCGGAAGGATATGGTGGGTGTATATGGCGGTGATCTCGCGTATGGTGCGAGTGGGCGGCGGCGGCGTGACTAATATGACCGAACTCGAAACTCTAAGGAACTAGACGCTAAGACCAAGCAACTCGACACGAAGATGCGTACACAAATTCAACTATGCAAAACTGAAAAGACAATGCAAGGCGTGGCAGGGGGTTTATGGGACGATATGATCTAAAAACCCTAACAGTATTTTTGGCTTTTTCGTGGTTTATGGGTATGATGGCAGATGCAATCTACACTAGGAAAACAGCAAATCTCACCGAGCAACCTGAAATCTGATACCACTTGATAGGGCAAAGGTGGCCGATCTTTCGATGAGAGTATGATAGCGTCGATTTGTTGGTGGAGTTCGTGCTTGACGATCCGACTACACGTGCAAAGCTCGTGCGCCAATGCAATCGCTAGGACAATCTCCGGGAGTTACCGATCTTGCGGATGCACGATCAGCCCGACCAGCGAGGGTCTTAATTCCTACCCGAAATCGAGAACAAGTAAGAACTAATATTGCAATCAGAATATTGCGGATGAAAGATGAAAGCTTTATTGAATAAGGTGGGATTCCGAATAGTCGGTCTTGTTCTGGGCGTTGGCCTCAAAAGAAGTACACGAGAGTTGCAGCGATGGCTAACTTTTAATCTAATCAAAATCCGAGTCTAAACGTGACGGCTATGGGGGTATTTAAAGGAGGAAAAGGTGGGGTTTCGGCCAGCCATACATGTGGTGGCCGAACCAAACCCTAGAAGGCCTTTTCCCCTTCAATACGGACTCTAAAAAGTGGCTGACTTAATTCCCGTGAAAATGACATGGGCCTGGCCCAAAACTAAAGGTGACGCAGCACCATATTATGCTATGGACGAAATTATGAAGTGGAGAACTCTATATTTCGTCCATGTCTTCATCTCTTCTTATGGTGGCTTCAAAGTCCTGAAATCTCCACTTGTGGCGTCATCTTCAATCCTCAAATGCTTGCTGCCATCTCCTCCATGTGTGATCATGCTCCAATGCTTGTCCTCCTCATCCATGCTAGGTCCATCATTCCTAAGAGTAACAAACATATCTGATTTAGGCAGCATCATATTCTCGTGTATGTGAGGAATAGTTCCAAGAAACGAAAGTACCTGATAGTTCAGTTGTTTGGCACGAGCTCGAGTGATTGGTCCTTGTATTTGTGTCGCTGTAGGTACAGCGGTTGTATCAAGAGATGGGATGTCCTCATCAAGAAGAGAACTTCGATAACTACTCAGCTCAAGGCAAGCTAATACTCTTGCTGAACCACCATGATGCAAAGCTCTACAAGAGCAAGGCACCATCACCCATTTAATTTTATGTATTACCTATCCCATGTTTTTACCTTGCAATTACTTTTGCTTATTTACTTCAAAGTATTTTTTTGATTTATGATTCACTTGGTTTAGAGTAGAACAAGATTAAGGGTTAGCTTAGAAACCCTCAAATCTAGATAGCACCCCTCATGAGATAGTTGCTAGTGCTAATCACATAAAATTTGACTACTCTAGATGGGAACATGTGACTTTGAAATGAATTTGAAACCTTGGAATGATGATTCATTCCATTGAATGACTTTGAAGGTGAATATGACCAAGAGAAGATGGTGATTTTTGATATAAAACTGATATGGGTTTGAATGCGATACCCTTCCCATTATACAAGTACCCCCACAATACCTGATTATGGGTAGGGCTTAACTAGAAACTTGTGTATTTTAGTATGGGTTCCCTCTAAACAAGCATCATAGGGGTTACGCCGAGGCTGCCTCCGTATATGAGAAATGATGTGAATATGAGGTGAATGTACGACCCAAGCCTCGTGCGGTTCCCGGGTTAACAGTTGGTTTTCACCGGGAGGCCAAGCTCATGGGGAGAGGTGCCTATTCTAGGACATATAAGTGAAAGGTTAAGGTTGATGATCCGCGTACTGAGTTACGATGATTCGGGGTTATCCTCGACAGATGTAATTAAAAGTTGTGGCACAAGATTACAACCTCTGCAGAGTGTTAAACCTATTCGAATAGCCGTGTCCGCGGTTATGGACGGTTGGAAAGGCCATACTATTTCCGTTATCAGAATTTTGAAATGATGAATTTGAATGGTGATTTGACTTGGATCCCAAATGAATTGTGGGAATGACACTAATGTTCCCACCTGAGTTAGTCTAGCAAATGATGGGTTTTACTAAATGTTTATCAAATTAAAACTTGGCTTTATGCAAATAAACCTAGAGCTTAGCACCCCTTACTACACTTAATATGTTTCTACCTTAGTATCAGTTTGCGAGTACTTTAAAGTACTCATGGCTTTGCCACTGGCTATTCAAATGCCGGACTTTGAAGAGGAGCAACGATATCGGGATGACGGACAACAGGAAGTCTACGATAACAAGGATCGTCTTCTAACGTCAAGCGTTGCACTGTGGAATAGATAGTCCACTACTACTACGCTTCCGCTACTTATTTGTGATGTTGAACAATCTATTTGTGTAATATTGGATCATGTGATCCCTTGTTGTAAGACATTATGTGTTGTAATAAATGATGACTCTGAACTACTTACTATTATGTCTCGCAAAAACAATCTTCCTGGGATTGCGATGTATGATGTAATAGGGCATCCGGACTTAAAAATTCGGGTGTTTACAATACTCCTCGGCAATTGTAATTCAATTTCCTATTCTCCAGTACTGGTAGAAAAACGGCCTTTGGTCACGGTTCGCAACTGCCATTAGTCGCGGTTGCGCAACCGCGACCAATTAAGCGCGACTAAAGCCCCCCCCCCACCGGTGGCACGTCCACGTGGCCGCCGGCGGTCCGTCGGGGCGGAGGACATTTAGTCGCGGTTCTCTCGGCCAACCGCGACTAAAGGCCGCCGCAGGGTTAGGGTTTTAGCCCCCCCCTAAACCTGGTTTCTTTTTAATTTGTATTGTTTTATTTCTTTTGTGTTTTATTTTAATTTTGAAGGAGTTTCACATATTTTACGGTACTACATACAGCATATGAATGTACAATTTCAAACAAATTTGAAATTAGAACCAAAGAGAATTCAAGAGGAATATACAATATATATTCAATATCGGATGACCATGTACAATTTTGAACAAGTTTCCAGACATAATTTAGTGCATATGAAGTTCTACGTCCTCTACATAGTGTTCTCCTTTAGGATGGACGACTTCCCTCGCGAACCATCCAGCTAGTTCCTCTTGAAGTGGTCGGAAGCGAGCTTCTGGACTAAGCATCTTCCGGAGGTTATTCCTCTTGATATTGTTCTCACACGGAACCCGCTCAGAGGTGTATCTCCGGATCATCTCACAAACATAGTATCCACATAGATTGGTCCCCGGTGGCTGAATATCCCCAGTCCCAGCCACTGACCTTTTAAATTGTAGCTCTTTTTGGAATTCACCGACCTTTTGATCTGCGAATCATCTCCAAACCCTACGAGGCAAAGAAAATTAAATGAACAAGAGAGTTATTAGTTACTTGATATTAGGAAATGAACGAAATAGGCCGGTCGATATAGAGCGCAAATGAATGAAAATAATTACTTTTGCATCATTTTTCTCATGTCGGCCCAAAGCTTTGGATCCATATTCAGAGAGTCATGGACGAGAACTGTGGAGGTGTGAAATTGAATTACTAGCAGAATCCAGTGGAACCTGCGGACACGATACATGCACACTCATGCATAACTCATCGATTAGCCACATACCATGCATGGAGTAAACAAAAGAGAATGTGCTCAAGACAGAAACACTCACCCAAAATGGTAAGGAAATAGAATATCACTTTTGAGTTCCTGTTTTGTAAGAAACCGCCACAGGTCTTGCTCCACGTCGGCGGGGTGTTGTTCTAACACATATCCATTAACGATGTGTGGGTCAATGAACCCAACATCAAGGATGTTCCTTACTCTGCATTCCTTAATCTTCATTCTGCATAATAGCGTACACAACAATATAGTTAGGACAATATATATATATAGTGTAGGCAATGAACGAGATGGGGTAGAAATAAATCACTTACAGAACATAGCAACTGATGATAGATTTGTCGAGCTCGCGCAGATTGAACAGCTGGAACAATTCACTCAGATGAACTGTTACATAGTAATGTTTGAAGTGATGCTCATGTCTAACTTCCGCATAAATATATTCTTTGGCGTTTTATTTTTTATGTAACCCTTGTACCAATTTAGCAGACTTTTCATTTGTGGAGGTAGATCCTCTTCCTGCGCAGGCTCGACGAGAGGCCCATTCGGCACATATGTAATTACTACCTCCTTCACTGGCGCCTCATCAAGGCCTAACAGTGCACGAAGAGTCATACCTAAGTTGGCCGCTTGTTCTCTGGCACTCGTTACAGTCAATCCCTGTGCTGCCGCAGCTGCTATGATATGGGGGCATCCGGACCGGCGGCTTTCACTATGAGCGGGGCGATTGATTGTTTACTTTGTTCCCCGAGCTGGGCAACTCGTTTCCCGCTTTTTTTACTTGCTAATTCTTTCTCGGCCTCCTCCAAGGCTTTCTTCTCCTGCTTCTACGCCAGCTCTTTCTTCTCCTTCAACATGAGTGCCTGCCTAAGAAGTTCACGTGCATAGTCGTCAGGCAGATTTTTCGCGGCTTGGGACGGTGTGCTCAAAAATGACTTAGCCCACTTCTTTTGCTTGTCAGAATATACTGGCTTGGGCTCCGACTCTCTTTTCTTCTTGCATTCCGCCTTCCATTTCTCATAATCAGCAGCCGCGGCCGCGTCAGTTTCCTCGGCACTATGTTCCCAAGGCCTTGTGGGGAGAGGCTTCAGTGATGGCTCCGGTACCTTTGTGGTCTTAGGTACATAAGGGTCCGGGTTAATAGTCCGGGACTGCTTCGCTTCTTTGCTGGAGGTGGATTGGGGGCGGCGTACGATCACCCGCCGGACGGGGCGCGGGGCGGCGGCTGATCACCCGCCGGACGTTGTGGACTGGGGGGCGACGTCGGCTGACGTGAAGGAGGTGTAGGTGAACCACCACCACCACCACCACCGCCACCGCCACCACCACCGTAGGGGGTGGACTTGTTGGCCTTGGCGCCTCGCCTGGAAACTTGATAAACTTCTTTTGCCATAGAATGAGCGGCGCTTGACACCTCCAAGTCTTCTCTCCCCTTCGGGTGTAGCAATGTCAATCTCCGAGGTCCTCAAACCACAGGACTATGTCCTCCACCGTGACACGAGCATAGCCATCTTGAATGGGGTTGTTGTGGTGGAGTGCTCCAGGTAAACATGGTAAAGCACTGTCGATGGCTACCTTCGTGGACATGTTCCCAATTGGATAATGCAGATGACATTCCTTCATCTCCTTTACATCGTCCACGGGGTAGCGAGGAGGCTCCGGTGCAGTAATATCGATCGCCGGTGCATTAGCAGTAGCCGGCGGGGCCTCCGTGGAAGCCACGCTGCTTCTCCGCTGCTGGCTTCCGAGATCCGCTGGATGATCTTCATGCGTCCCAGCTACCGATCTTTCTTGTACTAGTATATTCACGGTTTTCTTCATCTCATCGAATTTCGATGCCAACCGCGCCACAATATCTGCATCCTGATCCATCTTTCTCTTACGGCTTCTATAACCGTAAGGGTCATCGTCCTGGGAGAACCCTATTTTCCACGGAATGTTCCCCATGCCTCGTACACGTCCTCCGTGTTCAGGATTCCCGAGGGCTTTTGTCAGCGCGTCGTTCTCTCTGTTGAACTTGATCTTCCCCTCTTGAGCATCCCTCATTGCGTCAATAAGGGCTTGGGTGGGTTTAAACGTTTTGTTCCGGTGAACACACGCCCCTGTCTCCGGGTGTAGCGTTCCCCCATGCCCGTACCACCAGCTTTTGGCCCTTGGGTCCCATCCCTCTGTACCTGGACGGATTCCTCGCGCCCTCAGCTCGTTCTCCATCATCTCCCACCTAGGCTCCCAAATGTGATACCCTCCTGGCCCCATAATATGATTGTACTCCTTCTTAGCCGCATTTTCCTTACTTTTTTTCGATATTTCAGTGAACTGCTCTGATTTCTTTTGCCTCACAAATTCTGGCCAATCATGTTTCAGTTTCTCATATTGTCCTTTGAAATCCGGAGTCTTGTTCTGGTTGACATAGTCACGGGCTAGATTTTGCTTGAATTTCCGGAATGCACCGGCCATCTTATGAAGAGCGAAGCTGTTTGACTAGCCTCCTCCTCTCCTTGTTTTCCTCAATCTTGTTACCCTCCTCATCGAATTTGTTGTATTCCGGAGGTAGAACGAAATGTTCCATAAGCTTTTTCAAGCAATCTTTTTTTTGTTCTCGTCTCGACAAAAGTGAAACCAAGACGTGCCTTCTTTGGCTCATTCCACTCCTGGACGATGATCGAGACGTTGTCTCTAACAACGGCTCCGCATTGGTTGATAAACTTGGTGGCGTTCTTGTGTGGCTCCAGCGGCTTGCCGGTTGCACTGACAACCTCGATGGTATATGTTTATCCTTGTTTCAGCGTCTTGGTTGCGCCACGCTTTGACGACGTACTCGATTGTTTCGACGATCCGGCCGAGGGCTGAAATAAGAAAGAGAGTCGCGCGCGTTAGTACACACATATTTATTCAAATCAGTAAGTTTGTATCACCAGAGGCTCAATGTATATATATACCTCGGCGCTGGAGGTGGTTGCTACTTCCAATTGAAGATCGTCGTTTATCGACGTTTCTTCGTCATCATCTTGCTGACGGCCTTCATCTTGACCGTCAAGGTTCAGATAAGAAGAGATATCCTCTTCTTCATCTTGTTCGGTCGGCACATAAAGAATATCGCCGTTTATGAGGCCCATTATATGTTCTTCAGCTTGCGGATCATAGTTGGCCATAATCGGGTCAGCTCTATCGTCCGCCATATGTCAGTCCTGAAAACATGTAGTAAAAACAAATTAATTAAGTGAAGAAGGGGGGCGGTGGCGGTGGCGAAAGGGCGGTGGCAAAAGGAGAGAGGGCGGTGGCGGTGGCAAAAGGGGGGACGCGTATTAGATGTGTATATGCGGACTGGGTGATCGGCGCGGCCTTCCGCGCCGGTATATATAGGGACGACAACCCCAACGCCGGGGGTCGAAAGCGGAGCAGGAGGAGGCGGAGCGAGGGTACTACGTAGGAGGGGGCGAGGAAGGGGTGGGAGAGGGTGTCGTCGCGGAAGAGCGCGAGACGGGGCGGCAGACGACGGCGTCACGAAGAGGGACACGGAGGAGGACGTTGTTGAGTGCGTTGTTTTTGCTTGTGTACGGTTCACGAATGCGCGACGACTGTGCGGGGAGTTGTGGACGGGTTAATTTTTGTTAAGTAATTAAAATTAACAAGCTAGAACAAAAAAAACTTCTAAGTTAAAAAAATTAGTTAAATTTTATTACAATTTTAGTTACAATTTTTTTAAATTAAAACTTCTAAGTTAAAAAAATTTAGTTAATTTTTATTACAATTTTAGTTAAAAAAATTTAAATTAAAACTTCTAAGTTAAAAAAATTTAAGTTAAATTTTTTGTTTTTGTAAAAAAAAAAGAGAGAGGGGCGCTGGCATGCCCCTCCTCTGTGTACTGGCGCGCGGGGCGGCACGCCGGCGCGGCGGCCCCGGCGATCGAAGGGGCGCCGGCCGGGCTCTCGTACGGGCCATCGGGAGCGCGCGGCGATATACGCGGGGGCCGGCCGGCGGCGGCGTCTCTTGGGTTGTGCGCGCGGCGGCGGCCAGCGTCTCGTTGTGCGCACGGTGGCGGCCGGGCCGTACGTGGGAGCTCGGCGACTTACGGCGGTGGCGGAGGAGCTTCGGCGGTTCGTCGGCAGGGGAGAAGATGGCGGCGAGCTCGGGCGGGCGGTTCGTCGCCGGCGCGGCAGCCTGACGGCGTCGTCTGCGAAGTCGATCGGCGCGGGCGGGCGTCTCTGCGTCTGCGAAGAAGATGAAGTGAAACCGCCGAGGCGGGCGCGCGCCTATTTATAAAAAACGACCTTTAGTCGCGGTTGGTCTCACCAACCGCGACTAAAGGGGTACCTTTAGTCGCGGTTGGCCAGACCAACGGCGACTAAAGGGTTTTTTTTTTGGGAAATTTCGTTCCCGCGCCGAAGGACCCTTTAGTCGCGGTTGGCGAGGCCAACCGCGACTAAATGTGATTTTCCAAATTCTTTTGATTCTAAAATCTGAAAAATACAAATAATATATCAAAAAAATCAGAAAAATAAAACTAATTCATTTAAAAATCTTAAAAATACAAATAATATATCAAAAAATAAAGAAAAATAAAACTAATTCGTTTAAAATCTTAAAAATACAAATAATATATCAAAAAATTCAGAAAAATAAAACTAATTCATTTCAAAATCTGAAAAATACAAATAATATATCAAAAAAATCAGAAAAATAAAACTAATTCATTTAAAAATCTTAAAAATACAAATAATATATCAAAAAATAAAAAAATAAAACTAATTCATTTAAAAATCTTAAAAATACAAATAATATCAAAAAATTCAGAAAAATAAAACTAATTCATTTCAAAATCTTTCCGCCTCCCTCTTCCCACCAGTTCTTCCCGGCCGCCTCTGTCTTTCCGCCGGCCCCGGCCCCTTTTCCCTCCTCTGTCTTTCCGCCGGCCCCTCTTCCCGCCTCTGTCTTCCGAAGATGTCGTACGGCGTGTGCACCGACGACATCTTCGAGAAGTTGCGCCACGGGAGATTTTCCAACCCTTTACCCAACACTGTTAGAGGAGATGAAGTCTTTCACGGGCTTGCAGGAAAATTTTCCCGAGGAGCAACTTCTGAAAATGTCGTAGGGCGTGTGCACCGACGACATCTTCGAGAAGCTGCGCCACGGGAGATTTTCCAACCCTTTACTTCATCCATGGGGATGAAACTCTCCCTACCTGCTAGGATGGCTTGTTGGTCTGCTTACCAAGGCGTATCGATGCTCCTTTTATAGGCACGGCGCCGCTTCGGCTTTGGCTTGTTCCTCCGACAGGGTGTCGTGCACTACATGCTTTATCTCATCGAGTAGTGCGTCCACCCACGCGTTCTTATCCTGCCGACAGCTTTAGTCACGGTTGCACCCTCCAGCCGGGACTAAAGCTTACCCAAATATCCTTATCCCACCGACAGTTTCTTCCCGCCTCTTTCTTCCCGCCACTTTCTTCCCGCCTCTTTCTTCCCGCCACTTTCTTCCCGCCTCCTGCCTTCCCGCTCCCATTTTTCCCGCCATTTCTCACTACATATATGTAGCCCGGCTTGGCCAGCATTATCACATCTCTACAATCTCTCATCACTCTCTCATGGCTTCCACCGCACCCACTCTAACCTACCAGCAGGTGGAGGAGCTTTGTGCCTCGAACTACCCTTGCCCACCGGGCTACCGCGTCCCCGCCGGCTGGAGCCTAAGCGTCGGCGGCGTGCCGGTCCCTCCCGTCCCTCGGAGTGCTGCGCGCCGGGCGGCCATCACGAACCACTACTACCTCGACCTCACGCCGGAGCAGCGGATGAATCCCCGGCGGCATCCCGATAACCGGCATACTTGGGATGCCTTCTTCATCAATCGGCGTGAGAGGGCGCTCGCCGAGTATGAGGAGGACGGTCTGCCTCCCGGGAACTTCCACGAGGCCGGCCGTCGGCTATGGTGGTACGGCCGGACTCCGCGAGCGTCATGGACTACATCAAGGCCGGCGATATCCCCGCCTGTGCTACCCTCGGTTCGAGCCACGAGCGCCGCCCGACGACGGCGACGACGGCAGCGGCGACGACGGCGGCAACTTAGAAGGCGATGACTACCAGTACAACGGCGGCGGCTATGAAGACTACGAGTATGCATATTATACGCCTAGGCAGGAGTATGACTAAATCACTCCAAATTTCATGTATCATCAGTGGTATCTCGAATCAATCGAATCATTCGAAAATGGACACCAAACACATCACGGGTAATATAATTCACATGATCCATTCAATAAAGTTTGGTACAATAAATTATTACACATCATTTCTTCCCTTGTGTCCCTGCTTGCTTACGATTGTGCCGTATCCATGGAGCATCCTCATCATTTAACTTAATGCTTGGGTCGGTATTCACTTTGAAGGGCGGAATTTCAGCAAACATATTATAATCTTCTGACATGTCTGTCTTGTCCTCCACTCCCACGATGTTTCTTTTCCCTGAAAGAACAATGTGGCACTTTGGATCATCGCATAATGTACTGATCGTTTTCTTATCTTTCCGTTTCCTCGGTTTGCTATCTTGTAGACAGTGTTGGGCCTCCAAGAGCAGAGGTTTGTAGAACAGCAGCAAGTTTCCCTTAAGTGGATCACCCAAGGTTTATCGAACTCAGGGAGGAAGAGGTCAAAGATATCCCTCTCAAGCAACCACTGCAATCACGATACAAGAAGTCTCTTGTGTCCCCAACACACCTAATACACTTGTCAGATGTATAGGTGCACTAGTTCGGCGAAGAGATAGTGAAATACAAGTAATATGGATGTATATGAGTGGTAATAGCAATCTGAATAAAATATGGCAGCGAGTAAACATGCAACAGAACAGTAACCAAACGGAGATTCAATGTTTGGAAACAAGGCCTAGGGATCATACTTTCACTAGTGGACACTCTCAACATTGATCACATAATAAAACCACTCTACACTCTCTTGTTGGATGATGAACACCACTAATTGCGTAGGGCTACAAGAGCACCTCAATGCCGGAGTTAACAAGCTCCACAACATTCAATGTTCATATTTAAATAACCTTAGAGTGCATGATAGATCATTGCAATTACACCAAGTACTAACATAGCATGCACAACTGTCACCATCACACTATGAAGGAGGAATAGATCACATCAATACTATCATAGCAATAATTAACTTCATAATCTACAAGAGATTACAATCATAACCTACGCCAAGTACTACACGATGCACACACTTGTCACCTTTACACCATGGAGGAGGAATAGAGTACTTTAATAACATCACTAGAGTAACACATAGATGAATTGTGATACAAAACTCATATGAATCTCAATCATGTAAGGCAGCTCATGAGATCATTGTATTGAAGTACATAGGAGAGAGATTAACCACATAGCTACCGGTACAGCCCTTAGCCTCGATGGAGAACTACTCCCTCCTCATAGGAGACAGCAGCGTTGATGAAGATGGCGGTGGTGTCGATGGAGATGCCTTCCGGGGGCACTTCCCCGTCCCGGCGGCGTGCCGGAAAAGAGACTCCTGTCCCCCGGATCTTGGCTTCACGATGGCGGCGGCTGCGGAAGGTTTCTCGTACCGTGGCTTTTCGTATCGAGGTTTTAGGTCAAGGACCTTTAAATAGGCGAAGAGGCGGAGTCGGAAGGCTGACGAGGCGGTGACACAATAGGGGGGCGCGGCCAGGGCCTGGGCCGCGCCACCCTGTCATCTGGTGGCCCTGTGGCCCTCCTCTGCTGGCTCTCGGGTGTTCTGGACGCTTCGTGGAAAAATAGGATGCTGGGCTTTGATTTCGTCCGATTCCGAGAATATTTCCTTACTAGGATTTCTGAAACCAAAAACAGCAGAAAACAACAACTAGCCCTTCGGCATCTCGTCAATAGGTTAGTTCCGGAAAACGCATAATAATGACATATAATGTGTATAAAACATGTGAGTATCATCATAAAAGTAGCATGGAACATAAGAAATTATAGATACGTTTGAGACGTATCACTGATCTACAACATCAATGTCATTGATTAAATGTTTTCTCAACCAACTGCCGAAAGTCTCCATGTGGGCCTTCCTAATCCAGGATTCAGGCTTCCCCGGGTTGTCCGAGCATAAAATATTCTTGTGTTTCTCAAAGTACGGAGCCACCAAGCTGGAATTGGTCGAGCTTGTGTGGTGTGCTTCAGTCATAGAATGGCCGTCCATACATATCGTTGATTTCCTTCCGATCGTTCCTTTTCCACTTAGTCTCCCCTCATGCCGCGGTCGAGAAAGACCAATCGGCTTAAGGTCAGGAACAGAGTCAACACAAAACTCAATTACCTCCTCATTTCCATAGCCCTTGGTGATGCTTCCTTCTGGCCTAGCACGGTTACAAACATATTTCTTTAATACTCCCATGAACCTCTCGAAGGGGAACATATTGTGTAGAAATACAGGACCGAGAATGGAAATCTCTTCGACTAGGTGAACCAGGAGGTGCGTCATAATATTGAAGAAGGATGGCGGGAACACCAACTATAAGCGACAAGACATTGGACCACATCGTTACGTAACCGTGGTAGAACTTCTAGATTGATTACCTTCGAGAGATTGCATTGAGGAATGCACATAGCTTCACAATGGCTACTCGAACATTTTCCGGCGAGAGCCCCTCAAAGCAATCGGAAGCAATTGCGTCATAATCACGTGGCAGTCGTGAGACTTCAGGTTTTGGAACTTTTTCTCCGCCATGTTTATTATTCCCTTTATATTGGACGAGAATCCAGACGGGACCTTCGTACTGCTCAGGCATTCAAAAAAGATGACCTTCTCTTCTTTGGTTAGAGCGTAGCTGGCACAACCTTGAAACCATTCCGGATGCCGGTCATCAGGGTCTTTCAAACGTTGCTGGTCCTGTCGTGCTTCCTTTGTATCATTTGTCTTCCCATACACGCCCAAGAAGCTTAGGAGGTTCACGCAAATATTCTTCGTAACATGCATCACGTCGATTGCAGAGCGGACATCTAGGACTTTCCAATATTCTAGCTCCCGGAATATAGATTTCTTCTTCCACATGGGTGCGTGCCCGTCGGCTCCCTTCGGAGCTGATTGTCCGCCGGGACCCTTTCCAAAGATGACTTTCAAATCCTTGACCATATCAAATACCTCGGCACCGGTGCGTTCCGCGAGCTTCGGCCGATGATCTGCCTTGCCGTTGTAATGCTTGCCTTTCTTTCTTACTGGATGAATTTTCGGAAGAAATCGACGATGCCCAAGGTACACGTTCTTCTTACAATTTGGCAAATGTACACTTTCAGTCTCATGTAAGCAGTGCGTGCATGCACTGTATCCCTTATTTGACAGTGCCGAAAGGTTACTAAGCGCAGACCAATCGCTGATGGTTACGAAAAGCAACGCTCGTAGGTAAAATTCCTCTTCTTTGTGCTCATCCCACACACGGACACCAAGTCTGCCCCACAACTGTAAAAGTTCATCAACTAATGGCCTTAGGTACACATCGATGCCATTGCCGGGTTGCTTCGGACCTTGGATGAGCACTGGCATCATAATGAACTTCCGCTTCATGCACAACCAAGGAGGAAGGTTGTAGATGCATAGAGTCACGGGCCAGGTGCTATGGCTGGAGCTCTGCTCGCCAAAAGGATTCATGCCATCTGTACTTAGACCAAATCTTATGTTCATTGCGTCAGCTGCAAAATCTTTGAACTCTCTGTCAATCTTTCTCCATTGCGTTCCATCTGTGGGGTGTCTCAACTCCCCGTCCGACTTACGGTCCTCTTTGTGCCATCGCAACAACTTGGCATGCTCTTTGTTCCTGAACAGACGTTTCAACCGTGGTATTATAGGAGCATACCACATCACCTTGGCGGGAACCCTCTTCCCGGGTTTCTCGCCCTCAACATCGTCACCGGGGTCATCGCCTACGATCTTATAACGCAATGCGGTGCATACTTGGATATTCATTCAAATTCTCGTATTCACCGCGGTAGAGGATGCAGTCGTTAATGCATGCATGTATCTTCGGAACCTCTAAACCTAGAGGGCAGACAACCTTCTTTGCTTCGTACGTACTGGCGGGCAACTCGTTATTCTTTGGAAACATATTCTTCAACATTTTCAGCAAGTTTTCAAATCCTGAGTCGGCTACACCTTCCTGTGCCTTCCATTTCAGCAAATCCAGTGTGCAGCCCAGCTTTTTCAGACCATTATCGCATCCGGGGTACAGCGACTTTTTGTGATCCTCTAACATGCAATCCAAATTCTCCCTCTCCTTTTCAGTTTCGCAGCGTCTCCGTGCATCAGCAATGGTCCGACCAAGATCATCAACGGGCTCATCACGTGCCTTTTCTTCACCTTCCCCTTCACCTTCCCCTTCACCTTCAGCATCCTCCATGAAAGTATCACCGAAATGATCAAGATAGTTTTCATCGATGAAATCATCCCCTTCTTCATCTTCTTCCATTATAACCCCTCTTTCTCCATGCTTGGTCCAACAATTATAGCTTGGCATGAAACCGTGCCGAAGCAGGTGCAAGTGAACTTCTCTTGAGGAAGAGTAACCCTTCTGATTCTTACAGTCAACACATGGACAGATAACAAAACCCTTCTGCTTGTTCGCATTAGCCACTACTTGTTCGCATTAGCCACTACGAGGAAATCTTTCAAACCCATAGTGAACTCGCCGGAGAGTCGGTTTCCGTACATCCATTGCCGATTCATCTGCATTATTATAATATAAAATATATAATTAACCATCATGCATTTGTTAAACTAACTAGCTACAAACAATAGAAATTAAACAATGAACTACACACATGCATATTTTATCAATGACACATATGAAAGGTTGAAGTTGCTAACCGCGATCGAGGAGGAAAAAATAAATTAGGAAGCTCAAGTGTGGCTCCGACACTTCATATCATGTTTGTTTCATGCTCTTGGGGCATTTCATCAAACACTTTGTGTGCATAAGAGGAGCCAAAAGCAAACCTAACACCCCCTTGTGAAGTTTGTGAAGTGGCACCAAATGGCTAAGTGCAGTGGGCTGAACGGTATATATAGGGGTGGGGCTTTAGTCGCGGTTGGCCTGGTCAACCGCGACTAAAGGCCTTCGGGCACCTTTAGTCGCGGTTGGCCAGGCCAACCGCGACTAAAGCTCCTACCGTCCACCAGCTGGCCACCGAGCGCCCTGGGCCCAGGCCTTTGGTCGCGGTTCGCATCCCGAACCGCAACTAAAGACTCCATTAGTCGCGGTTCCTATATTTTCACGACTAATGGGGCTGGACGGAAGCCTCTTTTTCTACTAGTATACTGCAATGACTTTGTCAGGTGTTTGGTCCGAGGCTTCATATACACGAAAGCATCTAACCTCTGTCGTTCTATGCTTTGAGCTGTCTATGCATTCTGAGGTTTCTTACCTAATGTACGTTGGTTATGAAAAGTCCACGGTTTTCTATAATATTTAACCAATCTGAAGTAGTATTATCTTTTCCGCTCAGTTATCTCTTTCTGAATATTAGGTAATCGAAGGCTTGAAGCAAGCAACAAGGAACTTGGATACATTAGGGATGTACGTATCTGAAGTAATTGTGCACACATTATAATATTCATATTTACTACTTCTGTTGATTATCCTTTATATGTTTCAGGGTTTTCATATTTGAAGTATACTGAATTATTTGTTTGCCTTCAGAATACATCCAAAGGCAAGAGGTATGAAGAAGACTCCGTTTTTATATTTCACGTATCACAAAATGATTTTTCTTGTGCGGGGCTAGGTTAATAGACTTTAATTGGTTCAGCTGATACGCTCTATATCACTAATCTCCAGTCATAAACAGGTTTGTGCATGCAGATCTTAGTAAATTGCTGTTCAATGCAATGATGAATATGTGAGGAGCACAGAACATGAGAAAATTATGCATTTATAAAGAGGCCAAATTACCTCATCTTCGACCTTTAGATGAAGTGATGATGATGCTTGAACATAACCAGGATGACGCTAGTGCAATGCCCGAGGTAATTGCTAATATCAATGTGTTCATTGCTTGTTTCTAGATCATGATCAGGTGAAAATAGGCGAACAACCAAGTGTGGGCGGACAAAGGTTAATCATAGATTATATTATATGCTAATGTTAGTACCATGTAGAGGCGAGCTCTTGGATATCGAGAGATATTTATTGATCTCACTCCATTGACTTCTAAAATAAAGTACAATTATAGGTTAAAGGCAATCATCCTTTATGTAAGTTTTTTTTCTGATTTCCTACTTTATTCATTCCATGGTGCTTTTTTTGCGCTGAATGTAATTTAAGGTTGATAATTCTTCAAGTTTTATATATTATTAAGCCAACTTTCTTTCACGGTAATTGTATGCTACTTACCTCGATTCATATTGTTGTAGATTGCCAAGATAATGGTTGATGCAAGCCTAAGATGTCAATTGCAAGGTCGAGATCGGTGCTACAGTAGATATATAGTTTCAGAATGGCATTGCCATGTGCAATGTTTAGAACAATTTCATGTATTATTTGGGTGGTGTTCTTGTAATATAACTATGTTGATTCAATATAAGAGATCTTATTTACAATAGTGTGCCCACTCTTTGATGTTGGCATTTCCATGGTAATTGTAGTTGGCAATAATATATAAAATACCATTAATTGTGCACGATAAATCCATTTGAGCAGTATAACAGACAACGCATAAAAACCGTTGTTAGGCTGAGTATAAATGTGTTGCTACATTACAACGCTTTTCGTGTCGTTCACCAACGCATGTATATGCATTGCTGTAGAACCTTGCAACGCCACCAACGGCAACGCATACAAAATTGGTTGGTATTTGCATTAGCAACGTGTATATGGACATTTGGCAATGCATTGATCCGTTGCGGAAGGGGGGTTCCTGTTGTAGTGAGGGAAGATCACGCCCGCCCGGTAGCCACCCAGCACCTGGCCCGGTTCCTGCCGGCCCTCCCGGTCCCTGGCCCTATCCCACTGGCCCCCACGCCGGCCGAGCCCGTGTCAGTCTCGACCAGATCCCGATCTGAGTCGGTTTGCAATTGTATTTTTCAATTTCTGGTCGTCCTGAACCCCTATATAAGTGCCCAGGACACCCCCAAAACAGCTTTAGACCATGTTTAAGATAAACCCTAGTTCATAGTTGATTGCTTTGCAACTCTATTAAATCTATACACCAATTCACATCGATCTGGTGTTTTGCTACTGAAAGTTTTGTGTGATCTGTTGTTCCATTGGGAATTAGACAGTTGCAATTTACCGCTTCGTGGTCGGCGGCTACGTGCGCAAGTGTGTGGAGTTACGAATATCTTGCAAGGTTGAGAGTTGTTGCATTGGCGACAGGGACCAATCAAGAGACTTGACAGTGTCATACAAGTTAGCATCCACTTCATCATCGTGTTATCTCCGCTGTGTTCAGCGTGTGTTCATCACCATCCACCTCGCTTAATAAGAAGATCGGGTAACCCCATATCACAATGCTCCATCCACTTTTATGCGTCTTATGAACCATATCTTGAGACCTCTCATTGGCAAGAGTGTGGTTGTCTACTTTGATGATATTCTCATTTATAGCAAAAATCTCGAGGACAATGTTCAACATGTGAGTGAAGTCTTATGCATCTTACGCCACGAGAAACTCTATGCAAATCTTCCTAAATGCATGTTTGCACAAAACAAGTTGGTTTTCCTTGGGTTTGTTGTTTCCGCAAATGGCATTAAAGTGGATTCTTCATAGGTTTGAGGCCATTCATAATTGGCCCACGGCTACCACCGTTGGCCAAGTTCGGAGTTTCCATGGACTTGTCGGTTTCTACCGTTGCTTTTCGAAAGACTTTAGCACCATTGCTTGCCCTTTGAATGAGCTTACCAAAAAGAATGGTCCATTTGTCTGGGGCAAGGCCCAACAAAATGATTTTGATGAATTGAAAAAATGCCTTACCGAGGCACCACTGCTTGTTCTTCCGAATTTCGCAAAAAACATTTGAGATTGAGTGTGATGCAAGTGGACTTGGTATTGGTGGAGTTCTTATGCAAGATGGCAAACCCGTGGCATACTATAGAGAAAAGTTGGACAGTGCACGCCTCAACTACCCTATATATGACAAGGAACTCTATGCTTTGGTTCGTGTTCTTGAAATTTGGCAACATTACCTTTGGCCAAAAGAATTTGCCATTCATTTTGATCATGAGTCTTTAAAGTATTTGAAAAGCCAAACCAATTTGAACAAAAGGCATGCTAAGTGGGTTGAGTTTATTGAGTCATTCTCTTATGTTATCAAATACAAAAAGGGAAAGTAAAATGTGGTCGCGGATGCTCTTTCCCGCAAGAACAATCTTTTGTGCACTCGCTTGGATTTTCATGTTTTGGGTCTTGAAGAGATCAAAGAACTTTACCTTTCTGACACTTTCTTTGGACCCATCTTTGCAAAGTGTTCCCTTGAAAGAGGATTGATTATTTCTATTTGCATGGTGGCTACTTATTTAAAGCTAACAAAATTTGCATACAAGAGTCTTCTCTTTGAAAGTTGCGTTTGCAAGAGTCACATGGAGGTGGTCTCATGGGACACTTTGGGCACGACAAGACGCTCTCCATGCTATCCACCCATTACTATTGGCCGAAGATGAAGCAAGATGTGGAGCGCCTATGCAACCGTTGCACCACGTGCTTACAAGCTATGTCTACCACCAACCCTTACGGTCTTTACACACCTGTACCTATTCCATATGCTCCATGGTCCGATATAAGCATGTACTTTGCACTAGGATTACCACGAACAAAACATGGTCATGACTCAATCTTTGTGGTAGTGGATAGATTCTCTAAAATGGCTCATTTCATACCATGCCATAAGAGAGATTATGCTTCACACATTGCTTCATTGTTTTTCAGGGAAGTTGTTCGCCTACACGGGATACCGCCAAGCATTGTGTCGGATAGAGACCTCCAGTTTATGAGCTATCTATGGAAGTTGCTCATGGCCAAGTTCGGTGTCAAGCTCTTGTTTTCATCCTCGCACCCGCAAACGGACGGACAAACGGAAGTGGTGAACCGAAGCCTCTCCACTCTACTCCGAGAACTAGTGAAGAAAATTTTGAATTCATGGGAAGAGTGCCTCCCCCACGCGGAGTTTGCTTACAACCGAGAAAAGCACTCAAGAACATCAAGGAGTCCATTCATGATCATCTATGGTTTCGAACCTTCCAGGGCACTCGACATACTCCCACTACCTCTTCATGAGAGAAATAACATGGACTTTGACAAGCGCGCCATTACCATGAAGAAACTACATGAAGACACAAGAGCCACCATACAAGAACATGTACTTCGCCAAGCTACCCGCCTCAACGCCAAGAAGAAGGAAAGGATATTTGGAGAAGGAGACCTCGTTTGGATACACCTCCGGAAGGAAAGATTCCCACATGAACGCAACTCCAAGCTAAAGCCAAGAGGAGATGGTCCCTTCAAGGTCCTGAAGTGCATCAACAACAACGCCTACATCATCGACATACCAACATCCAAGTACTTGGTGAGCAACACATTCAATTTCTCGGATCTCTCACCCTATCATGGAGATGAGGAGGAACTAGAGTCGAGAGTGACTCTTTCCCAAGGGGGGAGATGATCTAGCCCCGCCTAAGGACGACACTACACCAAGACCAAGTGATCCTCCTAGTGGACCTATCACGGGAGCACGCACCAAGGCACTTCAACAAGAGCTCCTCACCATGCTTGATCCTAACCTCCCTTTGAATGGCTTGCTACTTCATCAAAATGCTTTATGTGTCATCAGGTACATCGCCGAGGAGGATCCACAAGGAAGCCAAGCCATCAAGGGAGGATAAGAATGAGGAACCGGAAAGCTGGAGCAAACCGGAGCCAGGACCGGCAGCGCCAAACCCTACGCCGGAACCGAAACGGTTCGACGGTTCCAAACCGGAATAGCTAGAACGGCTTACAGTAGCCCGTTCCGGTAAACCGGAACCCGAACCGGCGCTAGAGCCGGAACGCCCAATCCATTCCGGCGCACGGGCCGGCACCGCCGGTTTTACCGCCTGAAATCATCGAAACTTAGCTGTCTCCAACCATTTGCCTTTTAACTTTACCCTTCTGCCCCTAGTACTATATATACTCTTGGTACAGCCAGATCTCGGTTTAGACAAGATTTTGAGATTAGACTTGAGCTTTGTCTCCCTAGAACCCTAGTTCTTTGTATCAAGGTACCCTTGAGGATCTTTCTCTCTTCATGTATGACTCTAGTGCAAGCACTATCTCATACAAGTTCTAGAGTGGATTCCTTCACCAATCTCTCACTCCTTGGTCTCTACCCCATGGGTCTCTCCAAGGTTTGATTCTACTGGCTTGGTTTAACCTACCAAGGGAGTGAATTTTGTTTGTATTGGGTGTGAGTGTGTTTGTGGTTTGGTTCTTTGTGTTCTTCTTCCTTTTTCCCATCCCCCTTATTCACCAACGTGGTCAATTTCGTGAGATCGGGCCAAACCCTAGGCCTAAGTCTCATGTAATTTCCCAGTATTCGAGACGATTACGGGGTAGATTTTAGAAAGGGATGTGCATTGCATCGTAAAATCTGGGGAAATTTCGCGCTTTATTGAAAAATTGCATCTTAGGGGGGACAAGTTTCTCTCTCGACACCAGATAGGGTTAGGGTTTCGAGAGTGCGATAAACTTGGACCTATCTAAACTCAATTAGGGTTTTTGAGAAGAGAGGGGAATAATTTCGTCTTCAGCTCAAGTTGCATGATTGAATTCAAACAAGTTGTGTTGAATTTCAAATTCAAACATCAATAAGTATATTACCAAATATGAGACAATTCATTAAGTAATTGGAAATTCAATAATATAAAGTAATTGGAAATATAATTAAAGCTCATGAGAGAAAACATTGAGCTTTATTGATTAACACACATAATAGATTGTCAATTACAATATCCAAATTGAATTATAAATATTACAACTCATTACAAAAATGAATGAATAAAAAAGGAAAACAAAAGAATTACAAGTATGAACAGAATCTTAAACTAGACAAGTAAATCTTCATGATTTGCTTGATCAACACTTGATCAATCTTCATTTGATCATCCAAACCATCCCTGCAAAACAAAAACTACAAAAAGAAACAAAGATTAGGCCAAGTGGCAAAGCCACTTGGCAGGTTAGTCAAATAAGTGAGTTTTGGTTGATAATATCAAGCTGCCGAGGGAACCAAGCCAGAGGACCAAGTCCCAACCTATGAAGCACACAGGCAGCTCACAAGGAGTGCTGCATGTCTCACAGTACACACTGACCAGGGGAGGAGCACTCAGGACATGCACTCTTGTCGACCAAGGAAGTGAGGAGAGAGCTAATATAAAACCTTTTCACCAGCAAACCCTAGGATCCCATCGACATGATCATTGCAAGGGTAAGAATAGCAAGAACTCTAGAACATGAGGAACAACCAAAGCCATTCAAACTATCCAAACCAGCAAAACCATCCAGAGCAGTTCCACTCAGAACTGTTGCTGTTGAGCAAGCCATAAGGAGGAGATCATCACAAACTAGCAAAGGAGGAGCAGGGCAAGCTCTGATCATCAACCAGAAGCAAATCCTCTACATCAGCATATAAATCTAGGAGCTGGAGTGAGGTATACACAGATGATCATGAGCAAGCAATAGTTTTGCTCATAAATAAGCATATGCATACATCACAGAAGCAGAAAAGGGTAGAACACCCTGTTTGTATCATCACTTGGCTGCTAAGCCATTTGGTGCAAGCAAACATGAGAGAGGCTAGCAGGAAATCACCCATGGGAACACTGGTTGTGTCAGCACAGTGACACAGCCAAGGAAATCCATCAAGGATTTGATCCTATTTAGCCAACCAGAGTCACCTAGCACCTAACAGCTAGCTACACCATCAGATCTGCAGAAATATATGTTTTCTGCAAGTATTTTTCAACATCAAAAGCGTCTGGCAATAAAATATGATCAACCAGCAAGCATTTATCCATAAACAGCAAGCCACCTGAGGTGGGAGCTACCAAAACAGCAAGGTATTGCTGTTGAGGCCACCTCAACCACACCATCATTTAAACCATCAAGCCATGCACACTTATCATCACCCAAATGTTTTCAAAGAAGAGCTAGGGTCCCCAACAATTGTTGGCATCCCTCTAGCTCAATCAAATTAATCATAAGATTCATCACTGCAAGCAGTTCATCTCATTTATCCATTTAATCATGATAAGCTATACAGATAAATGAATTACACAAGCAACCGATGACTCGGAACAACGACAAATGAGCCAAATGAACAACTGCAAGCATCGGCGGAGTCTTGGAGCAAGCAAAAGCATGCATCAGCACAGGCTTAAGTGTCACACAGACACAAGGAGGAGCCCCAGAGAGGCACAACCATAGATTAGCAGGAAACCACCAAGCAATTGATGATCATATGATCATCAGGGCTTGACAGAGCATGCAAATACATGCTAGAGCCAAACCTAGCACCAATTCATGGATCAGATAAATGAAACAGGCCACAGTAAGCAACTATTGCATCACAAATAATTATTTAAATCATTTATAATTATTTCCAGAAGCACACCATCAAGGGGTGGAGCTAATTAGTCAATAAACAAGCTCAACAGAGCTTTACAATGAAGCAAAGCTCAAGGAGCACCTCACAAACAGATCTTGGTTCTTGCTTCAAGCAAGAAGTACTCACTGTAATCAAGCCAGTGACACATAAAGGGATGGCACACACATATAATTTAGCCATAGCAACAACCAGAGCCCAAAAAGCAAGCAATTGAATAGGCTGTAGCATGACCAGAAACATAGTAGGAGCAGCCTAGCAGGCCATGAGCATCACAGGATGTTCATGAGCAATTACACATGAAGTACAGCAACAACAATGGCAAGCACAACAATAGAGCTAGGCCATGGCAAGTAGAATAGCAACAGCTAACACATCATGGCAGTAATAGAGGCTGCCATAGGCGCGCAGTAGCAGTACACCCAGGGGCAAGTGCAGAAACCATGGCACAGCACGACGCAACAGCAGCACAGCAAGGCTAGCATCTCCAGGAGGGGGAGCAGCACCAGGGACTAGAGCATGGAGAAGATGAGGAGGAGGATCAGATGAGAGAGAATGGAGAGGGCACTTACAGGCGAGCAGTCGAGGTGCGCAGCCATGGCGGCACACGCCGGGGGCACGTCGGCGCCAAACCAAGCCGAGCCAGGCCAAGCTACCGCGTCCAGCACCGCCACGGCAGGGTTCACGTCGGCGCCCAAACACCAGGAACACCAGGGAGCGGCGAGATCGTCGCGGATCCCGCAACCCTAGCGCACGAGAGGGTTGGCGACGAGCACATGGAGCCTCGAGAGATAAATCGGCGCGGACCACCCTGACCGCCATCAAACAGCGAGTTCAGCGTGACCCATCTCATCGCCGGAGTTGGCCGGAGGCGGCGAGAATAATTCGGAGAAGGCGGCGGCGACCGCGAGTCGCCAGAGCGCGAGGAGGTTAGGGTTCGTCGAGGCGACGCGGGGGAGAAGTGGTGTGAGTGACCGAACGGGTCGGTTGGACCCGAGTGGGTCTAACCCAACCCGTTGGGCTCCACTTACATGTGGGCCCAAGGGCAAAATTGTCATTTCACAATTTTTTTTAAATAGAGACTTTGAATAAAGTTAGAAAATTATTAAGAACTCTAAAAAAAAATATGTAAACCATTCAGCATAAAATTCTCTATCATAATAAAATATGAAATGGAAATTTTGAGACAATTAAAAATTAAGTCATAATTATATGCAAGGAATAAATATTTTAATCAGTAAAAATCACACTTTATATTTTTAATGATAAAATAAGTCCATAAATTTATTTGGACTTAAAAACACCTTGGTAATATTCCAAGGTAGTAATTTACTCTTAAGGAGTCTTCTTGAAATTGTTCTTATTAATCACCTCTGACATGAAATAATAAAACACCGGGAAGGGGGAACTAAACCCTAAAAGCTGAAAGCATGCATATTTGATTCTTTAACCATTGCCCTTATCGGAAAATGATGCTATCTTTCAGAAACAGAGGACAAGGGTCAGTCCACATCATCGAACTGCAACACTTTGCAGTCTTCAGGCAAGTTCATCGCTTGCTCATGTCATTTGTGTATTTTTACCAAATTACTTGCAAAGTACTATACTTATCACTCTTGCATGAAAAGCAAAAATGCTAATTTCATAACTATGAATATGACTATGTGGTAGGCAATGGAACCATGGTATGAGTATGGTGGAGGTTCCATTGCAAGGGTTTGTATCCATCTAGGATTAAACAACAAATGTCGTCCAGTGATTCTTGTGCCGTAAAACTCGTGTTAACCATAAGATCTGGAGTGGGACGGAGTAGTCAATTGTGCTTCTTCCTCTCGTACATCAACGGATGCGCTTACCGTAGTAGTTGTACCTTGCGAGAACAACCGGAGGGGTGGGGAACCTCTAAGTCCCCATGGTAATGTGGTCTATGATGGGTTGCAACGACCGGCGAAGGTATCAGGTCGTCGAACCTGGTATTAGTCGAGGTCGAATGGTATCCAATGGATACGCTGACCGGCGAGGACCCAAGGTCGAATTGCAACAAAGGGTGGGTGTGCGAGGTCACGAAGAAGTATAGTTTGGCTAAGACCTTATACCGGGCCTCACACCACGGAAGTGTGAACGGGAAAGCTTCCCGGTTGGCACCAAGGTTAAGATCTCTTATGGGTAAAGCAACACACCTCTGCAGAGTGTAATGAATCATGACATGTCACTCCCTGTTCCGGGATTTGGAACTGTGAACGCTGCCGGAAAGGAACTCCATGAAGTTCTAGTAAACCGGTGAAGGCTGACGGACATAGTTCTTCGGAATAAAAGCAACCTTTTGAATAAATGGTTATGAAAACATGCATTGGTATTAGATTTTCTGGTCTAATATCGTAGCTAGTGCATTAAACACCTCTTTCCTAATATGAACTTGTTGAGTACACTCGTACTCATACCTCTTATAATCCCTTGCTTAGAATGTCTGAACCACCTCGAGGAGGCAACTGATGGACAAGGTAGAGCCGAGGAGATCTGCTATGAGGAGCCTGACCTCTCAAGCGGCGTAGAAGGCGTAGACTACCTTATTGTCTACGGAAATGGGGAGACATCCGAAGGAGACCAAGCCTGAGCTACCTTAGTGTTAGTGGTAACCGAGCAGTACGAACTCCTTAGTACTTAGCTGCTCGGATGGAATAAATGTATAACTTGATAAGACTCTTATATTGTAAGTTAAGTTGGGTTCACCTCGAACCCAGGAGTAAACCTCTCTGGACCCAGGAGGAGCTCCGAGATGATGTATATATTTAGTTTGTAATAATATGTGAATGAGTTATGGACTAGCTATGTTCTGTTGTACTACTCTGAGGGGTGTAATATTTGAGGATTGGTACTTTGCGAATGTTATATCAACGACTGGCATACTACAACATACAGTGGTATGCAGGGTCACCATAGTTGGTATCAGAGCAAAAGCTTTGACCTTAGGTTGGAACCTAGTAAATGGGACAGAACGTTAGGAGTCAAATAGGATTAGTAAACAATTCTCTAAAAATATGGTGTCTATTAACTTGAGAATAAAACATTCATATCTTTTAGTGTGATCATTCTTTATTATCACTATTTTGATGCATTATTACTAATATTATATTCTTTCTTATCCACAGCCAAAAATGGCCAGTTCACGTTCCGGACGTAACGTGAAAGTGAAGGAATCCACTCTGAACGATTATGACGAAGGACTCGCTGACATACTCCGGGCAATTCTACTCGAATTCGGGTGCGATCCCTAAATCCGAGTAATGAAGTACATGTACTACAATGGTACAGTATTGGCTAAGTGTAGGGTAGGACTACAGCTACCAGAATCCTTAGGGATGAGTGCAGTCATGCCTGCGGGAGAGGCTAGGACTATAAGAACAGCCTATCACATAGCCATAATGAAAGCCATTACAGACATTCGCAAGCATAAGACCAAGGATCTTATTGGCTCCGAATTCGCACATATCCCACATATGGAGGAGGACGATGATCCGATGCTAAATCTGATACGGGGTGGCCTTTGGACACCGCCTCCTCAAGACCAACAAGCCCTCCTCGTGGTCCAATGACACGAGCTCGACCCAAAGCCCTACACCAAGAGGTGAATTCGCTCCTTTCTACGTATGCATTTGACACCCCTTTGGATGGCGTGCTACTTCATGCAAATACCCTATGTTCAATCAGGTACATCGACCAAGACGCAAGCCATGGAGACCAAGCCAATGAAGAGAGAGCTGGAAATGATGAAGATGGAGCTACAGCGCCCAGACCGGAACTTCCGCCCCCCAGGACCGGAACTTCCAACCAGATTCCTCCCAGATGCCTTTCAGCGCCCAGGAAAAAAGGATCCAGCCGGAACTTCCGCCCCGAGGGACCGGAACTTCCGCCCACCGGAACTTCCGCCCAAGTTCCGCCCTAGTTCTGAAATTGCGCCAAAACAACACTGGATGTTACTGCGAGGAAATTGGCCATTTCCGTAACTAGGCCGGAAGTTGGCCGGAACTTCCGCCCTGGCCGGAACTTCCGCCCTCCAGGACCGGAACTTCCGCCCAGATGCCGCCAAGATGCTGCCTGAAGGGAATCCAGCCGGAACTTCCGCCCAGGACGACCGGAACTTCCGCCCCCTGAGGCCGGAACTTCCGCATGCACGCGTTTCAGCACCAAAACTGGTAGATTCAGCATGTAACTTACCCCTTCGCCCCACCAACTATAAATAGCCTCGTTGGCTTAGATCTGAGATTCAGACTTGATGTAAGAGAAACCTTGAGCTTTTGCTCCTCCCTTAGGGAAACCCTTCTAGATCCACCCATCTACGAAGTTATCTACTCTTCTATGTCGTTGATCTCTTCCATTCTAGGAATTCTAGTGTTTTGGATCTTTTGCTTTTGCAATTCTATCTATTTGCACTCTTTTCTTCTTTGGAACTCTATCAATTGCTATTGCCAATCTTTTGTGAGGGATTCTACTCCTTGTGGGTCTTTTTCTTGCAATTCCATTGGGTTGGTGTATCGGGCCAACGAAGAACAACCGGTTGTCTGTGTGTGTTGCGTTTGTATCTTCGATCCACCCCGCTTTCCACCCGTGTTCTTCGCGTTCCTCCACCTCCCCCACGAATCCCATCCAAATCCGTGAAGATCGGGCACACCCTTGGGCTTAGCCCTTATCATATGGTATCAGCAGCTCTTGGGTTGCCACGGATTTGACCCCCACAACCCCCAATTCCACCAATTTCGCCCAAAAAATTTCCCAAAAAAAAATAGCCCCAAATTGGCCTTGGTTGGATCTCGCGATTTGTTGAGTTTTTGGTGGTTTTGGTCCAATAGAAACTTGTCTTTGGTGTTGATCTGCAATTACCCCACCTTCCCACAGCTTTTAGTGCCAAATTCTCCTCGAATTCGAAGGATTTCGGACCGGATTTCCGCCCAAATCGACGAACAGCCCGCAGATCTGATTGCGACCGGAAGTTCCGCCCAGCAGGACCGGAAGTTCCGCCCGGGACCGGAAGTACCGCCCCTCAGGACCGGAAGTTCCGGCTGGCCGAATTTTTCACAGCTACCTTCGTTTTTCGTTTTGGCACTAACCACTTGTGTTTGGACTTCGGTTTGAGTGCCCTTTCAGCTATCACAAAGCTTCCGCAACATCGACAACGACGACGTGATGCGGCCTAAGGCCACATGGGTTGCCTGATCTCACGAATTGACCGATGGAAAGGCGGGGGAGAGGAAGGACACGAAGAACACGGCGAAGAGCACGATGAACACACGCAAACACACGCAACACAACCCGATACAATTCCGGTTTACTCCCGATAGCCCGAACCACTATCCCGATAGAATCTCTCAAGGGAGAGACACGCGGTAGAATCCCCGAGAGGAAGATCGGTATACGATCGGTGGAATCACATGAGTGAGAGACCGGTGGTAGAATCACAAGTGTGAGAGACTAATCATATAAGGAGTGCCTTGATACAATAGATTTGATAATCTAAGGAGGGGGTTTCCCTAATCCCAAAGGGATGGTGGAGGCATAAGCCTAGGTTCTCTCAAGTTCAACTCTTGACCTCATGAAGGGGGAGGTGGGAGCCTATATATAGGGAGCCACTAAGGAGGGGTAGTTTAGGCATACAAATAGCATAGAGGGAGGTTACATGGGCTAGGCCCAAGTGTTGGAAGTGCATGGGGAGGGCGGATTGTCCGGCCTTGATGGGGGTGGACAATCCGGCCCGGAGGTGATGCTTCATGCGACTTCTTCTTCTTGGCGACCTCGGACGCATCTTCTTCCTTCTTCTCTTCCATGCCTCCGTGACCTCGGCCTTGAGTGTGGCTCTTGACGTTGACGCGCATGATGAAGCGTAGACCGTAGGTCGGGCTACATCATCTCCCCCCACTTGAAAAAGAGTCGTCCTCGACGATGAGTCTTCATGAACGTGTAGAGGAGGTAGATGGCACCAACGCTTGAATGTTCCTTCACTATTCGAGAGCCCTATCAATAGCACAAGAAAAGCAAAGGAGCAATCAAAGCGTAGCCAAAGTTCAATGTGTTTATCAAGAGGCCGTAAGTAGAAGGAGGTCACCTTAGCAAGATGTCGGTGTGCTCTCATCGAGAGATCTTGGGTCGTTGAAGTATGTGAGCGGAACCACTCATTGATGCTCATCCACAAGTCACGTGTACCTTCACACAACAAAAACCAAGCAAAGTATATGTGTGCGTGATAGAGGAGCATATCATCAACGACATGTCCATTCATGTTCACAACACTGTTAGCACAACACAAATATATCAAGAAAAATGCATATGCAAGGTCAATGTGTAAGAACTCCGTATGGACATCTTCCAAATGCGGAAACACAAAATCTCCAAATTGTGAGACGACTATGATGTCCATCTCATGTAGAAACTCATGTGCATTATTGCACTCAAGGCATCGGAAAGAGAAATTGTTCAACATCCTTGAAGCAATAAGAGGAGAATTTGGCAAAAACACATAAGGGAGAGTGTCCAAAATATCATCAACATGTGTGCACACAAACCATCGAAAAGAGAAATTGGTCCTCATATTTGTGGCAACACCAATGGTAAGAATCACATCATCATGCTTGCAAAAGAACCATAAGAAAGAGAAATTGTTCGGCATGTTCAATGCAAAGCATGGGAAAGGTATTAGAGCCGGGTTCGATCTTGTACTTACTTGTATTACGCTCTCAAGAGCTCGTTTGGTCAACTCGTGCTCAATCAAGGTTGACCTTGTCTTCCGTGTACCTACACATACAATAGGCAAAGCAAAGAACGTGTGTGCATGGTATATGAACACATCATCCATCATGATGGTCCATTTCTTTTGCACATCACCATTAGCATTAAGCAAAGCATCATAATAGATATGGTGAATATCCGGGGTAAACACATGAACATGCTCATCATGGATATATGCAAAGTCTCCAAAATGTGAGAGAGCTATGGGGGCAATCTCATTCACAAGCATATTAACATCATTGCAAACCAAGCATTGGAAAGAGAAAGTATTCAACATTTTGGTTGCACTAATGGGAGAATATTGCAAGCATGTAGCACAAAACATGTTCAAAATTTTATCATGGTTGTCAACAAACCTAGGGAAAGAGCAATTGTTCATCAAGGTTGTCACAACACAAGCATCAATGTCCTCATTGCAATCAACACATGGGAAAGAGAAATTGTTCGACAAGTTGCATGCAATGGAAGATATATTGAAACACTCATAGCATGGCATGGTCATGTTATCACAAGAAATCAAGTCCACATGAACAATGTTGGTATCACAAGTATCACAAGGGAAAGTGAAAGAAGCATATGACATAGCAATAGGATCATCCAACTCATGCAAGCACTCACAAATCATCATGTCCACTAGTGGGATCATGGCATCATCAACACCCATATAGGTACCTTTGTAGTCCCACTCATATGAGGTAGGTGTTGTGGAAGAGGTAGGCTCGATGTGGCCTCCATGTTCATCTTCCATCAAGCATGGTGTGATATCATCATCTTCATGCACCATGTACATCTTCTCCATGATCGGCGTCTCGTCATCCATGGGACCTAATAAAACACTAGGAAACACACTAGAGGTAGAGGGTAAGTTGATAGAATTCGAAATGGCCTCACATGATCTATCAACTACCACTCTCATCTCACTCGGTGTATCACTCATGATCTCCAAGTGGTGGCTCTCAATCTCACATATAGTGGATGCACTCATCTCACATATGGTGGAGTCGCTCATCTCACATATAGTGGAGTCACTCATTTCACATATAGTGGAGTCGCTCATTTCACATATAGTGGAATCCCTCATCTCCATGGCAATGGCATCGTCGATGTCCGAGTAACCTAGCAAAGAAGAAGACAACACAAGAGGAGTAGAGGTTAAGTTGTTAGAAATCGAAACAGCCTCACTCGACTTATGGGGTGTATCACTCTTGCTCTCAAGGTGTTTGAAGTATGCGTTGCACTCGGCTTTTTCTTTGGGTGTCATTTGGGCTTCTCGAGCATCTAGCTCGACGAAGTATGCTCTCATCTCGGCTTGCTCTTGTGGGGTCATCATGTATATCTCACTAGGATAGGTGTATATGTATGGTGGAAGGGAAACTACACAAGTATCCCACCTTTCAAGATAGTATCGAGACAATGGTTCAAATCAAGAGCAAAGTCAAAATGTATCGGGGTTACTCACACACACACTCAAAGCACACGCAAAAGGCTAAGAACTCTATATGTGGTGGGTAAGGGGTGGATAGCAAACGAAAAAGATCAACGGAAAAGTCTATTGTCAAATGTGGGTAAGATCCAAAGTCAAATGTCAAGAGTGGTGATCTATGTCAAGCAAACACGGAAACACACACAACGGAGAACAATGAGGTTAGCGCGACCAAGGAAGTGAGCTAAGTAACAAGATGCTCCTAACGAAGACTATAAGCTCGGTGTCACGCCAACACAAGAAAGACGGTAGCTCGGTTGCATAAGAGGGAAGCAACAAGATTTGCACAAATTCCACTCTTCTCTTTTCTCTCTTAGTGCGCACAAGCTTTGCACTTCTCGATATCGGTGGAACACACTCTTTTCTATATTTCTCTTTTTTCACTTTTTTTCTATGCTTAGAAGCTTTCTTTTTCTCTATGTATATGTCACACTTTTTCTTCTTTTGTGTATCTTTCTCACCGAGCTTGCTTCGGAGCTTTGCTCAACACAACGCGCGCACACACACCCTCTCACGGTCGTGACACTTGTGCAATGCTTCGCAACACTCGGAAAGCCACTCTCAATGGGATAGGTACGCAAAGGAAGAAAGGGGCTACAAGGGGTAGGGGAGGCAAGTTATACCTATTGACGTTAGGCGGTGTCAAGCACACGAGCTTGCGATGATGGCGATGACGATGGTGTCGAAGATGCGCCGGAATCCGGGGTGCCGATGCCGTTGTCGCGGTGTTGATGTAGGCGCGGAAGCGGTTCTCACGGACCAAAGGCACTCCAAAACGGAAACCGGGCAAATTAAGTCAATGCCCGAAAAGTTGGGTCGAAACGAGCGGTCAAAAGTTGGGTTCCAAAAATCGTCAAAAATTAGAGATGGATTATGTGGAGTATTTGGGGGATGCTGTTAAAATTTAGAGTCAAACGGGCTCCGAAAAGTTGTCAAAATTTGGGGCAAAAAGTGGAGTCAAAATTGGACGAAAATTGGGTCAAAAGTTGTGAAATCCGGTTGGCGACCGGTTTGGCCGGATCCTGGGCCGGACATCCGGCGTGCGGTCCGGTTTGGCTCCGGTCCGAGAAATTTTTTCCGGTTGCCGGCCGGTTTGGCTCCGGTTTGGATCGGGGGGGGGGGGGGGTCCAGTCCGAGCTGATTTTGAGCGGAATGGAGCAGGTTTTTTTAGATAAAAGGCACTCAAGTGCCCGACTTTGAATTAACAAAGCCAACAACGGCGAGAACGATACAAAGTGCTGAACCCAGCTTACATAACGACACCACACACCCACACAAACTACCGAAGAAGCTACAACCGGAAGCACGACCAAAAGGCTCAGCCTAAGCATCTACGAGGACTCGGAGAAGAACATGAGTCTACAGTGTCGGGCCGGAGCTCACTCGAGAGCGAGCCATTTTCACGCGCGCCTCAACCAAACTCCTCCGTCGCGAAATGCCACCGGAAGCCGACCACCACCGGGGACCGACCCACGTTGCTCGCAAACCGAAGAGCAGCGCCAAGGAAGCTCGACAAGGGAGGGGCACGGAGCAAGCCTTGCCGAAGATCGCCGAAGAATCACCTCCGTCACAACCTTCGGTGAGCCTCGCGCTGTGGGCTCCAAGACGGTGTCTTCAAAAAGAGCACGACACCGGAGTGCCGCCACCGCCCGATCCGAGGATCTTGGGTTTTCACCCGGACGCAGTAGAGGATCGGATATTGGCCTCACGGCGCCTTCAACAAGGGAACGCCGTCCGCGAACGCCGCCGCCGTGGCCCGAGGGGCAAAGGTTTCCCTTTGGCAACATCACCACCAACTACACCCCACAAGCACTCGACTCGCCGACCACCACGCCGCCCTCACGGCCGTGGTAACCAGCCACAGCACCGGAGTCAATGGCTCGCCCGCCAACCAACATGACTCCCACCTTCCGAGGCCGCCGCCCTGCGTCCCAGCTCAGAGCTCAACGGAGAAAAGGAAGAGAACGAGTAGACCTTCGCAGCGAGAACACCGGACCCCCTGCCTGGATGCATCGAACCTGACTGGAGAGAGCCCTTTTGGAGGATCGGTGGACCAACAGCCCCCGTGGCTGCCGGCAACACCAGATCTGGACGAAAGACGATGGCTTCGCATGGCACCAGGCCCCTGCCGGTCCGTGGGAAAGCCAACACGCCTCCAAGCACCCTCACCAACACCGGCAGGCACCGCCGCCGGCCAAGCTTGCTACCAAGGCAGCACTCCGCACTCGACCACCGCACGCACCCACCGAAACGGAGATCCCGACCGAATCGGGCCGGATCTGGGCTCAGAAGGGGCCCGGACCCTGCCCGGCCCGTGAGGCGCCGGATCCCGACTCAGGGCGGCACACGTGGTCGTCGCCGGCCAAGGGGGCCACCAAGCACGCCGACGGGGCGACCACGTTCGTCCTCCCGAGCCCGCCGAGAGAGAGCTCGCGCCGCCCGAAACCGCAGCGGCCGCCGGAGCCGCCGGGCCGCTCCGCCAGGCGACCGCCGCCACGAGCACGCCGAGGACGCGCCGTCTCCACGCCGACGCCGAGGATCCGCGCCGCCGCGCCCGACACCTAGCGCGGCGCCCTCACCGGCCGTGGCGGCCCGCGCCGCCACCACCGCGCGAGGGAAGGGCCCTGCCGCCGCCGGCGCCGCACGGGCTTTGCCCGGCGACGCCCTCTGGCGGCGGCGAGACGGAGGGGAAGGGGAAGGGGGGCTCGGGGAGGGGCGCCGCCACGGGCTCCCGGCCGCTCGCGGGAGCGGCGCGAGAGCGCTAGGTTTTTTCGAATGGAGCAGATTGGACGGCGGCCTGATGAAATGCTGCTGAGCGGAAATCGTGGAATCAAGCGGAGGAGCTGGTGAGATGATTTCTTGCGCGCGATGCTGTGCAGGATTGGAGCGCGTGCGATGCTGGCCAGGGAGCAAATCCGGTGCTGCTGCTAGGCGTGGACCAGCCTAGGCTGTGTGCTGCGCGTTGCTGGGGCTAGAGCTGGTGTGGCTTGGCCGGCCGTGCGTGCGTGCGCGCGCGTGTAGAGGAGCTGGCGCGGGATTGGGGGCGGGCGGCCGGGCGTGCTGCAGCAGCAGGGCTGGTGAGCGGCGGCTGCGGGAGTAGAAGCAGGCGGCGCACGCGGGCAGGGCCAGGCAGTTGGTGGCCCAGGGCGGTGCGGGCGGTTGAGCCAAGCAGTGGAGAGGCGCGCGCGCTGTGAGGTGTTGTGCTGGGGAGGATAGGGGAGGGCTTGACAGCGGCGGCGGAGCTGGCGGGTGAGGCTCGAGCGGGCCGGCAGGTGGAGCGGAGGTGACGGCCGGCGGCAGAGCTGGAGGTAGCGGCAACGTTGACCCGCAGAATTTGCTCGAGCTGCTCGTGTAGACGATGAACAGCACGAAGAACCGACGGAAAAGGCTAACAAAAACCTCCGATTTCTCTCGATTAGAGCACATAAATTGGGGAATGTGTAGATCAGCACTAAATACACCAGATCCGTGGATCAAAACCACAAAAAACTCAACAAATTCGCAGATCAAATTTCGAGCTATTTTTTGGGGCAAAATTTTTGGGAAATTGTTGGGCGAAATTGATGAAATTGGAGGGTCAAATTCGTGGCAACCTTCGCTCTGATACTATATGATGCGGCCTAAGGCCACGTGGGTTGCCCGATCTCACGAATTGACCGAGGGAAAGGCGGGGGAGAGGAAGGACACGAAGAACACGGCGAAGAACACGATGAACACATGCAAACACACGCAACACAACCCGATACAATTCCGGTTTACTCCCGATAGCCCGAACCACTATCCCGATAGAATCTCTCAAGGGAGAGACACGCGGTAGAATCCCCGAGAGGAAGATCGGTATACGATCGGTGGAATCACACGAGTGAGAGACCGGTGGTAGAATCACAAGTGTGAGAGACTAATCATATATGGTGATGCGGGCTAAGCCCGAGGGTGTGCCCAATCTTCACGGTTTGACCCGGGTGAGTGTGATTGCGGAGGGGGATTCGCGGGGAAGTGGATGAACGCGAAGAACACGATACAAACACACGCACACAACACAATCGGTTTGTTCTCGTTGGCCCGAACCACCAACTCGATAGAAGTTGCAAGGAAAGACCTTTCGGTAGAAGTCCCGCAAAAGATCGACAAATCGAAGATCCTATGAATCTAGAAGGGTGAAAAGACCAAACTCAATAGAAGTGCAAGCAAAAGACCAAATAGGTAGAAGTGCAAGCAAAAGATTAAGATTGGTAGAAGTCACCAAAGAGATACAATAGGATTCGATAAGGAGCCCGGTGGTACAATAGGAATTAACCTAAGGTGGGGGTTACCCAAATCCACAAAGGGATAATAGAGGCATAAGCCAATTCATCTAAACATCATCTCTCTCTCATGAAGGTGGGGGTAGGTTCCTATTTATAGGTAAGGGGATGAAGGGGTAAGTTACAAGCCAAAGGGGGCTGAGATCTGGCTGAGGTTCGATGGGGCGGAAGTTCCGGCCGTCCTGGGCGGAAGTTCCGGTCGTGGGCGGAAGTTCCGGCCATCAGGGGCGGAAGTTCCGGCCGTAGTTCTTCAGTGCGAGCATCTTCAGTCTTGGATGGAATCTGGGCGGAAGTTCCGGCCAGGCTGGGCGGAAGTTCCGGCCTGGAGCGTCCAGCCGCTTCTTCCTCCTTCTCTTCCATGCTTCCGTGACATCGGCCTTGCGTCCTCGGGTCTCCATGGCATCCTCTCCTCTCCCCGTGCTTGTCGTCGGGTTCCTATCATCAAGATATGACGGGGTATGAAGTAGTATATCGTCCCAAATAGGCGATTCGAGGCACGCGTAAAGGAGAAGATTCACCTTAGCGTGCCGTCTTGGCGATGAAGCACATGATGCGGTGAAGACCGTAGGTCGCCCCGTATCATCTCCCCCCACTTGAAAAAGAGTCATCCTCGACGATAGCTCTTCATGAACTTGTATAGGAGGTAGATGACAACCACGCTTGAATGTCGCTTCACTTGTCAAGAGCCCTATGAAAAGCACAAGAAAAGCCAAGCAACACTCAAAGCATAGCCAATGTTCCACGGGTTTAGCAAGATAGCACAAGTAGAAGGAGGTCACCTTAGCAAGATGTCGGTGTGCTCTCATTGAGAGATCTTGTGTAGTAGATGTATGGGGTTGAACCCATTCGTTGACGCTCATCCATATGTCACGTGTACCTTCACACAACAAAGACCAAGCAAAGTATATGTGTGCGTGATAGAGGAGCATATCATCAACGACATGTCCATTCATGTTCACAACACCGTTAGCACAACACAAATTTATCAAGAATAATGCATGTGCAAGGTCAATGTGTAAGAACTCCATATGAACATCTTCCAAATGTGGAAACACAAAAACTCCAAATTGTGAGACGACTATGATGTCCATCTCATGTGTAAACTCATGTGCATTATTGCACTCAAGGCATCGGAAAGAGAAATTGTTCAACATCCTTGAAGCAACAAGTGGAGAATTTGGCCAAAACGCATAAGAGGAAGTGTCCGAAATACCATCAACATGTGTGCACACAAACCATTGGAAAGAGAAATTGGTCCTCATATTTGGTGCAACACACCACATATCATCCAAAAAGTTCATCAAGAAGACATTTGCACAACCGTGCGTGCCAACAAACCAAATGAAAGAGCAATTGGTCAACTTGTTTGAGGCAACACCAACGGTAAGAATCACATCTTCATGCTTGCAAAAGAACCACAAGAAAGAGAAATTGTTCGGCATGTTCAATGCAAAGCATGGGAAAGGTATTAGAGCCGGGTTCGATCTTGAACTCACTTGTATTATGCTCTCAAGAGCTCTTTTGTCAACTCGTGCTCAATCGAGGTTGACATTGGCAATCTTGTACCTACACACAAAATAGGCAAAGCAAAGAACGTGTGTGCATGGTATATGAACACATCATCCATCATGATGGTCCATCTCTTTTGCACATCACCATTAGCATTAAGCAATTTATCATAGTTTATGTGGTGAATATGCGGAGTAAACACATGAACATGCTCATCAAGGATATAGGCAAAGTCTCCAAAATTTGAGAGAGCTATGGGGGCCATCTCATTTACAAGCATATTAACATCATTGCAAACCAAGCATTGGAAAGAGCAAGTATTCAACATTTTGGTTGCATTAATGGGAGAGTATTGCAAGCATCTAGCACAAAACATGTTCAACATTTTAGCATTGTTGTCGACAAACCTAGGGAAAGAGCAATTGTTCGGCAAGGTTGTCACAACACAAGCATTAGCATCATCATTTTCATTGCAAGCAATACATGGGAAAGAGCAATTGTTCAACATATTGCAAGCCATAGGATAGAAATCGAAACACTCATAGCATGGCATGGACATATTATCATACGCAACTACTTCCACATGATCAACAATGGTGGTATCACAAGTATCACAAGGGAATGTGAAAGAAGCATATGACATAGCAATGGGATCATCCAACTCATGCAAGCACTCACAAATCATCATGTCCACTAGTGGGATCATGGCATCATCAACACCCATATAGGTACCTTTGTAGTCCGACTCATTTGAAGTGGGTGTTGTGGAAGAGGTAGGCTCCATGTGGCCTCCATGTTCATCTTCAATCAAGCATGGTGTGATAGCATCATCTTCATGCACCATGTACATCTTCTTTTCCGTGATCGACGTCTCGTCATCCATGGGACCTAATGAGACAGAAGAAAACACACTAGAGGTAGAGGGTAAGTTGTTAGAATTCGAATTGGCCTCACATGACCTATCAACTACCACTCTCATCTCATGTGGTGTATCACTCATGCTCTCGAAGTGTATGCACTCAAGCTCACATATAGTGGATGCACTCATCTCACATATAGTGGAGTCGCTCATCTCACATATAGTGGAGTCGCTCATCTCACATATAGTGGAGTCGCTCATCTCACATATAGTGGAGTCCCTCATCTCACATATAGTGTAGTCGCTCATCTCACATATAGTGGAGTCCCTCATCTCCATGGCAATGACGTCGTCGATGTCCGAGCAATCTAGCAAAGAGGAAGACAACACAAGAGGAGTAGAGGTTAATGTGTTAGAAATCAAAGCGTCCTCACTCAACTCATGTGGTGTGTCACTCTTGCTCTCAAGGTGTTTGAAGTAGGATTTGCACTCGGTTTTATCTTGGGTGGTCATCTTGGCTATTTGATCATCTAAGTTGGCAAAGTAGGCTCTCATCTCGGCTTGTTCTTGTGGTGTCATTTTGGGTGACTCTCACTAGGAAGGGTGTATGTATGTGGTGGAAGGAAAACTACCAAAAGGTCAAAACTCGCAAACCAAAATCGAGTAAATGGTTCAAGTTAGAGAATAACCGATATGTACTCACACACACACTCAAAGCACACGCAAAAGGCTAAGAACTCTATATGGTGGTAGGTGAGGAAGCGGATAGCAAACGAAAAGAACCAAAGAAAATGTCTATTGTCAAATGTGGGTAAGATCCAAAGTCAAATGTCAAAAGCGGTGATCCATGTCAAGGAAACACGGAAACACACACAAGGAAGAACAATGGGGTTAGCGCGACCAAGGAAGTGAGCAAGTAACAAAGATGGTCCTAACGAAGACTATTAGCTCGGTGTCGCGCCAACACAAGAGAGACCGTAGCTTGGTTGCATATGAGAGAAGCAACTAGATTTGCACAAATGCCACTCTTCTCTTTTCTCTCTTAGTTCTCACAAGCTTTGCACTCCTTTGTATCGGTGGACACACACTCCTTTTCTATTTGTTTTTCTTTTTCTCTTTTTTTTCACCTTTTTCTATGCTTAGAAGCTTTATTTTTCTCTATGTATATATCACACTTTTCTTCTTTTGTGTATCTTTCTCACCGAGCTTGCTTCGGAGCTTTGCTCAACACAACGCACACACACACCCTCTCACGGTCGTGACACTTGTGCAATGCTTCGCAACACTCGGAAAGCCACTCTCAATGGGATAGGTACACAAAGAAAGAAATGGGGCTACAAGGGGTGGGGCAAGTTATACCTATTGACGTTAGGCGGTGTCAAGCACACGAACTTGCGATGATCGAGGTGGTGTCGATGATGGTGTCGAAGTTGCGCCGGAATCCGGGGTACCAAAGGTGTCGTCGCGGTGTTGGTGTAGGCGCGGAAGCGAAATAGACAACCAATGCACTTCAAATCGGAAACCGAGCAAATTAAGTCAATGCCCGAAAAGTTGGGTCAAAACGAGCGGTCAAAAGTTGGGCTCCAAAAATCGTCAAAAATTAGACGTAGACTATGTAGAGTCGTTGGAGGATGTTGTTAAAGTTTGGAGTCAAACAGGCGCCGGAAAGTTGTCAAAATTTGGGGCAAAAAGATGGGTCAAAACTGGACGAATTTTGGGTCAGAAATGCGCGCCGGGCCGGAACTTCTGGTCTTGTTCCGGCCAAGTTCCGGAAACTGTCCAAAACTAACCAGAATGTTACTGTGAGCAAAATCGCTATTTCCGGAACTTGAGCGGATGTAGAGCGGAAGTACCGGACAGGCGGTAGTACCGCTGATATTGGCCGGAACTTCCGGTCTAAGAAAATTTCTGGCGATTTGAGGATTTTTCTTGCGCGATCTGTGGGCGAAATTGAGCTGGGGCGTTGCCTGGGCGCGTGCGGCTGCGCGGATTGGGGAATTGGGAAAATCTGCTGGGCAGCTTGTGCGGTGGTGGCCTGGGCAGGGGCGCGCGTGAGCGGACGGTGGTTGGCCCTGGTGGCTCGATGCGTGGGCGTGGGCGCGGCTCTTGGAACAGCTGGGGCGTGGGCCGGCGAGTGGTGGTGTGGCCTGGTGGCGCGCGTGCTTACCAGGACGCGAGCGAGGAGCGTGGCGAGGCGGCTCGGTGGTCCGGCGTGGTGCGGCTGGTGGAGCGGGCGTGGCGCGAGGCGAGCTGCAGGTGCGGCGTGGGCTGGGCCAGGCGGCCTTGGGCAGCGAGGGAGCGGCCAGGTGCGGCGGAGCCAGGCGGCCGTTTGGTGGAGGCGCGCGTGAGCGGATCGAGCGGGGCGGCAGATGCGGCGGCTGCGCGCGTGGGTTGAGGTGGGCCAGGCGGAAACGGGCGGCGCTGTGGTTGTTTGGCTCGATGGGCGGCGCGCGGGAGCTGGTGGTTGCTGGCTGTGCGTGGGGGCGCGTGGTGGTGTTGGTGCTGTACGCGGAAGCTGGTGGAGGAAGAAAGGTGGGGCGGTTGCTGCTGGTGGTGGTTGTTTGAGCTGCTGGTGGCGCGGGTGTGTTGGGCGCAGCGAAGAAGAAGGTCGATTTGACTAGATGGGAAAATTTGGTGCGAGCGGAAGTTCCGGTACACTGAGCGGTACTACCGGAAATACACGAATTTTCCAGATCTGAGATCTGCGTCAAGAACAGCACGAACTCGGGGCGGAAAATGGGGCGAAAATCGTCGGATTTCGAGAGGAATAGGTGGAATTGGCCGGTGAAAATTGGAGGGATGATAGATCAACACCAAAGACAACAGATCTGTGGACCAAAACCACAAAAAACGCAACAAATCCTGAGATCCAAATTCGAGCTATTTTTTGGGGAAAATTTTTGGGGAAATTTTTGGGCGAAATTGGTGGAATCGGAGGGTCAAATCCGTGGCAACCTCTGCTCAGATACCATATGATGCGGGCTAAGCCCGAGGGTGTGCCCAATCTTCACGGTTTGACCCGGGTGAGTGTGATTGCGGAGGGGATTCGCGGGAAGTGGATGAACGCGAAGAACACGATACAAACACACGCACACAACACAATCGGTTTGTTCTCGTTGGCCCGAACCACCAACTCGATAGAAGTTGCAAGGAAAAGACCTTTCGGTAGAAGTCCCGCAAAAAGATCGACAAATCGAAGATCCTATGAATGAAAAGATCAAACTCAATAGAAGTGCAAGCAAAAGACCAAATAGGTAGAAGTGCAAGCAAAAGATCAAGATTGGTAGAAGTCACCAAAGAGATACAATAGGATTCGATAAGGAGCCCGGGTGGTACAATAGGAATTAACCTAAGGTGGGGGTTACCCAAATCCACAAAGGGATAATAGAGGCATAAGCCAATTCATCTAAACATCATCTCTCTCTCATGAAGGTGGGGGTAGGTTCCTATTTATAGGTAAGGGGATGAAGGGGTAAGTTACAAGCCAAAGGGGCCGAGATCCGGTCGAGGTTCGATGGGGCGGAAGTTCCGGCCGTCCCGGGCGGAAGTTCCGGTCGTAGGCGGAAGTTCGGCCATCGAGGCGGAAGTTCCGGCCGTAGTTCTTCGAGTGCGAGCATCTTCGGTCTTGGATGGAATCCGGGCGGAAGTTCCGGCCAGCGTCGGGCGGAAGTTCCGGCCTGGAGCGTCCAGCGCTTCTTCCTCCTTCTCTTCCATGCTTCCGTGACATCGGCCTTGCGTCCTCGGGTCTCCATGGCATCCTCTCCTCTCCCCGTGCTTGTCGTCGGGTTCCTATCATCAAGATATGACGGGGTATGAAGTAGTATATCGTCCCAAATAGGCGATTCGAGTCACGCGTAAAGGAGAAGATTCACCTTAGCGTGCCGTCTTGGCGATGAAGCACATGATGCGGTGAAGACCGTAGGTCGCCCCGTATCATAAGGAGTGCCTTGATACAATAGATTTGATAATCTAAGGAGGGGGTTTCCCTAATCCCAAAGGGATGGTGGTGGCATAAACCTAGGTTCTCTCAAGTTCAACTCTTGACCTCATGAAGGGGGAGGTGGGAGCCTATATATAGGGAGCCACTAAGGAGGGGTAGTTTAGGCATACAAATAGCATAGAGGGAGGTTGCATGGGCTAGGCCCAAGTGTTGGAAGTGCATGGGGAGGGCGGATTGTCCGGCCTTGATGGGGGTGGACAATCCAGCCCGGAGGTGATGCTTCATGCGACTTTTCTTCTTGGCGACCTCGGACGCATCTTCTTCCTTCTTCTCTTCCATGCCTCCGTGACCTCGGCCTTGAGTGTGGTTCTTGTGACGCCCCGGAACCGGTACCATGAGGATTCCAGCGATCCCGCCGAAATCCGCACGATATCGATTCTGAGACGCCCTCCGACACGACGTGCGCGACGAATCACACACGTGATGCCAGAGGAATTAACACGAGCGGTAACATTACAACAGGATTACAATAGAGCCCACAAGATACATATATTACAACAACGACTCCAACGAGTCAAGATACAAATATACAATACAAAGAACCAAATCATACAGAAGATCGAATACGTCCGAGTACGGACAAGATACAAATTGGACTAAGAGTCCTGAAGATAACCAGTGGCGTCCATAACCCTGCCCAGGCCAAGCCGGAAGGGTAACCTTGCTAACGTCGTCATCTCGTACCTGTCAAAGTCGGGCCATCGGTTGCCGACAAAAGGGAGGAAGCAAAAGAGAAAGGGGAAAGGCGAGAGTAAGTACCAAGGAACGAACTCCGGCATGTACTTAGCGAGCGAGTATAAATATATATCGCCTGGGCTATATGGTAGGTTTAGCGGCAGCAAAACTATAACCAATAGAGACACGCTACAACATCCGTCTACTCAGAGAAGATAAGAGAGCGCACAAGGTAACAGATAAATACTACACAAACATAACCCAGCCAAATACACATATCCCCTTCAACAATTGCGAAGAGGCAATGTAAAAGGCACTCAACGGTGGACAAGTTTTATTAGGTATCGGTTGTAGTAATGCTATATTACTACGCAAGTTATTATCAGATTATTAACAACAAGTATAAGGTGTAAGTTGTTCTATGATCAAGCTATACAATTCCAAGTCGTCCATAACCGCGGACATGGCTTATCGATAAGATGTACACCCTGCAGGGGTTGCCCAAATGTAACCATACGCATGCTCGATCCACTTACGACAGGTGGATGTCTCACAACAAGACCGTTCCCAGTTCAACAAGACAGTCTAGGGGGGCCACCCGACTAAGCTACCCGTGACGAAGTCCGGCCGTACTCCGAAGCGGACTCAGGGTTTGCGTTAACGGCTAGGCGTGCAAACCACACGCTTCGCTAAACGTTCCGCAGGGTACAGTGCAGAATATAAACACCCGAAGGCAACAGGAAGTAAACACCCGAAGGCAACAGGTAAGTAAAGCATGGCATACATGGCATAGGCAAATAAAACCAAGGTTGTGGCCCCCTTTTCAACCGACTTGAGAAAAGGTAATGGGTGAGGGGGTCCCAATAATCGTCCCCACGCATGGGTAGAGCGCTCAATCTCGGAACGAGATAACAAGAACTCGGGTCCTAGGGGACATTAGCGAGTCAAAGTTCCGATGCTTTCGCAAAGGGGCTCACGAGATGCCTCTGCTTACAATTTTAGTTGTTAACAAGTAAGTAAAGCATGTGTATCTCCAACAAGCGATATAGCATGTGATAACCTCCCAACAACCCAACATATCCCGATAACAGATCGAGATAAACAACAGAGCCTAAACACGCCTACGACTCGCAAGGCTCAAACATCAAGCAACGGCTATGGGTAAGGAATGATACATATAGGATTATTATGGTACACAAGTGGATAGGACACGTGACTCGATAAAGAATCGTAACATAAGGATAGCAGTGCGAGGGAGAGAGTAAATAGGTGAAGAGAGAGGGCTCGCCTGTGAAAAGCTGCAGAAGAACTTGTCGGAGAACTCGTCGTATCTCACATCAACACTTCGCGATCCTATCCGGGAAGAAGCAAATGCTGGAACACACAACGCATGCAAGTCTTACTACTACGGATAAAGAAGATCCAGCATGATCAGGATGATATGCATGACATGGCAAGGATGATGCGATGCACTTATCCAATTTAATCGGAGTCGGAACCCCGGACAAACAAATTAGAGTTGGAGTTGCATTTTCTACCGACAAATTTAAGGGTGGATTAACATAGCAAACATGTCAGGGGTGAGCTATATCAAAGTTAAATGGAACCGGGACAACATTTATATAATATCCCACATATTCCATATATTCCATATTAGGTGATAATGCAAACTATCACGAATTTATATGATGCTTAAGGAAACAGGAAGCATGGATGGCGTATTCATGTTCCTCTCATTTTTCTGATCAATTTTCATACATAACACTTTTTCATTTGAGCTACAGATTAAAAGTTATTCACATATTAGTTTTTATCATTTTAACATAGAAAAACAGAATTATTTTTATTAGAAAAGGACCCAGAAACAATTTCTGAAAAGGGGGAAGGATCCCGGGTTACTTAGCAAGATATGCAGGGGGTTTTGTCTGAAAAGAACGGCGGCAGGGACGCCGGGTTGAGGTTGAAAAAGAAGAATGGGCCTAGTTGCAAAATATGCAGATCCAGATCTGGGAAGGTTTTCTCACCGGATAGAGGCTAGCCCGAGCCACTGACGGGTGGGGTCAGAGAAGCTAGCTTGGCGCTGACGAGGCTGGGGACGTGGCAACCATGCGCTGCTGCTTCTGCCTGTTTCTAACGAAACTGAAGAAAGGGGGAGGGAACAGAAACGGTGGTCAGCGACAGATGCCGACGGCGTCCGGAAGATGGCGGCGCGCGGCGACAGAAAAAGGAGGGGGAAAAAGGCGGTTGCTCACCCAGGAAGGTTCGCGGTGAGGTGGGAAGGCTTGGGGGCGCTCGGGCGGACGAGGAAGAGGCTGGGGGTCGTCGGAGAAGGCGAGGACGGAGCAGGGGCGCGCGGTGTCCGTGCGGTTGCGGAGCAGGTCGAGCACGCTCTCGAGGTTGCGGAGCGAGCCGGGCAAACGAGGAGGCGCGGGGTGCGCGTTGTTGCGGTGAGTCGAGGAGGAGCGGCGCCGTAGCGGGCGGTCACCGGAGCTTGGCCGTCGTCGACCATCTGCGGCGGACGGCGACTCAAGTCACTAAGAGGAAGGAACCAAAACGAGCGGAACGAGAAGGGGAAAAGGTCCGGGGGTGCGCCATGATACCGGGAACACGAAGATGTCCGCCGATTAACCGAGCCGGAGGTCGCCGGTGGCGGAAGCGTCGAATGTCCGCGGTGGCCGGAGGATGAAAACGAGGTCCTCGACGACGATTGGGGAAGCCCCCGGCTTGGTTGAGGGCACTAGGCGGACGAGGAAGACGAGGCGGAGCCGCCGGTGGCCTCAGATCATCTGGGGGTGGCCGGAGATGGTGGATCGACGGCGAATTGAGCGCTAGAGGTGTTGGGGTTTCTCCCTATTGATTTTTTTCGTGGAGAAGGGGAAAGGAGGAGGGAGCAGGTGAGAGGAGTGTGGTCAAGGGGAACGAAAAGAAGGCGTGGTCCAGAAGTAAAGCAAGGGGATGAGGATCATGCGAGGGAGGTGGAGCTTGGCGTGTTGGTGGAGGACAGGTGACGGAAGGGGTCACGCCATTCGCGTGTCCGGGAAGAGGACAAGGATCGAGCTCTCCTCGCCTGAAGAGGTACGGGCTGGTGGAGAAGAGATGGGCCGAGCTGGTTGGGCTGCTGCGGCCAGAAAAAGAAAGAAGAGGAGATGGGCCAGGGGAGGGAAGGAGGAAAGAGGGAGGTGGGCCGAGAGGAAAAGAGGGCCAGAAGGAAAGAGAGAAAGCCCAAGGTTAGCTCTTAGGGTTTTATTTTCGAAAATCCTTTTGCTGATTTGAAAACTGGTTTGAAACATCTTTTGAAAATAGAGCAAAACAAATAAAGTTTTATTTTGAAAACATTTAAAAATAGTTTTATTTATTAGATAGTTTTGGTGTTAAGGTTTTGTTAAAGAAAAAGACATAGAGGAGGTTTATTAAATAAACCATATGAGAGGGAGAAACTCAAAATAGTTTTTATTTAAAATGATTTTTATTTGATAAAATCTTGTGGATGATATGATGCAAGATGCCATGATGCATAAAAGAAAAAGAACAAGCAATTCTATTAGGGGTACGATCCTGGGCCGTTACAATCGACACCACTAACAAGGGATCGCGCCCCGAGATCCCACCTCAAGGTACGGGGGAGAGAGGTGAACTATCGGATCTTCTGGCGACGTGTCGATCTCCTCGACACCACTAACAAGAATTGTTACTCCAAGTAGAACGGTCGACACCACCAACAAGAAGTCGTTGTTCCGCTGTCGATGATGCGCTTCGTCGGAGCCTCGGTCGCGGATGAGCAGCGTCGTACACAAAGATGGAAGGAGTAAGAATCACATTGATCCACTCATTCAAGTAACAAGAGCGAATAATAAGAGTAGTCGGTATGGTCGCGACTCCATCCCGCACTCAAAGTATTACTCCGTACATGAATAAGAGAATCGTGCAACCAACTCCAGGAATACAGATTGGCGTCCTTGACAACCGTTGTCAACGAAGATTTGATGGGATCAAAGCACAAGATTTGAAGAAGGATCACATAAACAAAGCTGATGTCAAACGGAGAAGACAAAGATTAGCCGGCGGTGATGTTCTTCTATCGAAAATCTTCGAAGGTCGGTCCTATTAGGATAAGGCATAGATCGTCCAACCCACGTCGGAACCTAAGACTCAGAGAAGCAGATAAGAGAAGATTCAAAATTCGCAAAGGTAAGAGGAGAAAGAATATAGGTAAGGAGAAAAATCAGAGCTAATCAGATCTATCCAACGAGTTTTCAGAAAATAGTTTTGACACTAGACACAACGTCCGTTGGCAAGGTTATCCTACAGGCTGGACTAGTGGGGTACCGTCAACCTGAGGCTCGATACCAACTTGTGACGCCCGGAACCGGTACCATGAGGATTCCGGCGATCCCGCCGAAATCCGCACGATATCGATTCGGAGACGCCCTCCGACACGACGTGCGCGACGAATCACACACGTGATGCCAGAGGAATTAACACGAGCGGTAACATTACAACAGGATTACAATAGAGCCCACAAGATACATATATTACAACAACGACTCCAACGAGTCAAGATACAAATATACAATACAAAGAACCAAATCATAAAGAAGATCGAATACGTCCGAGTACGGACAAGATACAAATTGGACTAAGAGTCCTGAAGATAACCAGTGGCGTCCATAACCCTGCCCAGGCCAAGCCGGAAGGGTAACCTTGCTAACGTCGTCATCTCGTACCTGTCAAAGTCGGGCCATCGGTTGCCGACAAAAGGGAGGAAGCAAAAGAGAAAGGGGAAAGGCGAGAGTAAGTACCAAGGAACGAACTCCGGCACGTACTTAGCGAGACTGGAAATGGCTATGCTCGCCGAGCGAGTATAAATATATATCGCCTGGGCTATATGGTAGGTTTAGCGGCAGCAAAGCTATAACCAATAGAGACACGCTACAACATCCGTCTACTCAGAGAAGATAAGAGAGCGCACAAGGTAACAGATAAATACTACACAAACATAACCCGACCAAATACACATATCCCCTTCAACAATTGCGAAGAGGCAATGTAAAAGGCACTCAACGGTGGACAAGTTTTATTAGGTATCGGTTGTAGTAATGCTATATTACTACGCAAGTTATTATCAGATTATTAACAACAAGTATAAGGTGTAAGTTGTTCTATGATCAAGCTATACAATTCCAAGTCGTCCATAACCGCGGACACGGCTTATCGATAAGATGTACACCCTGCAGGGGTTGCCCAAATGTAACCATACGCATGCTCGACCCACTTACGACAGGTGGATGTCTCACAACAAGACCGTTCCCAGTTCAACAAGACAGTCTAGGGGGGACACCCGACTAAGCTACCCGTGACGAAGTCCGGCCGTATTCCGAAGCGGACTCAGGGTTTGCGTTAACGGCTAGGCGTGCAAACCACACGCTTCGCTAAACGTTCCGCGGGGTACAGTAGAGAATATAAACACCCGAAGGCAACAGGAAGTAAACACCCGAAGGCAACAGTAAGTAAAGCATGGCATACATGGCATAGGCAAATAAAACCAAGGTTGTGGCCCCCTTTTCAACTGACTTGAGAAAAGGTAATGGGTGAGGGGGGTCCCAATAATCGTCCCCACGCATGGGTAGAGCGCTCAATCTCGGAACAGATAAGAAGAACTCGGGTCCTAGGGGACATTAGCGAGTCAAAGTTCCGATGCTTTCGCAAAGGGGCTCACAGATGCCTCTGCTTACAATTTTAGTTGTTAACAAGTAAGTAAGCATGTGTATCTCCAACAACTGATATAGCATGTGATAACCTCCCAACAACCCAACATATCCCGATAACAGATCGAGATAAACAACAGAGCCTAAACACGCCTACGACTCGCAAGGCTCAAACATCAAGCAACGTCTATGGGTAAGGAATGATACATATAGGATTATTATTTTACACAAGTGGATAGGACACGTGACTCGATAAAGAATCGTAACATAAGGATAGTAGTGCGAGGGAGAGAGTAAATAGGTGAAGAGAGAGGGCTCGCCTGTGAAAAGCTGCAGAAAAACTTGTCGGAGAACTCGTCGTATCTCACATCAACACTTCGCGATCCTATTCGGGAAGAAGCAAATGCTGGAACACACAACGCATGCAAGTCTTACTACTACGGATAAAGAAGAACCGGCATGATCAGGATGATATGCATGACATGGCAAGGATGATGCGATGCACTTATCCAATTTAATCGGAGTCGGAACCCCGGACAAACAAATTAGAGTTGGAGTTGCATTTTCTACCGACAAATTTAAGGGTGGATTAACATAGCAAACATGGCAGGGGTGAGCTATATCAAAGTTAAATGGAACCGGGACAACATTTATATAATATCCCACATACTCCATATATTCCATATTAGGTGATAATGCAAACTATCACGGATTTATATGATGCTTAAGGAAACAGCAAGCATGGATGGCATATTCATGTTCCTCTCATTTTTCTGATCAATTTTCATACAGAACACTTTTTCATTTGAGCTACAGATTAAAAGTTATTCACATATTAGTTTTTATCATTTTAACATAGAAAAACAGAATTATTTTTATTAGAAAAGGACCCGTAAACAATTTCGAAAAAGGGGAAGGATCCCGGGTTACTTAGCAAGATATGCAGGGGGTTTTGTCTGAAAAGAACGGCGGCAGGGAAGCCGGGTTGAGGTTGAAAAAGAAGAATGGGCCTAGTTGCAAAATATGCAGATCCAGATCTGGGAAGGTTTTCTCACCGGATAGAGGCTAGCCCGAGCCACGCGACGGGTGGGGTCAGAGAAGCCAGCTTGGCGCTGACGAGGCTGGGGACGTGGCAACCATGCGCTGCTGCAGCTGCCTGTTTCTGACGAAACTGAAGAAAGGGGGAGGGAACAGAAACGGTGGTCAGCGACAGACGCCGACGGCGTCCGGAAGATGGCGGCGCGCGGCGACAGAAAAAGGAGGGGGAAAAAGGCGGTTGCTCACCCAGGAAGGTTCGCGGTGAGGTGGGAAGGCTTGGGGGCGCTCGGGCGGACGAGGAAGAGGCTGGGGGTCGTCGGAGAAGGCGAGGACGGAGCAGGGGCGCGCGGTGTCCATGCGGTTGCGGAGCAGGTCGAGCACGCTCTCGAGGTTGCGGAGCGAGCCGGGCAAACGAGGAGGCGCCGGGGGTGCGCTTTGTTGCGGTGAGTCGAGGAGGAGCGGCGCCGTAAGCGGGCGGTCACCGGAGCTTGGCCGTCGTCGACCATCTGCAGCGGACGGCGACTCAAGTCACTAAGAGGAAGGAACCAAAACGAGCGGAACGAGAAGGGGAAAAGGTCTGGGGGGTGCGCCATGATACCGGGAACACGAAGATGTCCGCCGATGAACCAGTCGAGGTCTGCCGGTGGCGGAAACGTCGAATGTCTGCGGTGGCCGGAGATGAAAACGAGGTCCTCGACGACGATTGGGGAAGCCCCCGGCTTGGTTGAGGGCACTAGGCGGACGAGGAAGACGAGGCGGAGCCGCCGGTGGCCTCAGATCATCTGGGGGTGGCCGGAGATGGTGGATCGACGGCGAACTGAGCGCCAGAGGTGTTGGGGTTTCTCCCTGTTGATTTTTTTCGTGGAGAAGGGGAAAGGAGGAGGGAGCAGGTGAGAGGAGTGTGGTCAAGGGGAACGAAAAGAAGGCGTGGTCCAGAAGTAAAGCAAGGGGATGAGGATCATGCGAGGGAGGTGGAGCTTGGCGTGTTGGTGGAGGACAGCGACGGAAGGGGTCACGCCATTCGCGTGTCCAGGAAGAGGACAAGGATCGAGCTCTCCTCGCCTGAAGAGGTACGGGCTGGTGGAGAAGAGATGGGCCGAGCTGGTTGGGCTGCTGCGGCCAGAAAAAGAAAGAAGAGGAGATGGGCCAGGGGAGGGAAGGAGGAAAGAAGGAGGTGGGCCGAGAGGAAAAGAGGGCCAGAAGGAAAGAGAGAAAGCCCAAGGTTAGCTCTTAGGGTTTTATTTTCGAAAATCCTTTTGCTGATTTGAAAACTGGTTTGAAACATCTTTTGAAAATAGAGCAAAACAAATAAAGTTTTATTTTGAAAACATTTAAAAATAGTTTTATTTATTAGATAGTTTTGGTGTTAAGGTTTTGTTAAAGAAAAAGACATAGAGGAGGTTTATTAAATAAACCATATGAGAGGGAGAAACTCAAAATAGTTTTTATTTAAAATGATTTTTATTTGATAAAATCTTGTGGATGATATGATGCAAGATGCCATGATGCATAAAAGAAAAAGAACAAGCAATTCTATTAGGGGTACGATCCTGGGCCGTTACAGTTCTTGACGTTGACGCGCATGATGAAGCGTAGACCGTAGGTCGGGCTACATCACGACGGCAACCCGAGGATCCAAGCGACACCACTAACAAGGGATCGCGTCCGGAGATCCGCACGCCATGGTACGGGGGAGAGAGGTGAACTACGCCTGGGGTCTTGGGCGACGTGTCGAGGCTCCTCGGCACCGCTAACAAGAATGGCTTGGTCCGAGCGTGGGCGGTCGACACCACCAACAAAGAGTTCGTTTGTTTGCAGATGACGATGATGACTCCCGGAGAAAACAAAGGAAGGAGTAACGGTCCTACACCGGATCCACGAATTCGGCGTAACAAGAGCGAATACAATAGGAGTAGTCGGCATGGTGAGCTCCGGCCTTATCCCGCACTCCGAAGTATTACTCTTGCACGGGAATATGAGAATCGGTGCAGCGCAACTCCCGGGAACACGGATTGACGACCTTGGCAAAGCATCGGCATCGAAGGTTCATGAGGTCAAGAACACAAGGGATGGGAGAAGGTTACGCATAAGCACGAGATGGCGTCCACGGAAGAAGGCAAGGGTTAGCCGTCGGTGATGTTCTTGCTAGCCGGAAGATCTTCGAGAGAATCGAGTCCTATTAGGTGAAGGCGAGAGATCGTCCAACCCACGTCGGAACCTAAGACTCGAGAGAAGCGAGATAAGGGAAGATCCAAAACTCGCAATCGGTGAAGGAGAAAGAATATAGGTAAGGAGGAGAAAATCGAGCTAATCGAGGATCTATCCAACGAGTTTGCGAAAATATCGTTTTTGACAGACTCTGCAAACGTCCGTATTGGCAAGGTTATCCTACGAGACGGACACAGTGGGGAATGCACGAGTCAGCCCTGAGCTACGATGCAGCAGCTTGTGACGCCCGGAACCCCGGCGCCATGAGGATTCCGGCGATCGGCGAAATGCGCCGCGACCATCGGTCCGCGAGACGCCCTGGACGCGCGGCGTGCGCGACGAATCACACACGTGATGCCGGAAGGAATTAGCACGGCGGTAACATTTACAACGAGGATTGCAATAGATGCCCACGAGATACATATATTACAACGACGACTCCAACGAGTCAAGATGCAAATATCACAATACAAAAGATCCAATTCCTCCGGAAGGAGATCGAATACGTCGAGTACGGACAAGATACAAGTGGGACTAAGAGTCCTCCGAAGATAACCGAGTCGGCGTGCATAACCACCTGCCGAGCCCGAGAACCGGAAGGGTACGGGCACCTTGCTAACGTCGTCATCTCGTACCTGTCAAAAGTCGGGACCGCGGGTTGCGCAGGCAAAAGGGAGGAAGCGAGGAGAGAAAGGGAAAAGGCGGGAAGTAAGTACCAAGGAACGAACTTCGGCACGTACTGAGCGAGACTGGAAGCTGGCTGCTGCTCGGCCAGGGCGGTATATATATATATCGCCTGGGGCTATATGGTAGGTTTAGCGGCGGCAAAACTGTAACCAATAGAGACACGCTACAACATCCGTCTACTCGGAAGATAAGAGAGCGCACAAGGGTAACGGATTAAATACTACACTGACATAACCC
>NC_061514.1:216895760-216919080 GCF_022539505.1 Lolium rigidum
AGGTACAAGGCGCATCAAGACACCGGAGAGGAGGACAAGCCATGGTCAAGGGAAGGAGAGGAGCAGCGGGACATGGAGATGATCACGAAGCTGGACCCGACGTCACTCGAAGCACTCAAAGGAAGAGAAGAATGTTGGCCGGCCCAGGACCCGGTCGGACCGACCCCACAACCGGACCATCCGGTCCCAGGCCCGGTCAACCGGGCGCCCAACCGGATTTCCCCGCATCGTACCGGAAAGCAACCGGACAGAAACTTGCGAGGTTTCCGGTTGGCGACCGGTCGACCGGCCCCAGGACCGGACCACCCGGTCTGACCGGCCTCAAACCGGATCCGACGGGAATGACTCACCAAACTGCCTAAGTTATCCATTTGCGTACCTATTCGCCTTGCTGGCCATGTATACCTATATAAGGACCCGGGACCCCTCCTTTACCCCTTAGACATAATTTTGAGCTTAAACCAACTTTGAGCTTAGTCTCCCTAGGGTTAGCATCCATCTTGGACAAGCATCCTCCGTAATCAAGGCCATCCTTGTTGTTGATTTGGATATTGTTGAGTGAGATTCTAGTGCAAGTCACTCTCTCTCCCTCACCAATCTCTTTCCTCCAACACCAATCTCTCACCGGGAATTCTGCCGCGTGCCTCTTCCTTGGTGATTCTATTGGCGTGGTCCATCGAGCCACGGGGGTAAGTATCGGGTGTATCGGGTTGGTGTGCGTGCGTGAGTACCGTGTTCTTCGTGTTCCTCGCGCTCTCCCACCTTTTCCCCTCGATCCTTGGGTCAAATCGCGAGATCGGGCCAACCCCTAGATCTCAGATCTCATCATCACACCTATAACACCTAGGTACTTTCCTAGTAGCTCACAAGGTGGATATGAGGGCGGAGAGGAATCCGGAAACCACCAGCGTTCGGAGACTCCTATTGAGAATTCCACGGGATGGCGTTGGGGATCGTTCATGGGAACTGATAGTGATCCAGTGAGATGTAATCCCGAGATAGATCAATACGCCATAAACCAGTATAAGAACCATCAGTATAGTAGGGGAGATTATGAGGAGTATCCGATAGTGATCGAGTCTGACACAGACGGAGGGAATGCCTACGATGGAGTCACAGGGGAGTATACCCCAGGGGAGGATTATGCTTCATTAAATAATCATTTCATGATGACAAATTTTGTAACGACCCAGGGTAGTACCTGATGCGGGCTAAGCCCGAGGGTGTGCCCAATCTTCACGGTTTGACCCGGGTGAGTGTGATTGCGGAGGGGGATTCGCGGGGAAGTGGGTGAACGCGAAGAACACGATACAAACACACGCACACAACACAATCGGTTTGTTCTCGTTGGCCCGAACCACCAACTCGATAGAAGTTGCAAGGAAAAGACCTTTCGGTAGAAGTCCCGCAAAAAGATCGACAAATCGAAGATCCTATGAATCTAGAAGGGTGAAAAGACCAAACTCAATAGAAGTGCAAGCAAAAGACCAAATAGGTAGAAGTGCAAGCAAAAGATCAAGATTGGTAGAAGTCACCAAAGAGATACAATAGGATTCGATCGGAGCTCGGGTGGTACAATAGGAATTAACCTAAGGTGGGGGTTTCCCAAATCCACAAAGGGATAATAGAGGCATAAGCCAATTCATCTAAACATCATCTCTCCCTCATGAAGGTGGGGGTAGGTGCCTATTTATAGGTAGGGGGCCGAAGGGGTAAGTTACAAGCCAAAAGGGGCTGAGATCTGGCTGAAGCTCGACAGGGCGGAAGTTCCGGTCGCTGAGGGCGGAAGTTCCGGTCACTGAGGGAGGAAGTTCCGGTCATGATGGGCGGAAGTTCCGGTCGCTGGGGGCGGAAGTTCCGGTCGCTGAGGGCGGAAGTTCCGGTCGCTGAGGGCGGAAGTTCCGGCGATGTGGGGCGGAAGTTCCGGCCTGGAGCGTCCGAGCGCTTCTTTCTCCTTCTCTTCCATCCTTCCGTGACATCGGCCTTGCGTCCTCGGGTCTCCATGGCATCCTCTCTTCTCCCCGTACTTGTCGTCGGGTTCCTATCATCAACATATGAAGGGTATGAAGTAGTATATCGTCCCAAATAGGCGATTCGAGGCACGTGTAAAGGAGAAGATTCACCTTAGCGTGCCGTCTTGGCGATGAAGCACATGATGCGGTGAAGACCGAAGGTCGCCCCGTATCATCTCCCCCCACTTGAAAAAGAGTCGTCCTCGACGATAGCTCTTCATGAACTTGTATAGGAGGTAGATGACAACCACACTTGAATGTCGCTTCGCTTGTCAAAAGCCCTATGAATAGCACAAGAAAAGCCAAACAACACTCAAAGCATAGCCAATGTTCCACGGGTCTAGCAAGAGAGCGTAAGTAGAAGGAGGTCACCTTGGCATAATGTCGGTGTGCTCTCATTGAGAGATCTTGTGTAGTAGATGTATGGGGTTGAACCGATTTGTTGACGCTCATTCTCAAGTCACGTTTACCTTCACACAATAAAGACCAAACAAAGTATGTTTGTGTGTGATATTGGAGCACATCATCGATGACATGTCCTTTCATGTTCACAACAACGTTAGCACAACACAAATTTATCAAGAATAATGCATGTGCAAGGTCAATGTGTAAGAACTCCATATGAACATCTTCCAAATGTGGAAACACAAAAACTCCAAATTGTGAGACGACCATGGTGTCCATCTCATGTATAAACTCATTTTCATTGTTGCTCTCAAGGCATCGGAAAGAGAAATTGTTCAACATCCTTGAAGCAACAAGTGGAGAATTTGGCAAAAACACATACGGAAGAGTGTCCAAAATATCATCAATATGTGTGCACACAAACCATTGGAAAGAGAAATTGGTCCTCATATTTGGTGCAACACACAACATATCATCCAAAAACTTCACCAAGTAGAAATTTGCACAACCGTGCGTGCCAACAAACCAAAGGAAAGAGAAATTGCTCAACTTGTTTGAGGCAACACCAACGGTAAGAATCACATCATCATGCTTGCAAAAGAACCAAGAGAAAGAGAAATTGTTCGACATGTTCAATGCAAAGCATGGGAAAGGTATTAGAGCCGGGTTCGATCTTGAACTCACTTGTATTATGCTCTCTAGAGCTCTCTTTGTCAACTCGTGCTCAATCGAGGTTGACATTGGCATTCTTGTACCTACACACACAATAGGCAAAGCAAAGAACGTGTGTGCATGGTATATGAACACATCATCCATCATGATGGTCCATCTCTTTTGCACATCACCATTAGCATTAAGAAATTTATCATAGTATATGTGGTGAATATGCGGAGTAAACACATGAACATGCTCATCATGGATATAGGCAAAGTCTCCAAAGTTTGAGAGAGCTATGGGGGCAATCTCATGTACAAGCATATTAACATCATCGCAAACCAAGCATTGGAAAGAGAAAGTATTCAACATTTTGGTTGCATTAATGGGAGAGTATTGCAAGCATCTAGAGCAAAACATGTTCAACATTTTATCATTGTTGTCAACAAACCTAGGGAAAGAGCAATTGTTCATCAAGGTTGTCACAACATAAGAATTAGCATCATCATTTTCATTGCAAGCAATACATGGGAAAGAGCAATTGTTCGACATATTGCAAGCAATAGGAGAGAAAGTGAAACTCTCATAGCATGGCATGGTGATATTATCATAAGCAACTAATTCCACATGATCAACAATAGTGGTATCACAAGTATCACAAGGGAATGTGAAAGAAGCATATGACATAGCAATAGGATCATCCAACTCATGCAAGCACTCACAAATCATCATGTCCACTAGTGGGATCATGGCATCATCAACACCCATATAGGTACCTTTGTAGTCCGACTCATTTGAAGTGGGTGTTGTGGAAGAGGTAGGCTCCATGTGGCCTCCATGTTCATCTTCAATCAAGCATGGTGTGATAGCATCATCTTCATGCACCATGTACATCTTCTCCATGATCGGGAACTCGTCATCCATGGTACCTAATGAGACACAAGGAAACACACTAGAGGTAGAGGGTAAGTTGTTAGAATTCGAAATGGCCTCACATGACCTATCAACTACCACTCTCATCTCACTCGGTGTATCACTCATATCCTCAATGTGGAGGCACTCAAGCTCATGTATAGTGGATTCACTCATCTCACATATAGTGCATTCGCTCATCTCACATATAGTGGAGTCGCTCATCTCACATATAGTGGAGTCCCTCATCTCCATGGCAATGGCGTCGTCGATGTCCGAGCAACCTAGCAAAGAGGAAGACAACACAAGAGGAGTAGAGGTTAATGTGTTAGAAATCAAAGCGTCCTCACTCAACTCATGTGGTGTGTCACTCTTGCTCTCAAGGTGTTGGAAGTAGAATTTGCACTCGACTTTGTCTTTGGGGGTCATATTGGCTTCAAGAGCTTCTAGCTCGGCAAAGTAGGCTCTCATCTCGGCCTTTTCTTGTGGTGTCATTTTGGGTAGCTCTCACTAGGAAGGGTGTATGTATGTGGTGGAAGGAAAACTACCAAAAGGTCAAAACTCGCAAACCAAAATCGAGAAAATGGTTCAAGTTAGAGAATAACCGATATGTACTCACACACACACTCAAAGCACACGCAAAAGGCTAAGAACTCTATATGGTGGTAGGTGAGGAAGTGGATAGCAAACGAAAAGAACCAAAGAAAATGTCTATTGTCAAATGTGGGTAAGATCCAAAGTCAAATGTCAAAAGCGGTGATCTATGTCAATGAAACACGGAAACACACACAAGGAAGAACAATGGGGTTAGCGCGACCAAGGAAGTGAGCAAGTAACAAAGATGGTCCTAACGAAGACTATAAGCTCGGTGTCGCGCCAACACAAGAGAGACCGTAGCTTGGTTGCATATGAGAGAAGCAACAAGATTTGCACAAATGCCACTCTTCTCTTTTCTCTCTTAGTGCTTACAAGCTTTGCACTCTTTTGTATCGGTGGACACACACTTTTTTTTCTATTTCTATTTCTTTTTCTCTTTTTTTTTCTATGCTTAGAAGCTTTATTTTTCTCTATGTATATGTCACACTTTTTCTTCTTTTGTGTATCTTTCTCACCGAGCTTGCTTCGGAGCTTTGCTCAACACAACGCACACACACACCCTCTCACGGTCGTGACACTTGTGCAATGCTTCGCAACACTCGGAAAGCCACTCTCAATGGGATAGGTACACAAAGAAAGAAACGGGGTTACAAGGGGTGGGGCAAGTTATACCTATTGATGTTAGGCGGAGTCAAGCACACAAACTTGCGATGATCGAGGTGGTGTCGATGATGGTGTCGAAGTTGCGCCGGAATCCGGGGTGCCAAAGGTGTCGTCGCGGTGTTGATGTAGGCGCGGAAGCGAAATAGACAACCAATGCACTCCAAATCGGAAACCGAGCAAATTAAGTCAATGCCCGAAAAGTTGGGTCAAAACGAGCGGTCAAAAGTTGGGCTCCAAAAATCGTTAAAAATTAGACGTGGACTATGTGGAGTAGTGGGAGGATGTTGTTAAAGTTTGGAGTCAAACGGACGCCGGAAAGTTGTCAAAATTTGGGGCAAAAAGATGGGTCAAAACTGGACGAATTTTGGGTCAAAACTGCGCGTCGGGCGGTACTTCCGGCCTACTTCCGGCCAAGTTCCGGAAATGCCAGAAAACGAACCAGAAACGTTACTGCATGTCAAAGTGCGATTTTCGGAAGTAAGGCGGAGGTTGGGCGGAACTTCCGGCCGACCGGATGTACCGCTGATTTTGGCCGGTAGTTCCGCTGGGTGATTTTTCTGATGAAATCGATTGGAGATTGTGTGCTTGGCAGCGGAGATGGCCTGAGCAGCTGAGTGCGTGGGGCGATTGCAGCGATGGGACGGACGTGGTGGCCTGGAGCTGAGTTGGGCTAGCGATTGGAGGCGTGATGCGCGGCTTGCGCTGCGTGGCCAGAGGCCGTTGCTGTTGGGGCAAGTGGAGCGCTAGCGAGGAGCAGGCGATGCGGCGTTTGCGGGCGCGCGTGGCCTGGAGCGAGGAGCGGCGAGGGCGCGTGGTGGTGGCTTGCGCGCGATGTAAGGAGGCCGTGGGCCTTGGGCGGAGCGGCGCTGGGTGGGCCAAGGCGGGAGCAGCGGTTGGGCTTGGCGCGTGCGGCGTGAGATCGGGCGCGTGGTGGCGTTGCTGGCGAGCGGGGGCGAGCTGGTGGGCGCTGCGGTGCTGTGCAGGTGCAGGCGTGGTGGTGGTTGCTGCAGGCGGGTGCGGCGCTGGCGGAAACTGAGCAGCGAGTCGGAGACAGTGAAGATGCACAGCGAGGAAGAAAGGATTTGACCAGAGATTTGGAAAAAAAATTGGGCGCGGGCGGAAGTTCCGCTAGGAGCGGCCGGTAGTACCGGAAATACCCAAAATTTCGGATCTGAGATCTGGATCGACCCGAACAGCACGAACTGGTACAACACGGGGCGGAAACTGGATGGAAAATGATGGATTTCGAGGGGCAAATGATGAAATCGAGCGGAGAAAATTGGAGGGATGATAGATCAACACCAAAGACAACAGATCTGTGGACCAAAACCACAAACAACGCAACAAATTCAGAGATCCAAATTCGAGCTATTTTTTGGGGAAAATTTTTTGGGGAAAGTTTTGGGCGAAATTGGTGGAATCGGAGGGTCAAATCCGTGGCAACCTTTGCTCTGATACCATATGATGCGGGCTAAGCCCGAGGGTGTGCCCAATCTTCACGGTTTGACCCGGGTGAGTGTGATTGCGGAGGGGGATTCGCGGGGAAGTGGGTGAACGCGAAGAACACGATACAAACACACGCACACAACACAATCGGTTTGTTCTCGTTGGCCCGAACCACCAACTCGATAGAAGTTGCTAGGAAAAGACCTTTCGGTAGAAGTCCCGCAAAAAGATCGACAAATCGAAGATCCTATGAATCTAGAAGGGTGAAAAGACCAAACTCAATAGAAGTGCAAGCAAAAGACCAAATAGGTAGAAGTGCAAGCAAAAGATCAAGATTGGTAGAAGTCACCAAAGAGATACAATAGGATTCGATCGGAGCCCGGGTGGTACAATAGGAATTAACCTAAGGTGGGGGTTTCCCAAATCCACAAAGGGATAATAGAGGCATAAGCCAATTCATCTAAACATCATCTCTCCCTCATGAAGGTGGGGGTAGGTGCCTATTTATAGGTAGGGGGCCGAAGGGGTAAGTTACAAGCCAAAAGGGGCTGAGATCTGGCTGAAGCTCGACAGGGCGGAAGTTCCGGTCGCTGAGGGCGGAAGTTCCGGTCACTGAGGGCGGAAGTTCCGGTCATGATGGGCGGAAGTTCCGGTCGCTGGGGGCGGAAGTTCCGGTCGCTGAGGGCGGAAGTTCCGGTCGCTGAGGGCGGAAGTTCCGGCGATGTGGGGCGGAAGTTCCGGCCTGGAGCGTCCAGCGCTTCTTTCTCCTTCTCTTCCATCCTTCCGTGACATCGGCCTTGCGTCCTCGGGTCTCCATGGCATCCTCTCTTCTCCCCGTACTTGTCGTCGGGTTCCTATCATCAACATATGACGGGGTATGAAGTAGTATATCGTCCCAAATAGGCGATTCGAGGCACGTGTAAAGGAGAAGATTCACCTTAGCGTGCCGTCTTGGCGATGAAGCACATGATGCGGTGAAGACCGAAGGTCGCCCCGTATCAGTACCCCTATTAGATTTGTTTGCGTTTTTTTTCTTTTATGCATCATCATGGCATCATGCATATTTTCTGGCTTATCTACAAACTTAAAAAAATATTTTCGCAAAACCCTTTTTTGCTTTGCTAAAATATCCGTGCGATTTTATAAGACCGCTCCCATCTTATTCTTAAAAACAAAACAAATAATTTTGCAGTGCATTCATTTTAAATAAAATGTTTTACAATCTTTTCCTCCTTTTCTATGTATATCCTTTTTGTTTATCCTTGTCTGTATCTCTCTTTTAATTCTTGGTTTGCTCCAAAATCCTCATAAGGCCGTGAGGCCTTCTTTGCTTGAGACCAAGCTCACCACCGATCCAGCAAGCCCAAAAACACCTCACGCCAGGAGAGCTCCACCTTGTCGTCTCCACACCTCGCAGCCACTCACGCAATGAGCGTGATCCCTCTCCAACCCGACGTCATCTTCCACCACCGCACCCAGGCAACCACTCCTCACCGCTCCTCCCACTTTAAATCCCCTTCGAGGTCCCAGCGAACCCTAGCTCCTCTTTCCCTCCGCGCCGTCGCCGCATAACCGGCATGTGGTTCTTTTTCTTCTTCCCTATCAACCACCGAGCTCCCCGTCATCGGCTCACCGTCGCTCCGTCGTTTCCGGTCACCTCTGTAACACCCCGTTGCTACCGGAGATCGCCGGAGCGTGAGGAGGAGGATAACACCGCTTGTGGAGAGCGGCCACCGGAGGGGATCGCTGCTTGTGGAGAGCAGCCACCGGAGAGAGGTAGGGGACGGAGAGAGAGGAACGGGAGCAACCCGACTCAGCACAATTTCCTCGATGTCTTCCTACAGGTGCGCTTCTCCTTTTGTTGGCATCCATCAGTACTGCCAGCCCAAGACCACCAGGCCCGTGGCCCATGACGTCTAGGCCTACCTCTCCCAAGGTATCCGGGTGTGACAATACCGCCCCCAAAAAACATTGCTTGTCCCCAAGCAATGGATGAACGCCGCTTCCACGGACACCTCCTTCCACAAACACCTCCAGGGTCCCATGGCATTCCATCAAGCTGTGTCCTGTTGCATAGCTTATGGATACTGAACTTGGACAGGAACTGCAAGCAGAAGTAGCACACGCCTGGATCACACTGCTTGCACTGAAGGTAGCATCCAAATCCGCCAAAGGAACAGTAATTACTGCAGTTGTATAACTCATACTCAAGATGAACCCATACATGTCCACAGTATAGCTCAAGGATAATGTCAGCGCGGCACTGAACCATGAGCACAACCGATAGAACTGATAGGCCAGTGAATTTCTTGCAGCCACTAAGAAATAATGTTCCATCAAGATCAGCATCTGGTAACATACTGTTTCGAGTTACTTGTCTGTACAAATTGATGTGTGCCTTTGATACTGAACTCGCATCCATCCGTTGTTGGCAGTTTCTCAAGCAATAGCTACATTCTTGCAGATTGCTTTCCAAAAGCATGAGAACCCCAGGGTGTAAAGTATCAGTGTTACAAGAAGTAACGATATTACCTTTTGCTGATTGAACACTTGCCCTTGTTCCCTCACCAGTAGCAACATATCTGTTCGCCTCTGGTTTCCAGCTTGTACAGTTCAGCATCATAATGATTTGACACAAGCAAATTCCATGACGGAAGAAGGTAGTGATGGCAACACTATCCTCGAGCTCCAGAGTATATTTTTTTCTCAGCCCAGAAGTGCAGCAATAAGTATCACGTGTCCCCGTTGTACTAAGCTCGGTTACTTCTGCAACACTAATCCACACACCTGGATCCCACTTCTTGTACTGAAAGTACCATCCAGAATATATGGAACAACAGAAGTCCCTGCACTTGTACGGTTCTTGTACTTGTAGACGCCATAACATGTCATTTTTCTCATCACTATTGAGTAACACTAGAACTGGCAGTCTGAACTTCTCATCACAGATGCATTCAGTCGTGCACTCTTTAGTGAAATAACCTGTAGCTGAGATCACGTTGGCAGATTCCATGAGAGAATTTATAGGCTGCTCCAAGAATATTGACAAGCCGCCAACATGAGTGAGCACACTATTGCCAATACCATCATCCACATAATCCAACCAAAGCTCTAAGAAAATTGATATGCCAGCGACGTGAGTGAACACATCATCGTTGTTGTCATCTTCAGAGCAATCCGTTGAACCTTTGGTGGGTGTCGGCGCAACAACGTCACTGATGTCGTTGACACTGGTGTCGGGGTTGGTGTCGAGCGCCAAGGTGGCCATGGGCTTGACAGCGCATGAGTTCCCGAGGAGCGCAGCCTGTAAGCCAACCACCTCCTTGCTGTTGAGGTTCTTGTCGATGATGGTCGTTGCAGCGCTGGAAGCTGATCGAGGCTGAGAAGAAGTGAGTGGCTCCACTTCCGCTCGGTCCCAGTCAACCACGACCATTTCAGAGTTGGGAAGCCTGTGAATGCTGATGGATGATTGGGCATACTGGATGTCTAGAAGGCAGCAACCATCATAGACGCACCGACCATTCAGATCGCCTCGTGCTTTGCTCGCCTCGTGCCATGACTGGAACTCAACAACTGCCTTGGAATGAGTATGCTGTAGTACACAAATTTCATTAACGCCATAGCGATCAAAAACCTGATGAAGCACCTTCTCTGTGACTGGGTAGAGCACACAGGTTACGGTGACTAAGAGAACATGGCTGGCTGTCAGCTTTTGGCGCCCAGACCTTTCATCGAACATGTGGTGTGCACTGAGATGCTGCTTCTCCTCCATGCGCGAGGTTGAACACATCGTGGGCACATGGACCAGAGGTGTGGTCCTAGACGAAGTTGGGGTGTTCGCCTGCACCAATTGCTCCGTTGACTTCAACCGCTGTGTACGAGAATCCCAGATGCGCTGCGTCGAATTCTGGAGATGTGCGATCTGAGCCAGCGAGTCACTTGTCGACTTCAAGAGCTCATCGATCCTCTTCGACCGCGCGAGCATCTGGTCGAGGCTCACCGCAGGCGTCGCTACCGCCCCTGTCTCCGACGCATCCATCGCCGCCGCAAAGCCAAATCGAGCAAACAAAATTGGGGAATTTTTTTTGGGGATTTTTTTTGGAGGATTCGTTGGCTCTGATACCAGTGTAACACCCCGTTGCTACCGGAGATCGCCGGAGCGTGAGGAGGAGGATAACACCGCTTGTGGAGAGCGGCCACCGGAGGGGATCGCTGCTTGTGGAGAGCAGCCACCGGAGAGAGGTAGGGGACGGAGAGAGAGGAACGGGAGCAACCCGACTCAGCACAATTTCCTCGATGTCTTCCTACAGGTGCGCTTCTCCTTTTGTTGGCATCCATCAGTACTGCCAGCCCAAGACCACCAGGCCCGTGGCCCATGACGTCTAGGCCTACCTCTCCCAAGGTATCCGGGTGTGACAACCTCTTGCCAAGCCAATGCCACCTCTAGCTTCACCGTGCGATGCTGAATCTCGTCGACCAAAGAATACAGCAAACGGAGCACGAAATCGACGCCCGTTCTCTTCCTCTGCTCCGACCCCGGCAGAGAAACCGCTGTTTCCGGCCGCCTCCGACGTCGTCCGCCCCCTCCGAGGTGTTCATCAGTTTCCTGGTGTGGTGGTGCCCCTTTACCCTCTCTTTCCCGTCCTGTTTGCTCGTTGTTTGGCGTCGCCAAATTCTGACGGTACTGTCGCCCTTTTCTGTCCGAGATACGCCGCCGGAGTTCTCTGTTCTTGCTGTCGCCATGGGCCTCGCTGCGCCGGGCTAGCGCTGGGAGCGCGTTTTTCGTCTTCCACTTCATCACATCGACATCTCCGTCTCCCTCGAAGTACGACTACAGCAGCAACCCCCGGTGAGCAGCAGCGCCCGATCCCAGTTTTCCAACTATCCTCGATCGAGCTTCATAGTTGCCGCCTTGTACGTAACTGAGCGCACGCACGCCTTGGTCAGGCTGCAGTCCCACCTTTGATGCTGTGGTGTTCTGATGTTCCCTTGCTTCTGTTTCACTTTACCGGCGCCTCATGAGCCTCGTCAGATCGTGGCCAGCGTCGCCGGCCGTCGCTTCCGTGCAGACGGCAAGTCAGCGTTTTCTGCTCTTTCAAAACCTGCAGCATCCATGTCAATCGTAAACACGAGCAAGTCCTTCTGGTTGGTCACTTGATCCAATTCCCAGGACAACCAAGATCTAATCGCAGGGATGCGAACAACCGACCTTTTCTTTTTTCTTTCGGTCACTTGTTTCGGCGTCTACTTCCGTCGCGACTGCACTGTCGTTGTTCTTCAGTTGCGCTGTCAATTTTCAGATAACACGAGGAGCACTTCATCTCTTTTCCGGCCCTGTTTACATTAAACTAGACCATTATTGCGCGCTTTGCCGCGCCCGTCCATTGTGTTAAATCTTTGAGAAACATGCTTGAGAAATATGGATCATTAGAAACATATGATAAATTATGAACTTTTGAATTGCAATGAGTTGATAAAATGGTGTAACCTATTTATAAAAAAATCATTGTAAGAAAAAATTGAAAGTAAAACAATTGAGACAAGAGCTATGAAGTATCTACTGACTGTCGTCACATATGAAATTTATTTCATTTTCAAAATTTGACTTGAAATGATCAAAATGTGTAAGTGGAAAATTTCTTCCCTTTCGTCAGCTCTCTATCAACCTGTGCTTCCACTTCAACATGAACCTCATATAGCAAAACTTATGAACCGCTAGATGTCCAAATAAGAGTTGCTATTGTCTTTACCATGTGACTGAGGTCTAATTATTATTTTTCGTACATTTTATAGCTTTTGTACCAAATGTTTTTTTTGTTCAAAGGCACACTGTAATAAAGAGAATACACCTCCACACGTGTTTTACTGCAATTTTGACTGTTACTACAAGTAATGTAATATTGTACATCAGCGACACAAGTCACAAAGCATACATTCACCTCAACTGTAATCATCAAAGAGCTTGAATTTCACAAATAAAATAGAAACTTTATTAGCTAGTGGCTCTCCAACAAGTATGATATACCTAAATAACTATACTTGGTTAGTTATACTTTCTCTTTCCATCCTTGATCTCGGTAGTACCCATATGCAAGATTGTGGAAAATTCTAAGTGATGATTTCTTAAAGTTCTTTAATATTCCTGAAACCTTTATTCACACTGGAGGTACATTAGAGTGAAAATATAGTAATTCCGACAAACGTTTGAGCCATAAAGTTGAGTGAAAGCTGATGTGCTTGCATTTGTTGTACGCAATCCGTAAAGTAGCTTGGGTGGACGAACGGTTAAGCCAAAAAGTTCAGTTTAAGTTCATGTGCTTGCAGGTGTTGTATGCAATCTGCAAAGTACCTTGGGCTGCTTGAAAATAACACTCATATCCGAAGATAAGAGAAAAGCAACTTGATCATAATAATGTCCAATTCATGTCATCATATAGTAAATGAAATCTGATGGGCTACAAAAATAGATTTTCAATACAATAAGAGGCTATAGTTTGTTTGATGTTTTGTCCAGTCAAGAGAAAATTAGTGAAGCATATGTGGCACAAAGTTGAGAGTGTACAAGATATACACAACACATATGTATGTATGAAATATTCACTTCCCAATTCTGTCTAATGAAACAAATAATTGCTGCTAGTTACCTTTGGAAACAAGCAAACCGAGAGAAAAACTAAAATTAATGGGGTAGAGACAAATTTATCTTCATATTGAGAACCCTGTGGTGCCAGAGCATGGACAGATTCATTTTATCATTGACTTGTTAGTTGAACATATTTAAAGTCTATGCAATGACACCAGCTTGCCTCAATAATTATCAAGAACAACATTAGCAAATACAAATGACTTTTAAGTGTGGAAAAGGCATATGCCTGCTTGAAAAAAATAAACAAATATATGCTTTGTGAGTTTATATTTAGTATTGTGGGAAGAGCCAATCATTTCAAGTCAAAATTATTGATTCAAGCAGAAATGTACCCTTTTTAAATTAATGAGTAGTTCCTCAAGATCAATTATGTAAAAAGAATGAGCACATGCTATACTCAAAGTAAGCACAACCTCACCGCTGCCAGATTGCCATCCTATGCATTTGGAACTGATATAAATCAAGGGCACATTCTAAGCAAGATCTGCACGTGAGATATAAATTAGTGTTTGTGTGACAGACACATTTAAATTGACATATATGTATTAACATATAAAAACATAGAAACGAATTTACCATCCATACGAGGGAGGCATACACATATGCAGAGATATAGAATGAGTGGTAGATCATACCTGCATCCCACCAGTACCATGCTTTGCTGCAAACCACGGTTGGCACCATGTACCACAACTATGCTTTGTCACATACCACCATCGACAATGCCCTACCATGAGCCGCCACTCCAATTTTACAGGAAGAGGGATGGTTGTTGCAATGTTTTGAACTTCCCAGTCCTGATAATAGCCTATAGTGATAGTTCTTGGGTTTTGAGGTCAGCTGGTCATGATTTGTCTCAATTTTCTTTTTCTATCTGGCGAACTGTTTCCTGAACCTATTCTAGACATGTTGTGTTTTATCAGTTTCAGTGAAATCAGGGGTGAAGAGCTTCTATGTTCTGAAATAAGATAAGAGGGATGGTGGAGGATGTATGGCAAAACAATATCTTCTCCTTTTATTATTTGACTTCTAGCAGCATCAGGTTGTGGCAAATTGCGTTTGACAACAACTCACAATCCTGCAACGAAAGAATAATAATTGTTGGAAACAAGAAAGACATATGCAGATATGCTAAAGAAAATGCACATTAGTGAGATGAAGGAAACCTGATTGCATACCGAGACAGTTTTCCATCCCTTCGTCCGAACAATCACAGATAGTAAATATGCCCTAGTCTAATTTTTACATTTTTTCCATCTGTGTGGAAAGAAACTTCACATGTTAAACTGAAAGAAATAACTCTTGAGAAATTGCAGTCACGAATAAACAAGAGATCTCAACAAATAAATCAAATTTCATGGTTCTGGATGCAAACTTAGTGCAGGAATCTGTCTCCGCTAGTCTCTTCTTTCCAACGGAAACCTTAAAAAATATTAGCACTTCAACAATTCAAGAACAGAGTAGTAGAAGGATTTGATCAGGAGCGCTGCTAAGGGACTCACCAACTGCAGCCATGGCCAGGTTTGGGTTTTAACGGGACAAGAAGACGGCCAGGGGTATCCAAGAAGGAGAGGAAGCGAAATACTCCGTCGCCTCCGATCTGAACTGGAGAAAACATGAGGTAAACGGACATCACCAATTTATCACCATGAATGCCTAATTATGGCGTCGCAGGCAGTTGAAGTCCAGTTTTACGGAGCGGAAGAGGAGACGGCGCCGCCGCCGTGGTGCTTTTTTTTTTTGAGGGGGCGCCGCCGTGGTGCTGAGGATACACACCAATAGGAGAGACAATAATAACCTGAAAAGCCTTGTGTCGGCCCATTTAATAGATTCTGAGCCCAACTAACGTCCGGGCGCCCAAGTCGATTTCGAGAGAAGCAGCCCAGCGTAGCTGGGCTGTTCGTTACGGGCAAACTGAAGAGGACAGCGAGACACGAGTTAATCTGCGGAAGGATGGAGTGATCCAGTCCGTCCCTAAGCGCGATCCGACGGCCAGCGAGCTCAAATCGCTGTGAAGCGCTTTTGGTGGTTCCATTATACTGTTAAATAATTACTACTTGCACTCCACTGGCTCTGTTCCTTGTCAATGGCCGGCGTGTCTCGCGTTCGGTTTCCAGTTCTGGCGCAAGCCAACCTTTTTGTTAATCTTTGACACGGTGCAATTTCCAGAAATCCTTCTTGGTTCCCTTTTCTTTTATCTTCTTGCTATCAGCACAAATCTGTTTTGATTTTTAAATCAGCTTTCAAACTTCTTTTCAAACAAACACGATATCCAAGAGTATTAGAACAACCTAATCTATCTATTATTAAAATTTGTTCCAACTTTTGAACAATTAAAATTCGACCAGTTTTTAATTTGAGTTAATTAAGTATGCAAACTTGTAAAATTTATATCTTTCAAATCATAACTCAAAATAAAATGTATTCTATATGAAAATTGATTATAAAAATGTGAGGAATCTAAATATGCCATCCATATGCTTGTTTGCATTTCGCATCATGTCGTATCGTGCTAGTTTGCATTATCACCTAACATGTAACATATGGAATATGTGGGATATAAATTAATTGTTGTCCCGGTTCCATTTGAACTTGAAATAGCTCACCCTTGCCATGCTACTGCCATGCTAATCAACCATTAACTTTGTCGGTAGAAATGCAACTCTAACCTAATTTGGTTGTCCGGGGTTCCGACCCTGCTTAAATTGGATAAGTGCATCGCATCATCTTGCCATGTCATGCTTAAATTGGATAAGTGCATCGCATCATCTTGCCATGTCATGCATATCATCTTGATCATGCTGGATCTTCTTTATCCGTAGTAGTAAGTTTGCATCCGTTGTTTGTTTCAGCATTTGCTTCTTCCCGGATAGGATCACGAAGTGTTGATGTGAGATACGACGAGTTCTCCGACAAGTTCCTCTACAGCTTTTCACAGGCGAGCTCTCCCTCTTCACCTATTTTATATTTTGCTCTCCCTCTCACTGCTATCCTTATGTTGCGCTTCTTTATCTAGTCATGTGTCCTATCCACTTGTTTACCATAATAATCCTATATGTATCATTCATTACCCATAGCCGTTGCTGGATGTTTGAGCCTTGCGAGTCGTAGGCGTGTTTAGGCTTTGTTGTTTATCTCGATCTGTTATCGGGATATGTTGGGTTGTTGGGAGGTTATCACATGCTATATCAATTGTTGGAGATACACATGCTTTACTTAATTGTTAACAACTAAAATTGTAAGCAGGGGCATCTGTGAGCCCCTTTGCGAAAGCATCGGAACTTTGACTTGCTAATGTCCCCTAGGACCCGAGTTCTTGTTATCTGTTCCGAGATTGAGCGCTCTACCCATATGTGGGGGAGTGGGACCCCCATCACCCACTACCTTTCCTCGAGTCTGTTTATTGGGAGCCACAACCTTGGTTTTATTTGCCCATATGCACGATGCACGATTTACTTCCTGTTGCCTTTGGGTGTTTATATTATGTACTGTACTCATATCGTGGAACGATTAGTGACAGCAGGTTGTTCACACTTAGCTTAGCCGTTGGCACAAACCTCTGAGTCCGTATCGGAGTACGGCCGAACTTCGTCACGGGTAGCTTAGTTGGGTGGCTCCCATTATACTTTCTCTTGCATTGGGAACGGTCTTGATGTGAGACTCCACCTGTAGTAAGTGGGTTCGAGCATGCGTATGGTTACATTTGGGCAACCCCTGCGGGGTGTACATCTTATCGATAAGCCGTGTCCGCGGTTATGGACGACTTGGAATTGTATAGCTTGATCATAGAATAACTTACACCTTATACTTGCTGTTAATAATCTGATAATAACCTGCGTAGTAATATAGCATTACTATAACCGATACCTAATATAACTTGTCCACCGTTGAGTGACTTTTACATTGCCTCTTCGCTTTGTTGAAGGGGATATGTGTATTTGGCTGGGTTATGTTTGTGTAGTATTTATCTGTTACCTTGTGCGCTCTCTTATCTTCTCTGAGTAGACGGATGTTGTAGCGTGTCTCTATTGGTCATAGTTTTGCTGCCGCTAAACCTACCATATAGTCCCAGGTGATATATTCGCCCGGCGAGCATAGCCATTCTAGTCTCGCTAAGTACGTGTCGGAGTTCGTTCCTTGGTACTTACTCTCGCCTTTTCTCTTTCTCTTCTGTTTCCTCCCTTTTGTCGACAACCGATGGCCCGACTTCGACAGGTACAAGATGACGATGTTAGCAAGGTTACCCTTCCGGCTTGGCCGGGGCAAGGTGATGGACGCCATCGTTTATCTTCAGGACTCTTAGTCCAATTTGTATCTTGTCCGTACTCGGACGTATTTGATCTTCTGTATGATTTGGATCTTTGTATGTATCTATTTGTATCTTGACTCGTTGGAGTCGTTGTTGTAATATATGTATCTTGTGGGCTCTATTGTAATCCCGTTGTAATGTTACCGCTCGTGTTAATTCCTCTGGCATCACGTGTGTGATTCTTCGCGCACGTCGTGTCGGAGGGCGTCTCAGAATCGATATCGTGCGGATTTTGGCGGGATCGCTGGAATCCTCATGGTACCGGTTCCGGGGCGTCATAGATTTCTCCCTGGGATCATCCTCTGATTCGGACTACCAGCCGACTGGGAGAACATATGTCCCAGACTCTATCAGGAGGACTACCCGTTCAACCGGATGGAAGCCTGGGATGTACCAGGAATGAAGCCACGACTAGAGACCACCACTGGAGGCGAGACTACAATACAGTTGTACCACATGTATTGTAGTATGTAATATTTTAATAAGTTGTAATTATACTTCAATAAGTGAGTTTGCATACTCACACTACTACTGAGTATTGTAATAAACCACTTAAGTATGTATATACATGGTATATGTTTTGTATGATTTGGATTTGCTTCTTGATTTCCATTGCGTGACTAGTTCTGTGCACAAAGTTGAGCTCAGAAAACTTGCGCATGGAGTAACTATGAGTACCACTTTGTGTTACAGAGCTAGGGGAAGATGTCGGGAACGTTAGGAGAAGAGAGCGAAGCACAACGCCTTGAGCGCGAGGCAAAACAGAAGGAAGAGGCGGATGAAGCAGCAAGAAACCAGTTTCCACCACCACCACCACCTATGACGCAGCAGAACTTCCTCCAATACATGCAAATGTTGGAGGAAAGGCAACGTGCGACTATGGAGCAGCAGAAAAAATTCTTCTAAAAGTTGCTGCAACAGAACGGGGTGGAAAGGCCAGAGAACCAGGGCGTTACTCTGTCAGACTTCAAGAATACAAAGCCAATATCATTCGCCTATGCGCCAGAACCCATGGACGCAGAGGATTGGTTGATGGACACCGGGCACAAGCTCAATACTGTTGGGTGTTCTGACCAGGAGAAAGTAAGGTACGCAACACATTTGTTGTGTGGACCCGCCGCATCATGGTGGGATAACATAGTTGCAGTATACCCAACTGAGAAGGTATTCACCTGGGAGGAGTTCAAGAGAAAGTTCGGAGAATCCAATGTCTCTGAAAGTATAATAGAGCTGAAACACAGAGAGTTGGAGAGCCTCGAACAGAAGGACAATGCAATTCTGACTTATGTCAGAGAATTCTCAGGGATATCTCGATACGCCGCTGAGGAAGTCAATACGGAGGAGAAAAGAAAGACGAGATTTATGAGAGGATTGAATCCTCAGTTCAAAGTGCAGCTCAGGATGTTAAGAGCTACGGAGTTCCAAGAGTTGGTGGATGCAGCCATCACGCTAGAAGATGATTTCAAACAAGTCCAAGAAGATAAGCGCAAGAATGCCAAGTTTGAGCCGAAAAAGTTTATCAGCAACAAGCCCAACACCAGCTTGAGTTTCAAGCCAAGGTACAACAACAACAACAACAACAACAACAACAGAAGGAACCCGGGATCCCAGTTTATGGCTCAAATCATTTGTCGTAGCTGTTGAGCCATAGGACACTACTCAAAGGATTGCTGTAAGCCCAGGATAATCTGTTTTGGGTGTCGTCAGGAGGGGCACATGCCGAGGGATTGCCCTAATAGAAACAGTGGAGGTGGAAAGTCAGGAGGAGGTGGGAATCGTAGTGGGAATTCCGGAGGGAACTGGAAGGACAAGAAGCCCTTCGGGAAGCTTAATTGTACCAGCCTAGAGGAGGTGATTAATTCAGACAAAGCAGTCATAGGTACGCTTCAGATACTCACTCATCCTGGCAAAGTACTTTTTGATACTGGTGCAACCACATCATTCATTTCTCAGCAATTCATCATCAAACATGGGATTAGTTGCACTAAGTTAGAAACACCTATTACCATACTATCTGCGGGGGAACGATATTAGTTACCCACGTTAAACAAGAGCAGGTCATCATGATCCGTAGATGTGCATTTGACGCGGACCTGTTTGTTCTACCTATGAAGGACATAGATGTCATTCTTGGTATGAACTGGTTAGAGGCGAATGGAGCCTTGATAGATTGTGCAAACAAGACAGTGTCGTTGAAAAGCCCAGATGGAGGAAGGATGATTTATCAAGGAGACAAACATACTCAGATTGAAGTTGAGTTACAGTTCAATAGCATGAAGGAAGTGAAGGTTGAGGACATCCCAGTAGTCAATGGATTTTTCAAGATGTTTTCCCAAAGGAATTACCTGGAATGCCACCAGATAGGGAGATAGAGTTTATTATTGACCTAATTCCGGGAACAGCTCCGATTGCTAAGGCACCATACAAGATGGGACCTAAGGAGTTGAAGGAACTCAAAGAGCAATTATATGACTTGGAACAAAAAGGATTCATTCAAGAAAGTATTTCACCTTGGGGATCACCAGTCATATTTGTGGACAAAAGGGATGGAGGCCGTAGGATTTGTGGAGATTACCGGAACTTGAACAATGTTACTATCAAGAACAAGTATCCACTTCTTAGAATTCAAGATCTATTTGATCAAGTCAGGGGAGCAAGAGTCTTTTCCAAGATTGATCTAAGATCAGGGTATCACCAGATAAAGATCAAGAAAGAAGATATTCCGAAAACTGCCTTTGTATCAAGGTATGGACATCATGAGTACTTAGTCGTATCTTTTGGATTAACCAATGCCCCAGCAATATTCATGAACCTCATGAACAAAATATTCAGGATAGTGTTGCAAACACTAAGAGAGCATCAACTTTATGCCAAATTCAGAAAGTGTGAGTTTTGGCTAGACCAAGTTGAATTTCTTGGACATGTCATCAGCAAGGATGGAATAGTAGTAAACCCAAGCAAGGTAGCAGCTGTTTTAGAGTGGGAAGCACCTAAGAATGTCAAGGAAATCCGAGGATTCTTAGGAATGGCCGGATACTACAGAAGATTCATTGAAGGATTCTCCAAGATAGTAGGGCCAATGACCAAGTTGTTAAGGAAAAACACACTTTTTGTGTGGTCTGATGAGTGTGAGCAGAGTTTTCAGACTCTGAAGGAGAAACTAACCACCGCGCCGGTGTTAGCAGTCCCGGAAGTTGGCAAGGATTAAACCGTGTATTGTGACGCATCCAAGCATGGACTAGGTTGTGTACTCATGCAAGATCGGAAAGTTATATCTTATGGATCGAGGCAACTTAGACCTCATGAAGTCAATTATCCAACACATGACCTAGAACTAGCAGCAGTGGTGTTTGCATTAAAAGGCTGGAGACATTTTCAATATGGAGCTAAGTGTGAACTTTACACTGATCACAAGAGTCTCAAATACTTCTTCACTCAGAAGAAAGTGAACATGAGACAGAAAAGATGGCTCGAGTTAATAAATGATTATGACTTGACCATCAACTACACTCCAGGAAAGGCTAATGTTGTAGCTGATGCCTTAAGCAGAAAGAGTACCGGAGGAGTTGAACAAGAGATAACACCGGAGCTTAAGAGGGAGATAAGTCAAGCATAGATACAACTCTGGGAAAAGGAAGCACATGAGGGACTATCAGCACTGCAAGTGGCGGAAGAATTAAATATGAATTTGAAAAATGAGATCATAATGGGTCAATTGGATGATCCATTTATCATGGAGGAAATGAGAAGGATTCATGAAGGAAGACCATCAGAATTCCAACGAGGCGAGTCTAGATCGTTATGGTTCTAGAAAAGGATCTGTGTTCCAGATAACACCGAGATTAAGGAAGTTATACTCAGAGAAGCACATCAAATATCGTATTCAATCCATCCAGGAAGTACAAAGATGTACATGGATCTAAAAGAGTTGTTTTGGTGGAATAACATGAAGAGAAAAATTGCACAATATGTGGCGGAATGCCATACTTGTCAAAGGGTGAAGGCAGGACATCAAAGTCCAGCAGGACCATTGCAACCTTTACCAATCCTAGAATGGAAGTGGGAAGAGATAGGAATGGATTTCATCACCAGACTACCCATGACAAATAAAAAGAAGGATATGTTATGGGTAATCGTGGACTGGTTGACGAAAAGTGCACACTTCTTAACAGTAAATCAACAAGATAAAGGTGAGGAACTTATAGATCTCTATATCAAAGAGATTGTGAGTAAACACGGAGTTCCCAATAAAATAGTGTCAGATCGAGGATCTGTGATGCAGCCCGACCTTCGGTCTTCACCGCATCATATGCTTCATCACCAAGACGACACGCAAAGGTGAATCTTCTCCTTTATGCGTGCCTACAATCGCCTATGTGGAACGATATACTACTTCATACTCCGTCACGTCTTGATGATAGGAACTCGACGACAAGTACGGAGGGAAGAGAGGATGCCATGGAGACCCGAGGACGCAAGGCCGATGTCACGGAAGCATGGAAGAGAAGGAGGAAGAAGAGCCGGACGCTCCAGGCCGGAACTTCCGCCCATCCCGGCCGGAACTTCCGCCCGGATGCCTGTCAAGACCAAAGGCGCTCACACGGAAGAGTTGTGGCCGGAACTTCCGCCCCGATGGCCGGAACTTCCGCCCAGGACCGGAACTTCCGCCCCCGAGAGCCGGAACTTCCGCCCCATCGAACCTCGACCGGATCTCAGCCCACTTTGGCTTGTAACTTACCCCTTCATCCCCTTACCTATAAATAGGCACCTACCCCCACCTTCATGAGGGAGAGATGATGTTTAGATGAATTGGCTTATGCCTCTATTATCCCTTTGTGGATTTGGGTAACCCCCACCTTAGGTTAATTCCTATTGTACCACCCGGGCTCCTTATCGAATCCTATTGTATCTCTTTGGTGACTTCTACCAATCTTGATCTTTTGCTTGCACTTCTACCTATTTGGTCTTTTGCTTGCACTTCTATTGAGTTTGGTCTTTTCACCCTTCTAGATTCATAGGATCTTCGATTTGTCGATCTTTTTGCGGACTTCTACCGAAAGGTCTTTTCCTGCAACTTCTATCGAGTTGGTGTTTCGGGCCAACGAGGATAACCGATTGTGTTGTGTGCGTGTGTTTGTATCGAGTTCTTCGCGTTCATCCACTTCCCGCGAATCCCCTCCGCAATCACACTCACCCGGGTCAAACCGTGAAGATTGGGCACACCCTCGGGCTTAGCCCGCATCATATGGTATCTGAGCAAAGGTTGCCACGGATTTGACCCTCCGATTCCACCAATTTCGCCCAAAAAATTGCCCCAAAATTTTTCCCCAAAAAATAGCTCGAATTTGGATCTCAGGATTTGTTGCGTTTTTTGTGGTTTTGATCCACAGATCTGTTGTCTTTGGTGTTGATCTATCATCCCTCCAATTTTCACCGTCAAATTCCACCGTTTGCCCCTCCAAATCCATCGATTTCTGTTCCGTTTTCCGCCTCGAGTTCGTGCTTGTTCGTGTTGTTCGTCCCAGATCCAGATCTAAAAATTCTTCTATTTCCGGAAGTACCGCCTGCTAGCCCCGGAACTTCCGCTCGCAGGCCAAATATTCCCAAAATCGGCTCAGCTCCATCTTCCTCCTCGGGCAGCAGCTCCACCTGCTCACCAAGCTCACGCCACGGCCG